>NC_069658.1:9822812-10126718 GCF_027244095.1 Hemicordylus capensis | reverse complement strand
CCAGAGTTTTGGGTGCTATAAAAATATGCTAAATAAATAAATAAATAAATCGGTCTATCTGCTATGTTATTTATTTATGATCTTTATTTTTATTTTCCGTTTGGGGCTTTACTGTAGGTGGGGGAGGAGTTTGTGTCTCACCCTGCCAACATGTTTTGTTTTCAAAAACATTTTGGCCAGGTTGTTGTAGTAGTTGTTGATAATAATAATAGTAATCATCATCATCATCATCATCATCATCAACATCTGCAAAAAACAACAACAACAAGCTATCTGTAGCCAAGAATTGGAGGGACCATAAAATTGAAAAAGTTGAAGAAAATGAAGATATAAAAATATTATGGGACTTCCGACTACAAACATCTGCCACACAATACACCAGATATAACTGTAGTTGAGAAGAAAGAAAAAAAAGTTAAAATGATCGACATAGCAATACCAGGGGATAGCAGAATAGAAGACAAAGAAATAGAAAAAAATCACCAAATACAAAGATCTACAAATTGAAATTGAAAGGCTGTGGCAGAAAAAGACCAAAATAATCCCAGTGGTAACTGGCACCCTGGGTGTAGTTCCAAAAGACCTTGAAGAGCACCTCAACACCATAGGGGCCACAGAAATCCCCATCAGTCAATTACAAAAAGCAGCTTTACTGGGAACAGCCTATATTCTGCAACGATATCTATAACAACAGCAACAAAATTGACAATAAAATTCAGCCATCCTAGGTCCTTGGGAAGGACTCGATGTCTGGATAAAACAAACCAGTCAATAACACCTGTCTGACTGTGTAAATAAATAGTAGTAGTAGTAGTAGTAGTAGTAGTAGTAGTAGTAGTAGTAGTAATTCAATTTCTATACCGCCCTTCAAAAAATGGATCAGGGCAGTTTACACAGAGAAGCAACAATCAAATAAGATGTATCCCTGTCCCCAAAGGGCTCGCAATCTAAAAAGAAACACAAGATAGAAACCAGCAGCAGTTACTGGAAGTACTGTGCTGGGGGTGAATAGGGCCAGTTACTCTCCTCCTGCTAAATTAAAAGAATCACCACGTTAAAAGGTGCCTCTTTGCCAAGTTAGCAGGGGTTTAAAACACCCACCCACACTGCCTGCAGAGGACTGCTATGCTCCCTCAGTCCAATGGCACAGTATGACACTTGCAAAGAGAAATGATGGGACTAGACACAAAGTCGGATGAAAATAGCACAGGTGTTTTTCTACCTGTGCTATTTTAATCCAAATCTTTGTGTCTAGTCCTATCATTCCTCTTTGCAAGTGTCATACTGTGCCATTGCAATGAGGGAGCATAACAGTCCTCTGCAGGCAGTGTGGGTGGGTGTTTTAAACCCATGCAGCAGCTAGGACAACAGCTAGGATTACTCACCATCAGAGCTGCACTACACAGTATATAAGCCACTTGTATTTTTCAGAGATAAAACAGAGGCTGAAAGAGTGGGCTTGCTAAAGAGCATACAGAACGCCCAAGTGTTGCATCACTGCTGATCCTTGAGACCACCACTGAGCCCATAGCATTTATGTGGTGGTGGTGGTCTGCTCAGTGTGAGTGGGGGCATGGAGGGCAGTTTGCTGAGTTGTCCCTGAAACTATGAGAGGGCACTTTACTGACTGTCACATCGGCGGCTGTGTCAGTGGCTCCCTGGCTGGTCAGGTGCACACTTGCCTGCCCCACCACCCAGCCCCTTTTTACATAGGAAATCTCCCTTTGCTTGTAAAGGGGTATCCTTACCAGATTCCCCTTTACAAGCAAGGCAGTTGAATTGGTTGAACGGGGTTGAACTGGTTCAGTTAGAACCTGACCTGGTTCAGTTCAAACTCAGACCAGCCCCCTCTTTTGGGGGGGGCAGTCCTGTTCAAGTGCAAACTGGTTGAACTGGGCTGGCTTGAATCAAATCTGAATTCTGGACACCCCTGGACAGAACTGACATTGAACATAAGAACAGCTCAGCTGGATCAGGCCAAGACTCATCTAGTTTAGCATCCTGTGTCACACAGTGGCCCACCAGATGCCTCTGAGAAGGCTACAGGCGAGAGATGAAGGCGTGTGCTCTCTCCTGTCGTTACTCCCCTGCAACTAGTATTTAGGAGCACCTTGCCTTTGAGGCTGGAGGGGGTACTTCCCACTTATTCCCTGAACTGCTCAAGCCCTCCCTTCAAGGAAGTGTTTCTACGTCTGTGGTAATGACACACATGGTTTCTGGCAAATAAATAAATAAATCCCCAGTCCTTCCAGCTGACGTCTTTTTACTGGAGATATCAGGGATTGAAACTAGTGTGTATTTGGATGGCCCCTGCCATCTCTGTACGCAGCTGTGAAGATCAACAATAGCATTCAAATCCTGAGGGAGACCCTGCTGTCGGTAGCAGAAAGCCCGGCCCACAACCCTTGCCTTAGTAATTCTGAGGAAGGAGCGGGCTGGTAGGACAACCTTTCTTTGAAACAGATCTATTTTGAATTCGCTTTTAAACTGGATGAATCTGGTACAATTGAACTTGGATTGGAGAGAGTATGGGTTTCAGAAATCTAGGGTCCAGATTGTCCGTATTCTTTTAGCTTTACAATGGATTCGGCTTTTATTCCAGAAAAAAACAACACACGGAGAGTTGCAGCCTTATGTCTTCTCCACTAGATGATGCTCTGGATCTGTTATAGCTACAATTGCACATTCAGCGTAGCATACATTTTTATCAGCACATGTAGAGTTTTCCTTGTGAAACCTCCTACTGCTGTGTGTGAAAGAGATGTTGAATCTTTTTTTATCCTTAAGAACAAAAGGAAGTTCAAATACTTCTCAGCAACATTTTTTTAGATTAATCAGTAGGTTTACATGATGTCCTGAGGTTATATCCCTATAAGAATCCTTACTAAACATGAGCTAATTTTCATAGCTTATTTTGCATATATATATATATATATATATATATATATATATATATATATATATATCCCCCAGCACCTGGAATATTTATTTTGGGCACACAGCTAGAGGTATAGCTTACACAGTTCTTAGACCAGCTTGATTCATTCTCATTCCGAGCAGCCGAAATCCAACCCAAGCCAAGCTATAGCCATTTTAGAGTGTGGATGTTGTAAAGCCCTTTGTGCCTAGAGATGGAGCTCCCTCTGCCTGGCCCTTTCGCTCCCCAGATAGAAAAAATATTTGGATTACTTACTGAGCCAATTTGAGGCTCAGTAAATATCCAGTTTTTGCCAACCCCTCCATCCTCAAGCACCCTTCCTACCCGTCTTTAGGCACCTGCACAAACCTGTTTGGAAGCCCTGGTTTGAACACTGGCCGGTTCGAACGTTTGGCATGGAGGGGGGGGTAGGACTTTAAGGGCGGGGGAGAGTGCACTTATCCCTCCTCCCACTTTCTCCCTTCCAATGCAGGAGTCCTGTAAAATCTTTCAGAGCGGCAGTGTACCTCCCTGCCGCCCCTTCCCCTCTCTGGCTGGAAGTGACCAGAAGTACCATGCACGTGTACACACACTGGGAGCGTGCATGTGCGTGTTGCTTGCATGCTTGTGCACATCAAACAGGCTCATGCATGATCGTAATGTGCTGAGACAGGGTAGAGAGAGGAGAGGGTTTTTTGGTGGGTTTTTTTTTAAGCCTAAGCTTGGAGAAGTTCACTTGTCAAGGCAGTGGGAGGAGTATTGGTCTTGTGGCAGCAAGTATGGATTCCTCCCTTTTCTAAGCAGGGTCCATCCTGTTTTGCATGTGGATGGGTGACTCCATATGAATGCTGTCTGCTGTGAAATATTCTCCTTAGGGAAATGGGGCCATAACTCAGCGGTAGAGCATCTGCTTGCATGCAAAAGGCCCCAGGCTCACTGAGTCCCTGGCATCTCCAGGCGGGGCTGGGTGAGACTCCTGCCTGAAACCTTGGACAGCTGCTGCCAGTTTGTGTAGACAGTGCTGAGCTAGATGGACCAATGCTCTGACTCAGTTTAAGGCAGCTTCCTATATTCCTTTGTTCCTAATATTGTATCATTTCCCTTTTGTTCCAATATGTTGCAACATATTGTTCCAATATTGTTCCAAGCTATTGTTCCAAAATGTTGCAAGTTTCTTCATTTCCTCCTCTAAACTGAAGCATCCCACACAAACTCACCAGAATATGAAATGCTCAGTGTTTCTAGTCACCCCAGCCAGAGGTGCACCTAGGAAATTTTGGAGCCTGGACCTAAAGGCCTTTGGAGCCCCCCCTCTGGCAAATTAAGTATCATCACGCTCTGCCGGGTGACCACACCATCCAGGACAGAGTAAAGAGGATTTGGGAGCCACCAGGGGCTGTGGAGGCCCTGGACTTTGGCCCCAAAGTCCTTGGTAAGACCTCTGACCCCAGCTCAAGACACCTGCGATGCCTCACTATACCTCCTGGAGTAAAACCTCCCAGCCCCCTTTATTGGCCTCAGAGCAGGAGAAGGAGCGGGGAGGAAGTCTGCAAAATCACCAAAATCCTTCTCTTCCCTCCCCAGGGCCTTTCCCAGACAGCCGGCTTTACCGTGGGATTAAGAGGGGTGAAATACTGCAAGTTATGGGGCATATCAGATATTTTGAATTTGCCCAAAAATCCGACACAAAAAGTGGAATTTTTTTACCCCAGTCATAAATTGGGCTAAGCTCCAATGAGCAATGAAAAACCTGAATCGTGTTGGAGTGCTCCCTGATTGCTCTCAGGGACTTTGACATAAATCTGGATGATATGTAAATTCACACCTGCCATTCTAAAGTAAAACCGCCTCTGACAGGGCTCCAGGAAAGCCTCATCCAACTCCTTTCCCCTAAGGCAGGAGTTCTTAGACTTGAGTCTCCAGACATTGTTGGACTTCAACTCCCATCATTCCCAGTCACAATGGCCAAAGGACATGGTGGTTAGGGATGGTGGGAGTTGAAGTCCAAGAACATCTGGTGGCCCAACTTTGAGAATCCCTGCCCTAAGGTGAAGGTATCCATCAGCGTTTTCTTTCAGGATATTCTACTTAGCCACTGTATCCCTCTCTTCAAATACTTGTTGGAAGGTGTAAGGGTGGGCACCGTTACACCTGCACAAGCAACTTGATGTTTCCCAACCAGAAGTCTCTCAAGATGTCTACAAAAAGCATAGGCTCCTTGGAGCCCTTCCTTGGGTCTGCACTGGAAACAGCCATAATTACAGCCATTCTTGCATCTCTTCCCAGCTCCTGCAGCCCCTTCAAGTGGCCCCTGTCTCCATGGTGATGGGTAAATGAGGAAATGCCTGACATCATATCAGATGGAGACTGCTGTCCATTGACATCCCATCTTGTTCCACACAATTCTAGAAATGTCCCTTTCATTCATGTAGCTTTCACTCGGGGAACAAGGAAGGTAGCTCCATCACATAGGAATGACTAGAGATAGACTAACATTGCACTGATCTTCAGAACGTGGGAGAAGGAGGACGTGAGAACTATAGACCACATAGTTTATAAATTGTATATTGTTATTTCATAATTAAAAATTAAGAAAACCAAAGGATGTACCAGGTTTGATTATAAATGTTTTGGGGAGCTACCTTTAATTATATATTTAATTTTCTATTGACCACCTGAAGTCCTACCCCTTGGACTCCCAGGGGGTCCATGATCCCCAGATTAAAAACCACTGCTCCAAAGAAAAATGGCACCAACCACTATACCTGTTACCCCCAAACAGGTGCTCCCATCAAGATGTTACAGAATTTTTTACCCCCTCTTAGAAATTGATAAGTTTTGCCCCTTCCACTTCAAAACTCTTCAGAATCCCTGAATTTGGCTAAAACTGCTTCTCTGAGAATTTTATGATCAGCCCGAATGTGCATGCATTTTTTTGCACTGCCACTGGAAACTACCCTGGCTGATTTTGACAGTAGATTGGGTTGTTCACTTTGACAGATTGGAGTCAAAGTCAGCGACATCTGGTTGGCCAATGTATGAAATAGGATGTTGGACTAGATGGGCCTTGGGCCTGATCCAGCAGGGCTGTTCTTATGTTATTATGACGCAGCACTCTGAAAGAGCCCTTCAGAATCCTACCTCCTAATCCACCATAAAGGTAAAGTGTGCCATTGAGTCGGTGTCGACTCCTGGGGACCACAGTGCCCTGTGGCTCTCTTTGGTAGAATACAGGAGGGGTTAACCATTCCCATCTCCTACACAGTATGAGAGGATGCCTTTCACCATCTTCCTATATCACTGCTGCCCAATATAGGTGTAGCAGCGTGGATTCAAACCGGCAACCTCTGTCAAGCATTTTCCCACCGAGCCGCCATAGTGAACTGATATATGTACATTTTCCCTGCTGTCTTTGAGATGCAGAGAAACACTGTACAAATGTGAAGTATTGTAGTAGTAGCAGTAGTAGTAGTAGTAGTAGTAGCAGCAGCAGCAGTTATTGTTGTTATGTTATTATTATTATTATTTTGCTCACATAAGGGATCTTTGAGGGAGTAGCGTGAATGATCCAGCTGGGATGACTGTGCATCACTGCTCAGAAGAGTAGATCCCCTCCAAAGCTTTTGAGGAGTCTCCCCTTCATTTTACTGAACTACCCCACCAAACCCAACAACCCATATATTCCATCTCCAAAACCAAAACCCCTCAAAAGAGCTTTTCCTTTGCTCCCTCAAAACCTAAGTGAAGAGTTGCTCCTAATGCTTTAATTTCTATCTGCACCCCTGCCTCTGCCACTGTGCAATGCAGGGGAAAATTTTGCGCACTGATTATGTGCTTGAAACCTCCCTCTTAAAGCAGCACTGCAGGCAGACAATGGTTTGAGAGAGAAAGGCTTGGTTCCTTGAATTCAAGTATCTCTGGCTAGAAC
This sequence comes from Hemicordylus capensis, assembly GCF_027244095.1. Lineage (NCBI taxonomy): Eukaryota > Metazoa > Chordata > Lepidosauria > Squamata > Cordylidae > Hemicordylus > Hemicordylus capensis. The sequence continues at coordinate 10,119,873 of NC_069658.1, read as the reverse complement.
TTCCCCTGTATGGACATGCCTCCAAGATACAGGGGACTTTCTAGGAAGCAACTTGCATGCCCCCACTGGTTTGCCCAAGCTCCCCCCGCCCTCGGTTGCCTCCACTGCTACAGTAGGGGGGCATTTTTCCAGAGATAGCTCCACAAGATAGCTTTGGTGTGGGTTCTTGTCCAGGAAATCAGAATCCTGAGCAGGAAACCACATCATAGGAAACGCACTATAAGAAGATGCCTTCTAAGAAATCAAACCATAGGTCCATCTTGCTCAGTATTGTCTATTCCAGGGATTCTCAATCAAAGCCCCAGTGGCCTTTGGCTGGGGATTATGGGAGTTGAAGTCCAACAACACCTGGAGACCCAACGTTGAGAATCCCTGGTCTATACAGACTGGCAGTGGCTTCTTCAAGGCTACAGGTAGGAGTCTCTCTCAGCCCTATCTTGGAGATGCCAGGGACGGAGTCTAAGGGGAATATCTTACAGTGCTCTCACATGTAGTCTCCCATTCAAATGAAAACCAGGGCAGACCTTGCTTAGCAAAGGGGACAATTCATGCTTGGCACCACAAGACCCGCTCTCCTCCCTTAGCAACCCCACATCCAAGAGCTGTCTAGGAAGTCCTATGCATGCTGTATTCCTTTTGGGACATCGCTAATCCATCAATGTCCAGAAACTGTGCAGTAGATCATTATTTCTTTTGGTCTTCTAACTTAACACAGTGTTAATGTCAACATAGATACCTTCAATGTCTTTGACAGTTTATGCTTGACAAATTGATGATGGCTGGTAATGTGGTACACGTTTCATTATCAAACCCCCCCCCGCCGCCACCCTTCTTCCCTGCAAAGGCTTTTAATTGCTACCCATTCTTGCCAACAAGGGTTTTACGTTTTTGATTAAAGCACTCCCTGAGATCTTGACAACCTTCGACACACTCCATCTGAATTTAATTAACGTTCCCCCCCCCTTTCTCTTTTTAAAAGTTGCTCTAAAGCTTCCATTGGAAAAGATGTAAGTACTAGCAAAGAGAGCACTGAACACTTTCATGCCTTGCATCTGATGCCTTTTTTACAGGGCTTTTTGGCAGCCCGCTAAATCTTGGCCTTTACTCTTTGATTAATTAGGAAACGCTTGTTGAGATTATAAATGTTTTGATCGGGAGCAGGTGGAATATGCTGAGTATCAGCTTCACAGCAATCTGCCTTCACTGAAAATCACCAAATTAAGTGCCATATGGTGGATCTCCTACCTTTCATCCTTATTAAGCTTGCTTTGTTGATAAGCTTCTGTTCTTTTGGTCAGCGTTGTCTCCAATGGAAACAGTAGCTTTGGTTTATGAGACTACAGTAGATGAAGGAGGCACTTGGGGCAGCCAGGAGAGTGGGGGGAACCCATAAAAATGTTCTTGGTGTGCCTCTGATTTTGTTTTAGAGGGCAGGAGAGCTGGCCTTGGGGTAAAGTAAAGGTAAAGTGTGTCGTCAAGTCAATTTGGACTCCTGGCGCCCACAGAGCCCTGTGGTTTTATTTTGGTAGAATACAGGAGGGGTTTACCATTGCCTCCTCCCACGCAGTATGAGATGATGCCTTTCTGCACCTTTCTGTATCGCTGCTGCCTGATATAGTTCCAGTGGGGATTCGAACCGGCAACCTTCTGCTCATTAGTCAAGCATTTCACCGCTGCGCCACTTAAGGTGCCACACGTCTTGGGGTAGCAAGCATGGATTGTCTCCTTTGCTAAGCAGGCTCTGGTGGTATATACATATTAGTCATATTCATAGTCATAGTTATACATGTGTGGGCACTGTAAGATATTCCCCTTAGGCTGCTTTGGGAAGAGCATCTGCATGCTTGCATGCAGAAGGTTCCAAGCTCCGTCCCTGGCAGCATCACCAAGATAGGACTGAGAGAGACTCCTGACTGCAACCTTGGAGAAGCCACTGCCAGTCTGTGTAGAGAAAACTGATCTAGATGGACCCATGGTCTGATTCGGTAGAAGGCAGCGCCCTATGTCCCCATGTTTCTGCACAAGCTTCCCGAGTGTGGTAGCTACTTGTTCATGCTGAGAGCAGGTTGCGGCTGCCACATGTGAGATGATGGTGCACACAGAACTCGGGACATTGGGCACAAGCCAAGCACTGGACACTTCTAGCATAGACTCAGCGATCCCCCATTAGGAATCAGCAGAGCTTAGGTGTGGCTGGATCATACCTGCTGAGTCGTAGAACCTTTCTGTAAACAGCTGGAATTGTGGGTGCAGGGGTGTGCTAGAAAGTGAATCACTGCTGGAGAAGCCAGTGAAGTCCAAGTGGGGTTTGCTCAGAAAGCAAACTCCAACTGCTCAATAAAGGAAGGGGCATTTTGAGTTAGACCCAGATCTGTTGAGCCAAGATGCAGCTTGAAATGGGTACACTTTCCATCCTTGCTACTAGCCCTCTTTGCTTAGATTGTGGATGTTAGATTCTAAGTTGTGCCTACCTAGGGATGGGTGAGCTCTCTTCCTGGCCTTTCCCATCCTGCAAACAGGAAAAAAGTAGATCACTTATTGAGCCAATTTGGGGCCCAATAAACCACCAATTTGCCAGCCCCTCCATCTTCAACCCCCCTCCCTACCCACCAGTTACACCCCAAACAACAGCCCCCTTCCCTTTTCCCCCAGTATCTGGTGAGACAAGTAGGGTCAACAGAGTAGGGAGAGGAAAGGCAGGTTTTTTTAAAAAAAACCTAAGCTTGGAGAAGTTTGCCGGCCACTGGCATCCCTGTGTCTCTTTTCTTGCCATGGCAATGGGAGGAGAAGTGCTCTTGTGGCAACAAGTACGATTTGTTCCCTTTTCCATGTGCAGTGGCCCTGTTCATGCTGACACCACAGGCAGGTTGCAAGGAGCAGCACCACAGCCATGAGCAGCCTTTTGTAGAGTGAGCACTGCACCCGGAAAGGTCATGGGGCAGGACAGGAGCAGGTAAGGACTTGCTTATCTGCTTTAGTAAGGGAACTGCTCCCTGCCCCAACAAACCAGTTTGGCTGCTGGCACCTGAGCTGTTTCGGAGGTTCCCTAAGAAGGCACCGAACAGGTTCGTGCACATCCCTAACTACACGTGAGTGCTGTCTGCTGTAAAATATTCCCTTAGCAAACTTAGCAAACAAACTTCCGCTGAGCAAACAAACAAAAAAGCTCCCTTACCTTTGCAAAAGTCACCTCAGGTGGTGGATTATTGGAGCCCCAGCAGGTAGAGATGAGCACGAGCTGGTTCGTCGCCTCCTTTGGGAAGCGCCAAACGGACTCAGGCGGTTGTAGCCAAACTGGCTCAGTGGGGTGGAGAATGGTTCCCTTATGGAGCCAGTAAGCGGGTCCTTTCCTTCTCCACTGCCGCCCTGCTGCTTCTCCAACATGGTGCTCACCCTAACAATGGCCACATGGGGCCATGTGTATGCCAGCGCCACACATGCAGGCTGCAGGGAACCATGCTGCTTCGTTCTGTGGCCATTGCTAGGGTGAGCACCATGCCCAGAAAAGCAGTGGGGCGGCAGCAGAGCAGAGAAGGGCCTGCATTCCAGCTCCTTCATAGAACTACTCCCCACCCCGCCAGCCTGGGCACAAGCTTTTCACGCACATCTCTACCAGCAGGGGGACAGCAGTGGAGCAGGCAAGGACCTGCTTACAGAAGGGAACCACTCCCTGACCCACCAGCCCATGCACATCCCTACCAGCAGGGGGATAAAACACCTCCCCCAGCTGTCACCATTAGAGCAGCCCTTTGGGACCAAGCTGATCCTTGCAAACTGTGCAAAAAGTGCCTCTCCTCAAACTCTCTGAACCGCTTGCAAGAAGTATGAAGAGAGAAGAGGAGGCTGCCAGCAACCTTCCTTCCCCTCAGCTCCCCCATGCCATTTTCAAGCTTGCAAGGGTTGGTTCTAAAAGGGGCCAGGCAGTCCCCCACCAGGGACAAAGCAGCATGCTGTGCCTTTCCTCTGGCGCTGCAATACCTGGCCTTCCCCTGGTGAAAGGGGTGACTGATGGCAGGGAGTGCTCATGGACAGTAATACTCTGTTTAAAATGAGACTTCTGAGCATGCTTAGGAGTATCATTGCCTGCTGGGATCATGGGATTTGTAGTTTTCTCTTCCCAGAATAAAGCTGCTGATCCCAATAGAAATGAGATGACTTATAACATCTTGTTCAGAGGCATAGTGAGGGCAGTAAGCCAGGCAGTGGCAAAATCTTATTGGCCTTTTTCTGCAACCTAACACAGTGCATTACATTCAGCCACTGAATACAGATGGTTGGGGAAGATCATCTGGGAAGATATGACACTAAACAGAAGCAGGCAACAGGGTTTTTAGAGAAGAGTGGTGTTTTTTTGTTGTTTTTTTAAAAGCAGAAACAGACTGAGCAGTGAGAATTCACAGTTTAAGAAGCAGTGCTCTCAAGAGACCAGAATGATCCTTGCTTTGATGCTTGTCATGGGTGTGTGTGTGTGTGTGTGTGTGTGTCTGGGAGTCTGCAGGGGAAATGACTTGGTATAGCTCTGCTTAGGCTAGGGCTGGGCAAACCTGGCCCTCCAGATGTTGTTGAACTACAACCCTCAGCCACAATTTATTCCCAGCCACAATTTATTGTTGTAATTCTTCAACAGCTGGAAGGCCATATTTGCTCAGGTTAGGGTAATACAGCATGGTGGGAGGACACTCATATTGTATAGAAGCCTCTAAAGGCCCGCAGATGTTGGGCTAGGATAGCCCCAGGATTCTTTGCAGAGCTGCTTCCCCATATTTGCATTTGCTGCTATACAAATTGAGGATGGGAACAATTGAGGAGTGCTACCAAATGGCTACCTTTCCAGCATGCGGCTTCCCACAGCAGTCAACCAGATGCCTCTGGAAAGCCCAGAAGCTGGGGATGGCCTCCCTCTGGCCATTGCTCTTCTGCAGCTGGTACTCTGGGTCACCCTGCCTCTTTAACTGGAGGTAGCCGATAGCTGTCATGAGTAGGAGCAGTTGATAGACTTGTCCTTTATGAATTTGTCTAATCCCTTTTTAAGATCATCTCAGCTTAGTGGCCTTCACCACATCCTGTGGCAGAAAATTCCATAGACTGATTATGTGGAGAAATACTTCCTTTTGTCAGTCATATACCTCCTACTCGGCTCCTACCAGAAAAGCTCCCCTCTCCTGCTACTCCATACCAGTGTACATGGTGGGGGATTTTGAGTTTCAAAGGCAAACTCCCATTTCTCCCACCATTCTCATTAATATTTGGAAAACATGGCTTGGCCCAAGTGAGTTTTGCACTTGGATCATTCTCTTCACTAGTGGGAACACAAGAAAGGGTGTTATGGCACCTTAAAGCCCAGTGGAGCTATTGTGGAATCCACTTCTGTCATTCACAGTCCACTTGGTCAGATGCTCCAAGTCATTTATGAGTGTGGAGAGGACAAAATTACCCAGTGATGTCAAAGGTCAGTAATACAACAGACAACAGCCGGTGTGCCATGGTAGAAATGAGTACAGGCATTGGAGCATCTCTTTAAGGTGGATCTAACCTTTGCAAGGAGTGGCTTTCACATCCCTTGCAAAGCTGGCAAGAAATGCAAGGAGAGAAGACAAATCGCCAGCCAGATCACTGCTTAAACACAGGCTGCCCATGCAGCAGTGGCGAGCTGGGTAAGAGCCTTAAACAACCTTTCTGCCACCAGCCTGCTAACCGTTCAACGTAAAACCAGTTTGCATTGCACCAGGCTTGGTCTGGTTCAATTGCGGACTGAACCAATCCTGGTTCAGTTTCCATCCGAACCGCCGAACCGGCTCAGTGCGATGTGAACTGGTTCTACATTGAATGGTTCATGTGCACCCCTAAAGAGGAGCCAGATGGCATCTTCCATCCCACCCTCTCTGCTGCTTCCAAAGCTTGCAAGGGCTGGCCCCCATCAGGATTACAGGGCAAGGCACCATTTGGTGCCTGAGGCACTACAATACCTTAGGCCACCCTTGATGCTGGAGACATGATACTGAGCCACATGGCCTAATCTAGCAGGGTTCTTTGTTATGCTAATAATCTCTAAATTAAAGTGGTGTGTGTGTGTGTGTGTGTGTGTGTGTGTGTGTGTGTACGCACACACACATTCAGGTAATAAAATCATGTTAGCTCCTTCTGTCTGGATTTAACTTGCAAACCTTACAAGCCCCTTTTGACACTTCACTGGATGTTGAACAAAACGCCACACAGTTCTTCAACTCCTCCTCTCCAACAACCAGTTGTGAATGGCTGATTGGGTGTATAATATTTCTCTACAGGAAAGCCATTTGTCTCGGAAGCGCATCCCGGAGTAAATCTAAATTGTATCTGTAATGTAAATATAAACACAGCATTGGAACGGAGAATGGTCTTGCTTACAGTTTTATGGGGACATATTCATTAAACCTGTGTGTTTTGCAAATTTATGTGATTCGCTCCAAAAAGATATTTTTGTGTCAACTACATTTGCTCGCTGATGTTCCACTTCATTATTAGCCGTTATCATAATGGTGTCTAATAGTCCAAACTGCTGTCTTCTTGCTGCATTTGTGTACCTATAATTCATCTTGATTATGGTTTCTTTCTCTTTTTTTAGCATCTTTAAATGGAAAGCAGCACCCCCCACCACCAGCCTGCTATTACATCCTAGACAGCAGCCCTTTAGAATTCAGATGAAGCTTCTTATAGAGAGTTCTCTGGACAAGTGCATCGGCATCTGAGGGCATTTCCGTTGAGTCAACCCCGAGCAGAGTTAGATTCACCAGGTCATTTGTGACTTATGAACATTCTCCAGGTTCCATCTGGAGATTAAAATTATTTCATTTTAATTTTTAAAAAAATATTAAAAATTATTTTTGTTCTTTGAAAAAGATCACCTCAAAGGAAAAATGACCTCTTCAGCACCCAAAATTCTATTCTGCTTGGAGAAACTTGCCAGCAACATCCTTCCCTGACAAAAGACTCTCCCTGCCAGCCCCCATCCATCATGAACCCTCTCTCCCCCTGCCTTTTATTTGCAGTCTCCAGCTCAGTGAGTGGCAACAGCAGAAGCTTCTCTATCTTATTTAAAAGTACACTGAAATGGACCTCCCCCCACTCCAAAAACCTCTCTCTCCCCCCCAGCTCTGTTTAAAGTGCTGCTTATGGGGTTGAAAGCCCTATACAGTTTGGACCCAGGTGTAGCTCAAGGGCCACCTTCTCCCATACAAACCTGTCTGCATGCTCAGATTTTCAGCAGGAGACCTGTCCCAAGTCTCATTTCTTACAGAAGTGTGACACAAAACAGGGCCTTCTCTGTAGTGGCTCTCGAGTTGTGGAACTCTCTTCTCCCTTAGGTTTCTGTAGTCCTTTTGTGGCCCCATGAAACACTGCTCAGCATAAAGGCATTTTTATCCACGCAGACATTTGCCTGGCTTTGATGGGCCTAATTATTTTCTGTTTTGTTATGGCTGTATTGTTTTATTGGTATAGCCCAACCTCCAGACTAACACTGCACTTGCACAATCATATTGCATTAGTGAAAGAATGTTTCACCAGCCAGATGTTCAAAGTCCGGAGTTTACATTACACATCAGCACAGAGCTGTGCTGATGCAAACATGATTCACCTGCTTTGAAGCCCCATATGTTTTACAGGGAGTTTTTGCGCTAAAGCACAACTTTGAACATCCCTGCAACTTTGGGCAGTTACATGATTTTCTTGCACCAGCACAGCTTTGTCTGTCGTACATGTACAGTGTTAGTCTGAATGTCAGCCGTTGGGTTTTATTTCTGTCTTTTTCATTGTTATAGAATGCACCAGCACATCTTTGTCTGTTTTATTGATATAATTAAATAATATTTGATTGTTAATTGATTTAATGTTTTAAATGATTTTAATTGTAAACTGCCCAGAGATGAAAATTTTGTGTGATATAGAAATATTTTAAATAATAAATATATAGTTATTTTGTTTCTTTTAATTGCTTGTTGCTTTGGTACTGTGGAAAAGCAGCATATAAATCCTGTAAAAAAACAGGCAAACTTTCTGAGATGCAGCTGGAAAATGGTTAGAAAGAGAGGTGCATTTCAGCACTGCAAAAAATAATAATAAAAAAACAACACTATTAGTTTCAGCTCAGACCTAATTCTATTTCACAAAGGCCTCTTTCAGGAATATTAATTTTCTTCTCCATTTACAGGATTAGATTTAGGCCTGAATATTAAATCCTTGTATGCGGGCCCTATTAAGCCTGATGCAGTGCATTGTAGACTATTATCCAGTGACTTAATGCCACCTAAGTACCTTTTTCTCTCATTCAGCAAGGATTTGGAACAGGATGAAGTCTCTCTGAACGTTCAGGAGCTGTCCTTATCAACTTCCCAAAATGAAGAGCAATAGCCAGTTGATAAATCCCCAGGCCCAAATAGGCTTAAGTAGAATAACATTTTCATTTTATCCCCCAGCAAATGGCTTAATGTGCCAGCCTTATGGATTTAATGACTGTGGTATTTTCAAGCTGTAAACAAGCCAGTTTGTATGTCTTAGTGTCGAGGATACACATTTAATTTGGCTTTCCAACAGGCTGCTCAAAGCAGTGGTCTCTGTGGGGTGGGGGGATTAGTTGGGCCGAGTGATCTGGGAGGTCTACATGGAACATTTGACATAAAGAGTCCAATTTCCTTTGAACATAATGAGTCCAATTTCCTTTGTCTTTACTGTATCTCTCAGCTCCTTCATTTAAGGCGGGCGCGCATGACTGATGATTTATTTATTTCATTTATAGCCCACCACCTTTCCCCATATTGGGGTGCACCAGATTCCCAGGTGTTCTCCCATACAAACACTCACCCAACCCAGACCTGCATAGTTACAGCAAGGTTGGTGCATCCCATGCCTCCAGACTGTGGCCTCTTTCAGACATGATCCAAAAGCCCCACTGTAGCCGTATACAGTGGAGTGAAGGATGTAAGAGAGGGTGTAAGGACATAAGTTCACATCAATTGAATTAGCATTGCTAATTCGACCTGGTACTTTTTTAAACTGCCGCTTTTAAGGCCATGTTGCTCTTTTGATACAAAAAGGGATCTTTGTGGTTTAGCTTACCTCAGCACCTCCCATACAGTATCTCGCCCATTCCCTCCACACAGAGAAAGGAGTAAAGCATCTTGCTTCTAAATATATAAAGAGAGTGAGGACACCTTTTTGCTTGCAGACAGGCCTGAAGCCTGCATTTTCCTGAAACCCTGGCCAAGCTGACTGGGCAAGCTGGCCATCAAAATAGCCCATCCCGGGTTTCTACAAGGGAGAGGCAGTTCCACCACTACTGGGTCAATCTCCCATACGCCCTGCCAACCACAGTTTCAATGGAGCTTGTCTGAAGAGGGAATGTGATGGCGGGCATCAATCCACCCTCACAATCACAGGTGTGCATCGGTGAGGTCTTTTCCCTCTTCAGACAAGCCCCATTGAAATCATGAATGGTGGGGCATGAGGGTGAACAAAGCAGCGGGGTGGAACTTCCTCCTGCTTCACCCCACTGTAGCCCACTGGCTACAGTGGGCCTTTTGGATAACGTCTGGATGAGGATCATATCGTGGGACAATCTGTGACTCACCAAACTAAATGCACCAGCTATCTGGAAGTCTGACATCTGCTTGCCAACCCCATTTTTGCAACCCCAGGTAGGCATTTAAAAAAAAGCAGGTTCATAATGTCCCTCATGGGACACCATACTGATGGTTTAGCTGTTTGACTTTCTGGGGTTACAAGCTGTGCAGACCTTTTTAACAAGATCCAAAGGTAGAGTCGGATACCACAGGTGGTTGAGCAAGCCGTAAATAGAAACAGGGCAGCAGGGCCTGTGGACATAAGGGATGTGCATGGGTTCAGCTGGCCCAGTTTGGCTCAAATCGATTGAGCCTGAGCTGGTCTGGTTCCACCGTCGAGCCGGCTTGAGTGGCTCAGTGGTTATACTCGTAAAGGGGGGGAAATCCTGCTGCACAGCGGTGATTTTTAAAGGTAGAAATAGAGAACTTTTCCCTCGCCCTCCTCCAACCACAGCCCTTTACTTGTAAAGGAGAATCCTTGCTGGATTCCCTTTACAAATATACCATCAAGCCGGCTTATGAAGCAGGGGCTTGGCTCACCTTGCTGTTGGACTGCTCCTTCCCAGTTCGGCTCAGAGACGAGCCTTCAAGCCAAGCCGGCTCGAGTGTGAACCAGTTTGATTTTGAGCCAGTTTATACATCCCTAGTGGACATGATCCCGCATTAGCAGTAATGTCTTTTACTCAGTCTAGACCAGGGATTCTCAACGTTGGGTCCCCAGGTGTTATTGGACTTCAACTCCCATAAGCCCCAGCCCCAGTGGCCTTTAGTGGGGGATTATGGGAGTTGAAGTCCAATAACATCTGGGGACCCAACATTGAGAATCCCTGGTCTGGACAACCGATATTGGATTTATTTTCTGCTGCTTTGACTAATTTTTATGAATAGAAATGTAGTTTAAAATATCATAAATAAATAAGCACAAATAGAACATAACCAGCCTTTTCTTTGTTGCTATTTATTTGTTTGTGGTGTGCTTGTATGTGAGGGTGCATGTGCACAGGTGCACATGTACATATATTTGTGCCTAGCTGTAATCATCAACAGCAATTTGTAACTGAAATCTAAGGATCAGCTGGGTGTGTACATATGTCTATGTGTGTTGTTGTCATCTTGAGGTCTGTGCAAGTTCACTTGTGATAGAAATCTAGGGACGAACAGCTGTAGGGGGTTCTGATCTAGAAATAAACTCAGTTTTGTGTTTGTGGTACAACTGGTGTGTTTGTTGCATTAGGTGTAGAGGTAAACTGAAATTCATCAGCCTGATTGAAATAACAGGATCAACTTCTTGTGTTTGGTTGTAATCTAAAGGTCAGCTCATGTTCATGTAAGCAGCTGAAATCATGGGATTAATTAGGTCTCTTTACACAGTCAGGAGCATCCATTTCTTCCAGAGAACATGGAAAATATAGTTGATGTGGCCTCCTATCTCTATTGTAATCCAAGTTGCAATCCAAGCCAGAGAAGAACTCCTAATTCCTTCCCACCTACACACTTACCCCTCACCTGGCTGGAATGGAGTAGCTGTGTGCTGCTGTCAGAAAGATCTCCCCTCTTTCTCTGTCTCCTTCTCTCTCTCTCTCTCTCTCTCTCGCCTCTGAGTTTCAGTTTCAGCTGAGTAATGGCAAGAAAGGAGATAGAAGGCATACCCCCCCTCTAACCATTACTCCCTTGCAAGTGATATTTGGAGGTCTTGTGGGCTTCCCAGAGGCATGTGGCCAGCCATACTGGGGAACAGCTTGCTGGACCAGAAAGGTCTTGGCCTGATCCAGCAGGGCCTTTCTCAGCATCCTCTCTCTCTCTCTCTCTCTCTCTCTCTCTCTCTCTCTCTCTCTCTCTCTCTCTCATTAAGCTTCATTAAAGGCATAACAATACATAGAGGCTCTACACACGATTGGTGTGTAGAGCCCAATTGGGCAGAGGATCATTGGGCTAGCCCTGGGCGGCCGAATTGGCCACCCACATAACTACCGGCTCTGTCACGGAGCCAGTAGGGCGGCAGGGATTGGGGGCCACCTGGCCCCTGGGAGTCCCATGATGCCCATGCAAGTGCATGGGGCATTGTGGGGAAACCCCAGAGGCCAAGGAGCTTGCTGTTGCCTCCTGGTCGGGGGTCTAGTCACGAGTGGGTGTGGAGCCACGCCATGGAGCTGCACCATGGCGACTCATGATCAACTAAATGGGGTTAGCGGAGCACTCGCTCCACTAACCTTGTTTAAGGGGGGAGCAATTAAGTGGGCTAACTGCTGGAAGCCACGCAGCTCCTGGAGGTTCATGCATGCAGGGGAAACTGGGTTGGGCTACCTTAACCTGGTTTTCTCCGCTCGTGTGAATAGCCTCATAGTATAATACCACAGATCACAGAATACATGTTTTAAAAAACAAAAAAGAAAACCCCTCTTACACTTTAGCTTCCTAGAGATCAGTTCTCCATTATTATTAAAGATGTTACAAATCCAAAACTTTAACCTCGAACAAATCTGAACAATTTATAACAACACACATCTTTCCATATCTGAATGTAACAAGTAGGTAATACTTCACCATAATTTATTTGATTGATAAAACGTATTCAATCTTTCTGGATCTCAAAGAAAGAATAAGGTTTTGTTTGTCCTGTTCTGAGAGGGAACAAATGGGTTAATTCCACTGTAGCAATAAATGAAAACTTGTACTATTCATCTACGTATAGTTCCATGCTTCCAATTTTTTGTTATCACTATTCTGGCCACTGTCAAGATAGGCCATGCACAGCCCTTTTGATTTTATTTTCTTATTATTTTCAGTAAATATTCCCAACAATGCTAGCTGAGGATCTATTTTAATTTCCTGATGAATGATTTTACCCATTAAAGGTTCTAATTCTCAGACACATCCACCATAAATGTGCCCTTCTCTCACCCACATAAATCTGTGAAGCTTATCTCACAATCAGCTTTCGGGCTAGCTGCGGGGAAGGAGGGGGAGTTGGGAATCTGTGAAGCTCCTCCGCATGTCTCTCCCCCCCCAAGCCCCAATAATGCACCACGCAAGTGTGCAGTGCATTTCTGGTAGCCCCCCTCCCCCCGAGTGTGCTCACTGCGGCTGCGAGACAAATGATCAACAAAATGCAGCTAAGGAAGGGAGTGCTTGCTCCCTTCACCTCATTTAACAAGGAGGCTACTTTGGCAGGTTTGCCACTGAGTAGACGCTGGGATTGGTGGTTCACACGAGTGTGCAAAATCAAGTTGGGCTCCCTTAGCCCGGTTTTGCACGCTTGTGTTAACAGCCTCAGTGGGTAACCTTCAGTCACTATTCTCTCAGCCTAGCTTATCTTGCCAGGTTGTTGTGAGGAAAAAGTGGAGAACAGAGACCATGAGGTCATTCACACAACCCAAAATTGGGTAAGACAAGTGCCCTACCTAGGTTCGAGAGCTGGATGTGCTCCCAATTTTCGGTTGTGTGGGTGCAAACAGCTAGGTAAGAAGAGGGAGAAGTGATTGTGTGGAAACAAGGTAGGAGGAAAAGACCTGGAGGCTATTCACATGATGGTAGACAATCGGGTAAGCAGGCAAGCCTCCGCTAGCCCAATTTTCTATTATCATGAGAACCATCGGGCTCGGCTGTGAGCCCAGTGGTTCTAAAGCAGGTCACCCACTTAAGTAGCCCTCCCCTAAGCCCAGGTTAGTGGAGAAAGCGGTCTGCTAACCCGGGATTTTCAATCATGAGTTGCCACGGCGCTGCTTCATGCAATGGCAACTCACGAGTAAACCCCCGACTAGGAGGCTGAAAAGCAGAGCAGACTGCCTGCCCCTTAGCCCGGGTTTGCGGATTGAGCACTCCGCAAACCCGGGCTATCTGCTCATGAGTAGCTGCGGCACGGCTCTGCGCCATGGGTACTCGCGAGTAGACCCCTGGCCGGGAGGCTTAAAAGCAGCCTTCCGTTGACCCCCAGCCGGGAGGCTTAAAAGCCACCTCCTGGCTCGGGGGTCTCCCCAGTATGCCCTGCGTGCTTGCGCAGGGCATACTACGGCTTCCGGGGGCCGCACGGACACCGAGCTCACCAGCCCCTGCCGGCTCCGTCTCAGAGCCGGCCATTGTGTGGGTGGGTGATCCAGCCTCCCAGGGCTCCCTGCCCGCTCATGAGCGGGGAGAGCGGGCTTAGCTCTCACTGATCGTGAGACCCAGTCCTATGACTAGTTTTTTCTTAGCTTTATGAAGTATCATGAGCCATGCTGTCCAATGGGAGAGCTTTCCCACATTTTCCAGGGCATTTTCTGGGATTTTGGATTTTATTTTATTTTTTTTGGTAGTCTGTGCAAGGTCTGGAACCTACATGCGAAAATGGCATGTTTCTGTCTTTCATGGTTTGGTCTGAGAGTTTCATGTCAGTCAGTGAGTGGGTCAGTTGGTAGGTCAGTCAGTGAGGGCTTGGAGTTTGCCAGTTTCTTAACTTCTTATCTTGCTGTGACTCTAGTCTTTTCCTAGCTCTATGAGGTCTCATTGCCTATGCTCTCCAATGGGAGAACATTTCCAGATTTCTCAGGGAAGTTGTTATATTTTCTGGGGCTTTGGATTTTTTGGTGCTCTGGGCAAGGTCTGGAACCTACCTGCAAAAATGGCATGTTACTGAGGCTCTCCACAAGAGAAGTGTGGAGAGCTGGGTGGGGTTAGGCAGGGAGAGTGGGCCAAGCCCTCCCTCCCTACACACAAGCACCCGCTGAGTTCTGGGTGGCCGGATCACATGATTATGGGCTCCGTCATGGAGCTGGTAGGTCTGCAGGGATCAGAGGCTGCCCTTGGAAGACCCCCGAGACCAGGATGCTTGCTTTATCCTCCTGGCGGGGGTCTCCTCACAGGTCACCACAGAGTGGAGCCGTGCCATGGTGACTCACAATCACCAAAGCAGGGTTAGCAGAACCCTCACTCCGCTAACCTCACTTAAGGGAGGGAACTTAAGAGGGCTAACCGGCGGGAGCCACACAGCTCCCAGCAGTTCCCACGATTGCAGGAAAGCGGGCTGAGCTCCCTAGGCCCACTTTCCTGCTGTCATGAGAATAGCCTCTCTGTGTTTTGTGGTTTGATCTGGGAGTTTCATGCCAGTCAGTCAGTCAGTCAGTGAGGCTCATGGAACTCAACTGGATTGAAAGCAGCTGAATATTTGCACAAAGTGTTAAAGTGCTTTCAGAAAATATCTCTACCCTGAAATTACCATTTTTGTTTTGAAAAACAAACACCAGTGAATGTTCAGCATAGCCCTAACTAGAAAATTACATCCTATATTAACAGATGGTGGGAAGGGACAGAGAAAGAAATTTGCATGTGATTTTTGTTTTGTATGTATTTTCCATTTTCCGTTGCACATCCCTAATCCTTCAACCCAGCCTTTGCCCTGTTTTGCTGGACTGGCTTGGATTAAACCTCCATAGCACGTTATGTTAAACAAATGCCAATCTCTCCTTAATATGGTAAATGAAAAGTATGTGATTTGTGTTCTGTTTTCTGCTGTCAGCTTTGCTGGAATTACAGCAGCACTGGAGTGTATCGCCATCATCTGCGCATCAGAGCTCATGTTTATCTGTTCATTTCAATGGGTGCCGCATAGATCAACTTTCAGAATTTCAGCGTCAGGACTTGGGGATTTAGGACAAAGTTTGAATGCATAAAACAGAATCAAAGGCCTAAAACTCAGAGCAGATACTAAGAAACAGAAGAACTGCCTGGCTGGATCTGACCAAGGTCTATCTAATCCAGCATTATCAGGGCATGCAGTTAACAGCCTGCCCTATTTTTTGTCCCTAGCATCTGGTGTCCTGGGTCAACATGTACTTGGACTGGCTGCCTCTTGTCTGCATGCTGGTGCCTTCAGTGATTTGATGCCCAAGGCTGCAGAGTAGAGGGACTAAGGATATTTGGCTACCCCGACCTGGCTGTAAACGCTTCCAGGTCAGACATAGCCCTATTGCCTAAGTAATCATCTATTTAGGCCTTGCTTGTGCTCCATTTCTAACCTGCATGCCCCCCTTGTGCATTGCTATCTCCCACTCCCACAAAGGTTTATCTGAGCTTCAAGCCTGACTAATGAATGACTCCATTTTTGTACAGTCCTTGCAGTGTGATGTATTGGACTTTAGCCAACAGCAATGGGCACTGCCTTGCAAAGGTGCCCATGAACCTGTAGGGCTCTGAGCGTGGCTTTGTCTTGGGTGCTTCTGGCTTAGAGCGGATGGTTTTTCAAAACAAGAATGGTTTGCATCATAAGATCAAGCCCGCAAGTGACCTGACTTTGATCCAGGATGTGAAATTAAATGAATGTTGCCCTGTTCCTTATTTAGCATACTTCCTCTGCCAGACACTTTTTAGTCACTCCTACAGAAGTCTGGATGCCAATAGGCCAGTGGCCCCCAGTTTCATGATATGGAGGGATGGGCTTTTCTTCTTCTTCTGAATTAAAATTAGAAGTTCTCTTTTACCTGAAAAGGCCTGCATTTAGAACTGACCTGTCATCAGTGGAACCCATATGCATGATACTCCATGAGACCTGACTTGGAAGGAAGTCATCTCAGAGCAGAGATGTCCTCCTCTGCAGGCAGGTGATCCTGCTTCACCTCTGCATTGCAGGTGATTCAACCACATCTCCTCCAGAGATATGATGGAATTACCCAGGAAAGGTGGTGAGGACAGAGTTGGGAATCATGCAGAGATGTGCCAGGCATCTTCCTCTGAGAGGTAGTCCTTTGGGCTCACAAAAGAGCCTTGATTAATTAATTTCTTAGAGGGATGTGCATGGAACCAGCTGGCCCAGTTCGGTTCGAGTCCAAATCGGACTCGAACCCGACTGGGCCAGTTTGGTCCATTACCCCCTTGAACACCCACCCCCCGGCTTGGTTTGGTCCGGGGGGTTCATGGACCTTTTTTAGTTTTTTATTTTAACCTTTACTGTCCTCTAGGTATTTGTTGGAGGCGGGGGGGGGGGGGGGTCCGCAGAGGTTTTTCCTCCCCCCAGCCTTCGATATGCCCCCTCTAGCTGGTTCATCTGGCTCAGGTGTGCAGCCTCCAAAATGGCTGCCGGGCCTCAGGGGAAAGACCGAAAACCAGCTGAAGAGTGCCTGAACAAACGGGTGAAGAGCCAGCCGAACCAGCTAGAGGGGGGCATATAGAATGCTGGGGGGAAGAGGAACCTCTGCGGGACACACACACCCCCGCCAACTCCAGCAACTCACCGGAGGGGAGTAATGGTACAATTTTATTTATTTATTTAAACTAAAAAAAGGTCCGCGAACCCCAGAGGTGTTCAGTCTGGGGTTGGACTGAACAGGGGGTGGTTCAGTTTGACCCTGAGCTGTCAAACCGAACTGGCTCGATGTTGAACTGGCTCAACGTCGAACTGGCTCAATGTCAAGCCAGTTTACACACCCCTAATTTCTTGTGACATCCTGGCAGGATCTGTAAGGACTAGAACAAGGAACCCACAGCTGTCCTGGTGAGCTACATGTTGGAGCCTTTTTCTCAGCAGTAAGAAGAAACCAGATTCTGAGAGCTTTTCTCCACAGAAAGAGCTTCAGGTAGGAATAATAGTTGTTCCTTTCTTGACCTTTCAGTGTGTCCGCTGGCTTGACCCCAACTCACTCAAAGTGGCTGTCTTTGGCTCAGCTCTGGCACATGCTAACTAACAGTTCTCTCGTGATATATGATTGTCCTCGGCTGCCCAGGTTGGGAATGACTGCCTAGTCACTAACTCTATTAGCAATTTCTTCTTGGTGCCACTAACTATTTCGGTCAAGTGAGCTAAGCTGAGAGTCCTAACTCATTTGTATTCATTGGCCTTGTATAACAGACCTGGTAATTGCTGCTTAACATGCTCTGTGAGGTTTATAAAATATTAATTGCTTATTATTCTTATTACAGGTGGGGAAGATGGCTCCCTCTTGCAAAGTAATGGCCTCATTTCTATGTCCCTCCACTGCACTTGGAGCCACAAGGAGTGTGTGCCCTGAAATCAGATGCAGGCTCAAGACATAGAGGACCCATTCTTTAGGAAATCATTTCTGTGAAGAAATACATGTGCAAAACTTTAGAACTGAAAATCCACCTCAGTTTTACAGGGAAGATCTAGATGCATGGACAGAGTACCATTCCTCCCAATTAAGCAAGCACAGCTCAGAATATGGAAGAACATAAGATAAGGTCCATTAGTCCAGCTCAGCCCAGTGGCCAGTCAGATGCCTCCAGGGAGGCCATGAGAAAAGGCATTTAAGGCAATAACCTGTTCTCACTGTTGCTCCCCTGTAGTTGTTATTCAGTGGCACACTGCCTGCATGTGATATTGCCTCTGAATATGGTGGTTCCATATATACATCATTATATGCTGGTCTAGACTGAGCCAGGGCCTTCATTGAGGCAGGGATTTGGGAGGGATACATATTTAAGACAGCTTCAAGGGGAAAGGGGTCAGGACCTCGGATAGCTCCAAGCAGGAATACAAGAGAGCTGGGTATTAACACAAGAAAAATGTTGCTCCAGCAGCTGCTAGAAGCTGGCTGCTGGTTTATATGGTTGCTCCCCAGGTAGAGTAGATTTACCCAACCCTTCCTTGGAGCCTTGCTTGATTTTCTAAGTGCAGGCTCCAGTGGAACTGGGGGCATCCATTTGGGCTGACAGGTCCTCAGCTTGCAGTGGGGGTACTGGATCTGATTACCCTGGTTCTGTGGGTTGTCCAGGGCCTGGGTCGTAAGGTCTTCCCAGACCATTCCATCACTTGAACTATCTGCTTCATTCTCTAATTTGGGGCATCCCAGATCCAGGGTCATGACCAACAGCAAAGTTTTGTTTATCCTCAGTGCTAATCCTTGCTCAGTCCCATCACAATATCATGGGGAATAGATTCTAGGGTCAAAACCTCTAGCAGCCTCTTTTTTTTTTTTAATTGACTGTTGGAAAAATGAAAAGGATTTTGAAGCAGTTTCCCCCGCAAGGTCCCAGAGGCAGAGTTGGTGCTGGTTTGTGGGTGAAAAATTGCACACCACTTATTTTCTCCTTGATATTTTAAGCCATCTAATGGAAAAAAGAAGTGGATTATTAGCTTTCAAATTCTGTATTTTTTTTCCAAATAGTATTATGGAATTCCTGAATGTCACTTCTAATTACTTCTTAGTGCTTAATTCTCCCTGCAAAGTCCACCCTCCCACTGTCTTGTTCACACCAGCCTGCTACAAGGTCACTCACTAGGTTCAAATATCAAGGGTTCCCTGGCAGCTGTTGATGCCTTTCTGCCTTGAGATCAAGTTTCTGCAGATGCCTAGTTCTGTTTGGCTCGAAGCTGCCAATTTCTATTGCTCTGAGAGCCAGATTTCAGTCGAGCAAAAAATAAAATGCTAAGAGATTATTTGCAGACTTATTTTAACCATTCACAACCAACTCAAACCTTCAAGAATCCCATAACAAGTGAATCAAACCAGGCCCATCAAACTCAACTGCTCTTCTCAGCAGGAACACAGGGGTAACACTCATAATTTTGCATTCTCCCCTCCCCAGTTTTGATGGGATGCAGGAAGGCAGGCAGTAGTAGGATCAGTGGTTCGGAAGGTTGTAAGTATAAGTTGATGAGTGGGTGACTAGTGAATATATCATCATGCCAGAAGGCAAGCAGCTTGACCAAGAGCTTTTGGGTTCCCTCCAACACTATGTGCCTATTAACTGAAGGGGAAACATATGACTCCACTACTATCTGTTATGACAGGGGTTTTCAGTCTTTCTTAAAAACAGGAGCACCCCTTCAGCTCAGGTATCCAGTATAGGGAACCAAGAATTATGAACACACACACCCCCGCCCTGCAAGAAGTAAATCTTGCCAAAGGTTATACATTAAGTGAATCTGCCCTGGAATCAGGCAACAACCACAGAAACCCCCATCCCTAACTCAGGGCTGTAGTGATAATTGAGCAGATAATTGAGTGATAATTGAGCCCCGGGTTCAAAGAACCCGGGGCTCACAGCTCCTGAGGGCCCCCAGCGACACCCCGCTCCCCTAGCTATGCTCCTGCCCTAACTCTGCACTGGTCCTCCTCCTGCCTCATGGCCAGGCCTCCACAGTATGCCCCTGAGCTGTCCCAACATCTCCCTCCTCCTCTCCATGAGGAGGAGTGCTGGTCTTGTGGTAGCAAGCATGACTTGTCCCCGTAGCTAAGCAGGGTCTGCCCTGGTTGCATCTGAATGGGAGACTTGATGTGTGAGCACTGCAAGATATTCCCCTCAGGGGATGAAGCCGCTCTGGGAAGAGCAGAAGGTTTCAGGTTCCCACCCTGGCTTCTCCAAGATAGGGCTGAGAGAGATTCCTGCCTGCAACCTTGGAGAAGCCACTGCCAGTCTGTGAAGACAATACTGAGCTAGAGAGACCAATGGTCTGTCTCAGTATGTGGCAGATTCCTCTGTTCCTCTGTGTCTGATTGGCTAAGTGCTCTAGTTTCACCCACCCCTCCCTCAGCATGAATGACAAGCTCAACAGCAAGGGCAATCCCAATGTCCTCCAAAATTTCCCTCACTGCCAAGCCTACCAGTCAGGCTGAGGGAAGGGTGAACTGAGCCAGAGCCCACAGCCAGCCAGTCACATTTTATTTATTTATTGTTAAATTGATATACCGCCTTTCATTAAAACAATCCCAAGGCGGAGGAGGAGGAGAGAGGGAGGGATGCTTTCTGACACTCCTCCCCCTCTTCTCCTGAGGAGGGCACCAACAGTGTAGCATGCAAGTGAGTCAGGGAGACAGAATGGTTCTTTATGATCCTGTGTACCCCCTGCAAGGCTTCAAAGCACACCCAAGGATCCAAGTTCCCTTGTCTAAGAACCCTTGTGGTATGTAAGCAGTGTAAACTCAGATGAACAGTTTGAGGCATATTGTCTTAGTAACCTCCATGAACAGCAGCAGTAAATCTTTTGCTGTGATCTTTCATGATGGGCAGATCATTCCCATGAGTAGTTATTTGTACAGGTAAACCCTGAAGAAGCACATCTCCTTGTACTTCTCTTATAGGGGCAGGTTTGATTGAAGAGGAGTAATTTACTGCTTGTTCTGCCATAGCTTAAACTGGTCCTTAGCATTCGTCAAAAGATACGATGGTCTACAGACACAATGGTGATATGATGGTCAGTTTGAAACAGGATTGGAATTAGAGTTGCCACCAGTGGGGTTGGTGAGTTTGGGCATCTGCAGGGACCTAGACTGAGAAAAGGCCCATGATCTAAAAAGGCCCATGATCTCAGCATAGGGGGCAACACTGCAGTTCTGAAAATATACCAGTAGGAATCAGACTTCTATTGGGTCATACTGCTGATCCCTGGAGCCCCATGTTGTCTACTCCCAAACCTTCAGGCAGAAATCTTCCCCAGCCCTATCTGAGATCTTTTTCCCCCAAAGGGAAATCTTGGGGAGGGGTGTTAATCTGGAATGTCTTTAATGCAAAGTAGCAGATGCTTTACCACTGAGCTATGCCCTTTCTCACTTGCAGGCAACAGCCAACAAAGTCACAGGAGGAGTGGGCAGTGCTTGAATTATGGGGTGGGGGGAGCACAGAGGAAGCCCATTCGCTTTACCTTTTGTCCTGGACCCCTTACGTATTGCATTTAGAAAGTCATAAGGCCCTGATTTGGCAGAAATTGGAGGGAATCAGGGGCTGAAGCTTGCAGCATTCATGAAGGCTCTCTGCTTTTCTTACCCCTCAAGTACCAAGCCTGAGAGAATTATTGTTTGTGTGCCGCACTGTCATGGCTGTCTCAGGGGCAGCTAGCCTGGAGGATCCAGAACAGAGGATTGAGGAACAGGGGAACAAGGTCGCCAAGCCATAGGTCAGGCTGGGAAGCTGATTAGGAATCAGGCAAGAAAATGGTAGCTAAAGAAACTGATAGCTGGAGGTCAGAAACACACCAGAGGTCAAGCTGAGCAGCTAGTCTGGAAGCAAGAACCAGCTCCCCAAA
This sequence comes from Hemicordylus capensis, assembly GCF_027244095.1. Taxonomy (NCBI): domain Eukaryota; kingdom Metazoa; phylum Chordata; class Lepidosauria; order Squamata; family Cordylidae; genus Hemicordylus; species Hemicordylus capensis. Next base: position 10,098,330 of record NC_069658.1, on the reverse strand, counting down.
AGCAAGGAGCAGTTTCAGGCAGGGAGTTCTTATAGTTTTCTGTTAAGGGAAGGAGCCAATGGCTGATCCCACTGGGCAGGGTTACAAGGAAGGACTCCAGGGTGCTGCAGTGCAGCAACTTGCCACAAGGGGCACTAGTATATGGAGCCTCAGCATAGGGGGCAAACATAGGAACATAGGAAACTGCCATATACTGAGTCAAACCATTGGTCTATCTAGCTCAGTATTGTCTTCACAGACTGGCAGTGGGTTCTCCAAACCCTGACCCCCCCCGCCCCACCTGTTCTCCTTTAGGGTGCTTTGCCTTGTGGGCTCCCTAAAACCCTTGAACTGGCATAGCCACCATTTCTCTAGGAGAGACTAAGCACGTAGACAGTCTCTGCCTACACAACCCCACCCCTTCTGCTGGATCACCTTGCCATGTGTTCCACCCCTTGGCGAGGAACCCAAAAATTACTTTATTATTGAAACAGTGCAAACAGATGCTGTGAGAGCAGAGGAGGGAGGAGGGGGATAATGGAAGATCAGCAAGACTTACAGCCCACTGTACCGGAGGGCTCTCAACGAGTTCTAAAATAAAGATTTTTCATTTTATATACGATTTTGAATCTGGCCATTATCTCCTTAAGTAAAGAAAATATGCAGCCCATTAACTCTGGCAAATTGTCACTTACATTACTGATGAGTATGAAATGAGGGTGTATATTCCTCCCCTTAGGAAGGCAACTTACAGGAATCCATCAATCTTCTTCTATTTAATGGCAATTAAGCAGACATTCCTTCTCCACCTTCTCGTAGCACCCTACCGATAGCTGAGCAGATTGCAAGTCGACTGTGCAGCTTCAGTGCACAAGCGAATGCAGACGATAAGATGGAGGCTTCTTTGACCTTATGTTGCCCATTTAGCAATAAAAGAAATGGTACTGCTGATACAGTCTGCACACATAATGTGCTACCAATGCATTAAGTTATTAAATGCTTACTTAATGGAATCTGTGATTAAGTGGTAAGTGCAGGTGGAAGGGATATATGGGAATCAATTGAAGAGACGTCATCATGGTAGAAGAAGAAGAAAAAGCAGGAGAGATTAAGGCCCAGATGACACTTAGCATTCTAAGATTGGTCCTGATGTCAGGTGGGCCCTCGGTTAGAGTCAGGCTCCACAAAATGTCCCTCATCTTGAGAACTTGTGCTCCCCTTTCCCATCCCAGTTTACGCGCCTACTTCCTATCAAGGTTAAAATAAACTGAGATCATGTCATCTGATCCCACCAATCTCAGTTTATTCTAATGGCCTTGCTTCATAAGAACATAAGAAGAGCCTTGCTGGATTAGGCCCAACAAGTCTATCTAGTCCAGCATCCTGTTTCACACAGTGACCCACCAGATGCCCTGGGAAGTCATACAACCAGGAGATGAAGGCATGCCCCCTCTCCTGCCATCACTCCCCTGCAACTGGTATTGCAGGGGAGCCTCTGAACATGGAGATAGTCTATACTAATCAAAACTAGTAACCATAGATAGACCTATCCTCCATGATTTGTCTAAGGCAGTGTTTCCCAAGCTGGGGGTCCTCCAGATGTTGCTGAACTACAACCCCCAGCATCCCCAGCAACAATGGATGCTGGGAGTTGTAGTTCAGCAACACCTGGAGGACCCCCAGTTTGGGAACCACTGGACTCGCTAAGCCTTGCTTAAAGTCATCCAAGCTGCCCACCACCACCACATCCCAGACTTCAAATAGCCTTTGATCTGTAGCCAAGGTTTGAAGTGAGTTCTATATATTGGGTTATTCTAAGCAAGTAGGTTAGAATAAACCAAGATTGGTCGATTAGGATTACACAACCATTCTCATTTTAACCTAGAAAGGAAGTAAACGCTGGTAAAGGGGTGGGAGGGGTGAGCACCCATTTTCTAGGCTCAGGGACTCTGTGTGGAGCCCAGCTCTAACTGAGGTTCCATGGGATGGCCGAACCAGCCAGGGGCATAGCCAGGGGAGAGGGGGCCTGTGTTCACCTTTCTCTCCAGTGGCTCCTTGGAGTGAGGGAGATAATGAAGAAGACAGGGAGGGGCGGAGCTGGGGGGCCCTCAGGAGCTCAGGGGCCCGGGTTCTTTGAGCCCATCTGCTCAATTATAGCTACAGCCCCGGAACCAGCCCTTACAGTGCTTTCTTATGCATACATGGCTGTCCTTAGAGAGCCCTGGCGGGGTGCGGGCCCAGGGCAAATCAGCCAGTGTGGGACCCCCTTCCAGTTAATTCTAATGGGGGTAAAAAAAGTGGGGCCTGGGGCAGTTGCCTTGCTTCCCATGCCCTAAAGACAGCCCTGTATGCATATTTATTCAGACATCAGTATCACTTACTATGGGTTTACTCTCAGTTAAATGTGCATAGGACTGTAGCTAGAGGCTACACTCTTATATATGCATAAATGGGAGAAAGCCCCATTGAATATAAAGAGGCTTACTTCTGAGTAAAAGAGCATAGGATTGTGCTGTTAGTCACTTTTCCCCTAGCCTTAAAAAAAAAAATCCAAATGCAAGCAACCAGACTGCAGTCTTGAACACAGGACCAGCTAGAAGGTGGAGAGAAGGGATGCTTATTCCTTTCTCTTGCAGCTGGGTTTTGGGGTTTTTGTGTGTGTGGGGGGTGGCATTCAAAATGTCCTTCAGCAGTTTTTTGCCTCCAGGTGGGGTAAGATGCAGTTACCCATATCTTTCCCCTGGGAAGTGAAATGCAGCCTGAGGGAGAGGCATTTTGAGTGGGGAAATGGTGAGGGTGGTGGTGGTGGTGAAAGAGTTAAGCAGCTCCCAACCATTCCTCTGCTTAAGATGGCAACCTTAGTGGCCATTTTCATTTTTTTTAAAAGCCCTGCATCTCATGCCCTTTGTATCTAAGATATGTCTTTTCAAAGGCAGGACATCTCACCTTTTCCTTTATGAGCTAATTGCTGGTCTATCACTGAGGTACTGAACTAGTCAGGAATGCACAATGGCACCTCCTGTAAGGCAATGACTCATCAGTCCCTTATGGCTTCTTGTCAAAATCTGGAAATGAGAGCAGACTGTTGAATGGTTGTCCATTTCTATCCATAGGATGCACATCTCCATTCTTAAACTATCAGCCACCTTCAGAGAGGAGAGCTGGTCTTGTGGGAGCAAGCATGACTTGTCCCCTTTGCTAAGCAGGGTCCACCCTGGTTGCATATGAATGGGAGACTTGATGTGTGAGCACTGTGAGATATTCCCCTCAGGGGATGGAGCCGCCACTCTGGGAAGAGCATCAGAAGGTTCCAAGTTCCCTCGCTGGCTTCTCCAAGATAGGGCTGAGAAAGATTCCTGCCTGCAACCTTGGAGAAGCCACTGCCAATCTGTGAAGACAATACTGTGCTAGACAGACCAATGGTCTGACTCAGTATATGGCAGCTTCCTCTGTTCCTCTGTGTCTGATTGGCTAAGTGCTCTACTTTTGCCCACCCCTCCCTCAGCATGAATGACAAGCTCAACAGCAAGGGCAATCCCAAAGTCCTCCAAAATTTGGTCTGACTCAGTATATAGCAGCTTCCTATGTTCCTAATTGGGCAGAAGATGGCGGGTGAGGAGAGCTGGTCTTGCAGCAGTGAGCATTAATTCCCCCTTTGCTAAGCAGGGTCTGTCTTGGTTTGCATTTGGATGGGTGACTACATGTGAGGGCTGTCGGCTGTAAGATATTCCCCTGAGGTGGGGCTGTGGCTCAATGGGAGAACATCTCCTTGCATGCAGAAGGTCCCAGTTTCAATCCCTGGTAGCATCTCCAGGTAGGGCTGTGAGCGATTCCTGCCTGAAGCCTTGGAGAGCCACTGCCAGTCAGTGTCAACAATACTGTGCTAGATTTACCAAGGATCTTTGATTGAACTCCAGATCTGCACAGAATTGATTCTGTAAGGAATTCATTAACCTTCTTTTATAAATCCATAGCAGTCTGCTAGATCTCTGAACTGGCTCCGAATCAGACCGCAAAGTAGAGGCTGTTCACACAAGCAGTCCTACCCAGGCTTGGGCAGTGCTACCTGGGCAGGGCTGCTTGTGTGAAGTGCCAGGATCAAGAGCAATCCCGGCACTGCTTCCCCCAGTAGCCCAGGTTTTTAACCTGGGCTTTAACCTGGATTAAAGGGTGCAAGCACGCCCTTTACCCCAGGTCCAGAGTTGTGTGAATGCTTGGGCTTCACTCAACCTGAGCACACACAGAGTTGGGCTTTCGTGGGGGGAATCCCCCAATGCATCACAAGGAACCGCCCCAATGCACCTCCAGTGCAACCCCCAATGCACTGGAGGCCGGGAATCATTTTCCCAGCCTCCAGTGATTTGTGCAGCTCAGAGCAACGCAGATCATGTGGGCGCATGTCTGTGCTCTGAAGAGCAGATTGTTGATCATCTGGGGGGAAGGTAGGTCTCTGCTTTCTCCTCTCCTGCCCTCCCGTCTCATGGTCATGTGTATGGCCTTGTAAACTAGTGGGATGAGGTGGCAAAGGTACCAGTATTTCTCCCTGTGCTTTGGATTACGGTATTAACATTCATTTTGAGTGGCTGGTTCTTCTTTTAAGCACTATGATTATATGACAAGAATATTGAACCACCCAAAGTGGAAGATTATTGCTTGTTTTCCAGTAGTTGGGTCCAGTAAACCGAGCTGTGAAAATTAAGCATGACGGTATTTGCCAGTATCCTCAAAATTACCTTTTCTTTCTTTTTAAATGAAATGAAAATGCGATGGTAATGCATACAGTCTCGCTCCAACAACTTAAGTAACAATATCAAATATAGATGTAGATTGCTCAACTCCAGCAGGCTATGAAACTTCACTGAGCAGTATGTGATGGTGGGGTAATTTTGTCATCTTTAAATCTCCTCAGGTTTGTTTGCATAGAATGTACCAAGCATGGGGAGAGGGCAGATTTCAGAGGCAAAATCCTTAAATCACCCCAAGTTTATCATTAATGCTTGATGATTTCACAAAAGCATCTACAAAAAATAAAATAAAATGGTGAGATTGGTACTTCTAACTCTCTGTGTGTTTTGTCATAGAAATGGTGTCTGAGTTTGAAGCCTACTCTGGGAAGAGCAGAAGCAGCTCGAGGAGGTGAGCAAGCTTTTCTAAACAGAACAACATCTAGCCTTTCTCCCCTTCAAACTAACTAACAGGAGGAGGGGAGATTTTGAGGGGCTGGTTTCTCTTTAAGGGATAAGTCCTACTCTGTCTCTCTGTGTGTTATTTGCCAGGGCTAGCAAACTCCAGTGTTTTTGTTTGCCCCTCCCTAGAGGGGGTGGAGTCAGCTAGGGCTGTGAGAGGCCCCACATTCTTTTGACATTTCTTTGACCCACATCCTGTGTCTCAGTTGGAAGTCTACTCTCTACATAAGAGGTGAAGACCTGAGAGCACAGCGAACAGGGATAGCAAACAGGACGTTGGAGTTTTGCAGGAGTTTAGTGGGAAGTGTGTGGGGGAGCCTGGAATAAGCCCCTGTGATCACAAGGAGCCTGGTGGAGAAGAGAAGGTAAGTACAAATCCCTACTTCATATTCTTGAAAAAGGCTGTTTGGACAGTTAAATAGCTGACAATTACAGCTGAGACCTATCCTTCTATCTTTAAATACTTCTATCTCTAAATACTTTAAACAGCCAACAAAAACGGTATGAAGACAGCAGGGGAGGGAGCACTTCCCAGTGTATTGCACAGAGTGCCACATGTATGACTATTTGCCCCATGGGCAGAAGTCATGCGTGTGTGCTCGATGCAAGGAGCTCCAGGCTCACAGGGAACAAGTTCCTTCCCTCAAGACCAAGGTGGCAGATCTGGAGAAGCTCAGAGAGACAGAGTGGCATGCGGACAAGACCTTCAGGAATGTGGTAGAGGCATCCCACTCCAGGGCTTATAGCTCCTTTGCTGTCAGGGAAAATGAAGGCCTCGGGTATGGAGGACATTGGTCTGAGGAAGAGGGAAATGCTCCTTTAGAAGGGAGCCCTTCCATGGAAGATGAGCCCATATCCTCTCGCACAGGGGATACTCCTCCAGGGTGTGGGGGCCTTCTTATAGTGGGTGATTTGATCATTAGAGGTATAGAGAGATGGGTTTGTGACCCACATGTTGATCACATGGTGACTTGTGTGGCTGGTGCAAAGGTTGCTGAAATCAAGCAGCATCAAGATAGACTTTTAGGCAGTGCTGGGGAGGAGACAGCTGTTGTGGTGCACGTCAGCACCAACGATGTGGGGAAATGTAGTCGGGAGGTCCTGGAAGCCAAATTTAGGCTGATAGGTCGCATATTGAAGTCCAGGACCCCAAGGTAGCATTCTCAGAAATGCTACCAGTCCCACGCACAGGTATAGTGAGACAGGCAGCGCTGAGGGGTTTCAATGCATGGATGAGACGTTGGTGCCAGGAGAAGGGGTTTAGACTTGTTAGGCACTGGGACACATTTTGGGGCAAGCAAGGCCTGTACAAAAGAGACGGGCTGCACTTGAACCAAGATGGAACCAGACTGCTGGTGCTTAAAATCAAGAAGGTTGCAGAGCAGCTTTTAAAATGACACCTGGGCAACAGCTGATGGGAGCTGGGCAGTATCCTGTTTGGCAAAAGCCATCCTTTAAAGTGTGAGGGTGTGCAAAGGATTTAGATAAAACAGAAGGGGACAGGGCAGAACCACATACAGAGCAGACGGGAGCCTGTGCCAGCTGGTCAAAGAGTCAAAAGAAAGATAGCATACACCAGGTGAGAGATTCAGCGTGTAGGTGCTTATATGCCAATGCCAGAAGCCTCTGAGCCAAGATGGGTGAGCTGGAGTGCTTGGTTGCTAACGTAGAAATAGATATAATGGGCATAACAGAAACATGGTGGGAAGCAGTGGGACACTGTTATCCCTGGATATAAACTCTATAGAAAGGGCATGGAGGCAGGGATGTAACTATAATAGGGCAAGGGGAGACAGTTGTCTGGGTGCCCACTGCCTGGTGGGGGCCCCCCAGAGGCAAGTCACATGACAGACTCCCCCAGCTGCACACCTGCCCGGGCTTCCTTCATTTGTATTCATCCTCTGAAATTGATGGGAGTGTTAAGACCTGGAGCTACTAGAACAGCATGTCTTTCTCTAGTACCATTAAATGACTTGCATCATCCACAGTTTACAAAACCTTTTAAAAAATAATCTGGGCCCACTACAACCTTGCTATGCCCCTGCACAGAAGGGCGCCTTGGAGGTGGAGTAGCACTGTATGTTAAAGAAGGGATAGACTCTAACAAGGTAGAGAACCTAGGTGGCCTGGAGTCGTCCACAGAAACCCTGTGGGTGACAATACAAGGCCCTTTAAAGTAAAATAAGTCATGTCCAACACAATACTTATTCTGATAATGCAACAAAAATCAACGCTACTTTTAAAAATGAAGCATGACACTCCTGTACTTTAGAGAGATGTCTGGACACTCTACAGCACCAAAATAGCAAACTGCACTCTTATTACACAATAAAACCTGAAATGTCAGCCCCCAGCTGCTGTGGGACTACATCTTCCATCATCGGCCATCGTGGCTGGGGAGAATGGGAGCTGTGTTCCAACAATATCTGGCGGTTCCGGCTTGAGAGCCCCTGCAATAAAACGATTATTTGGAAAAGCCGTTAAAACTGCAATTGGGACCTTCTCCATGGAAATCATGGGCTACTCCACTACCCCATCCCTAAAGACAGACTAAAATTCATAAATCAGTTTTATAGAACCATCAGTCAGATTGTGAATGCAATGTCAGTGACTTATGGTCGCTCTTGACCCTGGGTTGATTTTGAAACAATAACTCAGCTGTGAAAGATGAGAGACTGAGCTGAAAACTAGGATTTCCTGGTTCAAGTCTCACCTCTGCCATGAATTCATTCGGTGGCCTTAAGCAAGCCGCTCTTTCTGAGCCTCATCTGCAAGATGGGGATACTGTATTTACCTGAATCCAAGACTAGGTCCTTTGATGTTAGATATCAGGGGGTCATCTTAAATTCAGGGCCTCTTCGTTTTGGGTAAATATAGGTGTAACTTGCATTTAACCTCTCTTTTTAAAGGGGCTTGTCTTAGATCCAGGTAAATACAGTAATAGGACTGACTTCTTCCTTTACAGGCTTGTTGTAAGGCATCAAGCTAATTCATGCCATGTGCTTTGCACACTAAAAAAAAGCACTATACAAATACTAAGTATTATTATAAGTGCCTCTTTTAATGAGAAACTGAAGACTTTAAAGCTAACCCTTGAAGGGAGAGATTTTTAATCATATCAGAATGCCTTTGAGCTGAAGAGGCAATGGACACTTGAATCTTTGCTATTTTCTTCTTTCTTCAATCATCTCAGCCCTTCCTTTTTTTCTTTCTCTTTCAGTACACACACACACAGAACTCACCTCCATGCATCCAATACAAGATAGTGGGGGAAAGAGAAAAGGGAAGCTGCCGACTCGGTCCTCACACTGAGCTAGACTAGACTTAACGAGAAAGATCCTCCACTCTGGTGGGAGTCAATTCTGCATAACCTAAACCAGAAGTTCCCAACCTTGGGCCCACAGATGTTCTGGGGACCCAACAGCCTCTGGGGACCCAAATTTGAGAACGCCTGCTTTCATGGTTGCTACAACATGAGGTGGTGGTTTTTCCATTCCACTTTGACTTTGTGGAAGCACAGCTTCAGCATTAGTGAGGAGGGTGGTGGTTGGGGAGATCACTCTTGCTTTTCCATGGGGCTCCGTGGACTAGCATGGCTGGGCTGGGAACTTTGTTGACCTTCCCCCAAATAGCATACAATATGGTGTCCTTCCTGCAGTCTGAAATGGTACAGCCCACTTACCCCTTATAGATTCTACCACTGCATTCTGCTGCTGTGTAAACCAGACCTGATTGATTGATTGATTGATTGATTGATTAAATTTATACCCCACCCAAACTTATGTCTCTGGGCAGCTAATAACAATTAGCCACCCATATTGAGATGGACTAATACTGATTTTCCATGGAGAATATTGATTTCCACAGGGAATGGATATATAATGCAACATTGTGTAGACTTCTCCAAAACTGTGAAATCTGCGAGGACCATAAAAAAATAATAATAGCTGTATCTATAATGGTGAATGCTGATCTATAGCATGATGTCCTGGAGAAGAGACCTGTGAGATTTGTCACTACGTTTCTTGTATTAAAATGGATCTTCCAAAATGGAGCCATGCCAGAATCGATATCAGATAATTGGAAAAGGGAATCATGAGACTAAAGAGAAGATTAAGCTAGAACAAGGGTATAAAATGTGATAATTAAACGAGTACTTTTGTATTCTCTAGGTGGGCTGAAAGAAAGTGCTTACAATGTCATTTAACACAGATCAAAAAGAGAGGGATATTAACATCCAGTTGTAATGCTGGAGTTTAATGGGGCTGAGGGTCAGAAAACTATCAGAAGATTGATCATTTATCCCATTTATAGTCCTCAGTTAAAACACTTTCAGATGGTAAATCATCTTTATACATCCTTTTGTTGTATAATTGGGTTCACATTAAAACTCTGATCTATGCATGTATTCAAAAATGATTAACTCCAAGTATTTTTGCACTTCATAATTGCCAACTTGATTTTTTTTTTTGCCTTGTAGGAACTTATCTTGCATCATGCCCTGTCTTCCCCATGTGCTTCTGCAGCAAGCGGTGATCTTTGGGTTTAGTTTTAGGATGTATAATTGAGGATTGGAAGGTAGCAGCAGAAACCAGAGATGATGGGAGTTACGAATACGAAGAGGAATACAAATACAAATACAAAGGATATTTATATTCTACAACATATTCTACTATATGCTGTAATCCAACAACCACTGGATATCCTTAGGTTGGCCCTAGTTGTGTGACAGCATCCTTGAGAGAGGGCTGTCCAGCCCTTGTTTGAAAATCTCCGGGGAAGGAGAGTCCACCGCTCCCAAGCAGTTATCCCTCTAGCAGGGATTCCCCAATGTTGATGACTACAACTCCCAGAATCCCCAGCTGCAATGGCTTTTGCTTGAGGGTTCTGGGAGTTGTAGTCAACAACATCTGGGAATCCCTGTGAGAGGGAACACTGACCCCAAGGCAAACTGTTCCACAATTCCAGCCAAGGTTTGGTCCCTGATCAGCTAGTCATTGAATTCCAAACTTAGGATATGTAATTCTGTTGATATTTTTCCTAAATCACTAATAGAAACCACATGCAAAGTTGCTTGGGAAGGTGGAAATAGCACACTGCCTTGCCAATCTTTATCTACTCTGATTTCAGGGTGGTTAATGCAGGCTATAAGATAGATAACCCCACATTAGGGAACCTTGAACAGGTATAAACAAGCACTAATTTGACTTGGGCTGACTATTGTATACCCGAGCTCAGTAAATGTAGCTCAAACAGCATATCTAATGTTCATATTGTCCCACATATTTCAGTTGCCCCACAAAACAAGGAGGTCAAATTAATTTCCCAGGCTGCAGTTCAAAAGGTTTTCTGACTCCCAAACAGAGGATTACAAGAAAAGGCTGATTCTCGGCAGCAGCAAAACGTTTACACACTTTCATTACACCTTGCAGACCTTAAAGGAGCCAAAATCTGCAATTTCTTTCCGTCAAATGCCATAAAAACGGCATGATATTTTGCAATGCAGTAAAAACACACTAATTGCTTTTTTTTACAGGAGTTTGGGGACCAGAGAATAAAACGGGTTTTGTTTTTCATTTAGAAACCAGGGATGTGGATAAAAGACACATATAGGCACAGTTCAACAAAGCTGATTAAAAGCAGTGTTGCAGATCATACATTTTAAATATCTTAGAGCTGAATGTATGTGTGTGTGTTTTGTGTATGTGTGTGTGTTAGGGAAGTGCATGAAGCATTTCAGAGAGTGGGCGCTTTAAAAGGAGGAAGGAAATTCACCTGCCCTTCCATGGCCTCTCCGCTACCCTCTGCCCTCTTAGCATGGCACTGTCGGGGTTAAACGCCACGTTCATGGCTGTAGGGCTCCTCCCAGCTGCCTGCGGGCAGTGTTGGCACAGAAATGGCATCTAAGCAGGTGTGGACACCATCTTGAGTGGTCAGCAAGATGCTGACCTTTCAGGATGGTGTCCACACATGCTCATGTGCCATTTCTGTGCAGACACCATCTGTGGGCTTCCAGGAGGAGCCCTGTAGCCGTAATCCTGACAGTACCATGCTGGGACAGCAGGGGGTGGTAGAGGGGCCATGGAGGGACAGATAAGACCTGCCTTCATCCTTTTAAAGTGGCTGCTTGCCCTCACTGAATCAATTGGGTGGGGGCAGCTCAAAGCGATTCAGCGCCAAATGCTTCATGCACTGTGTGTGTGTGTGTGTGTGTGTGTGTGTGTGTGTGTGTGTGTGTGTGAGAGAGAGAGAGAGAGAGAGAGAGAGAGAGAGAGAGAGAGAGGGGTGGTGGTGGTGGTGGTGGTGGTGGTGGTGGTGGTGGTGCCTGGAACCAATTTCGACAAATTTGAACCGAACTACCGGACCTTGAGCTGGTTCAGTAGGAGGGTTGAGTTGGGCCCAACTGGTTTGGAACTGGCTCAACACAGTTCGAGGGGTATGACTGCAAAGTGGAATCAGGTGAGTATTCACCTTTACAAGCAAAGGGGGAATCCTGTCTTTAAAATACTTTGGGGCTATTCTCACAATTAGCAAAAATTGGGCTAGGAGAGCCTAGCCTGATTTTTGCTAATCGTAAGAACCACCAGGCTCGGCTGCGAGCCTGGTGGCTCTTGAGTGGCTAACCCACTCAAGTAGCTCGCCCCTTAGCCCGAGTTTGCAGAGCGAGCACGCCGCAAACTGGGGCTATTAGATCATGAGTAGCTGCGGCGCGGCTCCACACTGCGGCTACTCACAAGGAGACCCCTGGAGGGTAGACAAAAAGCCGCCTCCCAGCTCCGGGGGTCTCACCAGCATGCCCTGCTCGCGCAGGTCATGCTGGAGCTTGCGGGGGCCAATTGGCCCCCGCTCCCCCTAGCCCCCGCCGGCTCCGTCATGGAACCGGCAATCGTGTGGGCAGCCGGATCGGCTGCCGAATCGGCTGCCTAGGGCTCACTCCCCGCTCATGAGTGGGGAGAGCTGGCTTAGCCCGCTCTTCCCGCTCACCGCCACAAACCGGGTCTCACTGATCGTGAGACCTGGTCCTTTTTGTAATATTGGATGGGGTGGGTGGGTCCAGTGTTCCAGCACACATTTTCCCTCTTCCCCTATGTTTCAGGGTACTGTTATGAACTTCACAGTGCAGGAAGGAGCCACACTGCACAAATCCCTGTGCCACGCAAGTAATGTCAAAAGTGCTATGTGACCTTTGGCAAGCAACTACCTCTCCACCTCCCAGCTATAATGTGGATATAATAATACATGCCTGCCTTACAGGGTATCTCATTTAAACTTGTACACTTATAGAAGCTCCAGCTTTTCCTTTCCAGAAATGAAATCATTACATGGGCTAGTTCTATTTGGCCCCTCCGGCAGTGGCTGTACTTGCCTGCAGATGGGAGGAGGGAGATCAGGAAGAAGCAGCCCACCCAAGAGAGAAATGTAAACAGCCCATGGAAGCAAGTTTCTTGGTCTTTCTAGCAATCAAATGGTGGAGCACTTTTGAAGAAGGGGTGTGCAAACAGTTTGGAATCCAAACCGGTTCGATATCGAACCAGTTTGGTTCGAAGGTTCGGGGTCGGGCCGAACCACCCCCAGTTTGGCTTGACCCTGGACCGAAACACGCCGCCTCCACATTCAGGGGTTTGTTGAACTTTTTTTTTGGGAACAAATATTCTATCACTTTTTCTTTTAACTTACTCATCCGGGGGGCTTCTCCAAGGTGGTGTGTGTGTGTGTGTGTGTGTGTGTGTGTGTGTATCTGTGGACATTCCCCCTCTACGCACCAGCCTCCCTTAAAAAAAAAATCATACAGTTTAGGAAACTTCAGCCCTTTCTGGGCCTATTTCCCAGTGTGATGGCCATTTTGGAGGCTGCTGCGTGCACATGAGCAGTGGGACCCCTGCATGGCTGGGTCAGAACTGATCCCGAGAACTGGGTCCTGGGAACTAGCCCTTTGGATAGCTCTTGGCATGTCCAAACATTCTATTAGATGGTTCCATTGCAAGTAATACTTCTACTATTTATATATCACTCTTAAACCAAAGTTCTCAAAGCGGTTTACACAGACAAATAAATCATACATAAATAAGATGGTCGCTTGTCCCCAAAGGGCTCACAATCTAAAAAGAAACTTAAGGCAAATACCAGCAAACAGCCACTGGAGGGATGCTGTGCTGGGGCTGGATAGGGCCAGTTGCTCTCCTCCTCCTAAATATAAGAGAATCACCACTTTGAAAGGTGCCTCTTTGCTCAGTTAGCAGGGGTTAGCTAGTGTGTGTGTGTGTGTGTGTGTATGTGTATATATATATATATATATATATATATATATATATATATATATATATATATATACACACACACACACACACACACACACACACACACACACACATACACGCTTGCAGATTGCTGTCTTTGTTTCTCCAGGGCCATGAAAGCTTCCAGGGGCTTAACTTCTGAAGGCTTCCTAAACTGGGGAAAGCAATAAATGTTCCTCCTGCCCAATTTCTTATTAGAGAATGCCAATTGGAATGTCAATTAGTATTTAGATTGAATGGAAGCCTCATTTTTATTTGGAATGTTGCAATTCCCTTCTCTTATCCGCCCCTCCTCTGTTTTAAAATTCAGGGATTGGCAATTTACTGAGGTGTGCGATTTATAATCCCTTGCAGGAGATATTACACATTTCCTTGCGGCTGGACCACTTTGCCGGCACAGTGAGATTTCTCTGTGCTTCTCCATCAGAGCAGAGAGGACACAGGCAGTGGGGGGTGGGAGATAATCCTCTTGTGATGGAGCAAAGAACAGCTGTATTGTTTGCCATAATTGCTGTCTTCCAAAGGAGCAGCCGCTGGGTGGGGGGAATCTTGTCCTTATATGACCCTTACTATTACTATACTGATCTTTGATACCAAGCTGTATAGCGGGATGGAAATCAACTGGTGTGGATGTTTCCACAAGATACAGGGGTAGCCTAAGCTATTAGGGCCCCTTAAGACAAAGTGCAAATGCTGCCTCACCCCATTTTGCTGGTAGGAGCAGCCCCCTTTCTAAAACAGAGGGCAGGGAGGAGGTAAGGTTGCCAACAGTTTTGTCTCCTCTCCTCATGTCTCCTGCAAGCTTTGCTTGGAGTGCGAAGAGAGCTGCTCCAATAGCAGGGTAAGATTGAATTGCTGCTCCAATAGCAGGGAGCATTTTACCACCCTGTGGGTGCCCCAGCATTCTGCCACCCGAGGCAACCACCTCACCACATCTTATGAAAGGTCCACTCTGTCAACATATAGAGTAGACCTGAACAAAAAATGACCTAAGAAGCATAGGAACATAGGAAGCTGCCTTATACCAAGTCAGACCCTTGGACCATCTAGCTCAGTATTGTCTGCACAGATTGGCAGTGGCTTCTCCAAGATTGCGGGCAGGAGTCTCCCCCATCCCTATCTTGGAGATGCTGACAGGGAGGGAACCTGGGGATGTCTGATGCTCCATCCCCTGAAGGGAATATCGTATATTGCTCACATGTAGAGGTGGGTCTCATGAATCAGTGAGACCCGCTTTGTCCAGGATAGTGGGGAGAGCGGGCTAAGCCCGCTCTTCCCACAGATGAGCAGGGCAGCAGCCCTGGGCGGCTGGATCGGCCACCCACATGACTGCCGGCTCCGTGACCAGAGAGGATCAGGGGCCTCCTGCAAGTGCGCAGGGCATACTGGAGAGACCCCTGAGCCAGGAGGCTACTTTTAAGCCTCCTGGTCGGGGGTCTCCTCGTGAGTTGCCATGGTGCGGAGCCGCGCTGCGGCTATTCACGATAAAAAAACTGGATTTGTGGCGCGTTTGCTCCACAAACCCGGTTTAAGGGGTGGGTTACTTGAGCGGTTTACCCGTTCAGGAACCACTGGGCTCGCAGCCGAGCCTGGTGGTTCACATGATGGAATGAAACTGGGCTAGTAGAGGCTAGCCCGATTTTGTCCCATTGTGTGAATAGCTTCATAGTCTCCCATTCAAATGCAAACCAGAGTGGATCCTGATAAGCAAAGGGGACAATTCAAGACCACTTCTCCTCTCAGTTTTGCCAAAAATGCTAAGTTGCCATCCTTTTGCAAAAAATATATTTATAGCTGAAGAGGATTTCAGAGAACACCAGGACAGGATTATTGTGAGGGTCTTCCCTTGCCTTTCTCTCAGACCAACTGTATCAGGTCAGATTTCCTTCATCTTCATCTTCATTTGTCCCAGGGCTGTCTCCAACCTTGCTATGCCTCTGCATGGCGGACTTGGGGTCAGCTGACTGCATGTTCAGGCAGGCTGGTGCTACAGTCTTGATGTCACCCACAGAGTACAAAGCACAGAGCTCAGTCTGTCAAGCTTGCCATGGAAGTTGTGGTGCTGCAGGAAGTACAGTGCCAGAACTGGACTTCCAGAACCAGGCCTGTTTCAACACACACATACATACAGACACACACACACCCAACACACACACAGACACCCTGATGCTTGACAGGGACTGCGAGTCAGTCCAGATATTCTTGCCATGAGGACTGGCATCAACATGGTTAGGTTAGTTTCACTCTCTTCAGGCATACAATGCAGAGAGAGCCTAGTAATCTACTAAGACATAGCATGAGTGGGGACCATCATGGTGTGCAGTTTCCCACCTGATGTCCATGCCAAGGTACTCACTGATAGTGAAAATCAACAGAAGATGAAATCAGCTCACAGAAATCAATTGTACATTTATATCATTGGTCCATCTAGCTTAGTATTGTCTACACTGACTGGTAGCAGTGTCTCCAAGGTTTCAGGCAGGAGTATCTCACAGGAGTATCCCAGCCCTACCTGGAGATGCTGCCAGGAAGTAAACCTGGAACCTTCTGAATGCAAGGATGCAGATGCTCTACCACTGAGCTATGAACCTAGCCCCCAAAGAGAATACTGTACAGTGATCACATATAGTCTCCCATTCAAATGCAGACCAGTGTGGACGCTGCTGAACAAAGGGGAGGATTCAAGCGTGCTATCACAAGACCAGCTCTCCTTCCCATGACCTTCTGGCCTGGCTCATAGTTTCTCTCTGTGACAGTGCAAAATGCCATGCATCCTCCAAGCTTTACAATAAATCCTTTGGTTCAGCTGGTCCTTCTCCAGAGGGTGGGGGAAATCTAAGCCAATGGCTGCTCCTGTTTGTTCAGCTGCATGTTGGAAAAAGGGAAGCCATTAGGCACTGAGGAGATTTTTTGCACTGAATGTTCATCATCATGCACACTCACCAGCTGCATTTGCTTAATCTCTCTGAAAACAGCTTGCTCTCATGTCTTGGGCATGTTTACCTAGAACTAAATCACATTCGCTTCCATGGAACTGACTTCCCATTAAGTGGGTGTTAAGAAGATCTGGGTCAATAGACTTCAGAAGATTCATAAAGAGGCAAGCAGGAAATACAGTTGTGTAGAGGAAGGTGTCCGTAGATCGTGCTTTTGACTCCTTCTCCTGACTTTCTCTCAGGGGCGTAGCAAGGTTGCAGTCGGCCCAGAGACAAGATCTTAAAATGCCACTCCCCCCTGAAGCTCAGCTCATGAAGTAAAGAAATCTTAAATGAGGCTGAATAGTGGTAACAAAAAGCATAACCTATGTGCCACAATAGAACATCACCCGAAATTATTTTTTTTAAAGTTTTGTAAATTGTGGACAATGCAAGTCATTTAATGGTACTAGAGAAAGACATGCTGTTCTGGTAGCTCCAGGTCTTAACATTCACATCAATTTTGGAGCATGAATACAACTGAAGGAAGCCTGTGCGGGTGCGCAGCTGGGGGAGTCAGTCATGTGACTTTCCTCGGGGGAGGCAAGGCAGTGGGCCCCCAGACAACTGTCTCCCCTTGCCCTATTATAGTTACGCCCCTGCTTTCTCTCTTTGTAGGCTGTCTTAACTGTGCAGGCATAAGAGTCGCTTCTCAGCAAATTAGGTGTCCTTGGTTGGCTGACATATAGAGCCAAGATGCACCAGTGCAGCGAGAGAGCAGCCTAAGACAGGAGATACTTCCTGATGGTTAAGAGGGACCTTCACAAGTCCACAGGTCTTGCATCAGACAGTGAGTGTTCTAGAGAAATGTGGGATCAGTTGGCAGCTAAGCCGCTGGGCATGGCTGGGCCCACAGGTGGCCTGAGCTGGTGAGCCGCTTCCGCATGCCTGCGCAGTTTGAGTCCCAAGCGTTGCAAACCTGTGACATCATAGTCTTGAGACACTCGCTACTCGCACTGTGCAGGCGTGCATAATTGGGTGACTTGCTCAGGCCTCCAGCAAGCCTGGCTAGGTCCAGTGGCTTAGCCGCTGCCACCACCACCACCACCACCGAGACCTGCTCAGTTCTCCCCCACGCCCTGGCTGTGCACACAGCACACGAGAACTAAGAGGGCCTTCTCAGTCATTGCCCCCAGCCAGATTTTGGAATACTTTCCTGGTGGGCATCCACTCCCCAGTCTCCATCTCAATTTTTAGAAAGCAAGTAATTTTGGCTTTTTACCCAGGCTTTTAAATGAGTGTTTTGAGTGCTGCTGCTTTGTATATTATGGTTATATTGCACATATTTTTTTTAACAAAACTTCTGATTAGATTTGTATTTTTATATTCCATTTTAATTCTTATTCTGTAGTTTTTATGGCTTTATATTGTTTTAATAGTTTTGTAAACCACCTTGAGATTATTTTAATGAAAGGCGGTATAAAAAATTAACAATAAATAAAAAATAAATAAAAGAGGAGATGTTTGTTTGTTTGTTTGTTTGACATATTTCTATACTGCCCCAAACTTGTGTCTCTGGGTGGTTTACAATTAAAATCATTTAAACATTAACTGAATTAAGCAATTAAAATCATTTAAACATTAAAATCATTTTAAACCCAACATTAAAAATATTTAAATTATACATCTGATTAAAAGTCTGGGCAAATAAATGCATCTTCAGTGCCTTTTAAAAAGTTTCCAAAGATGGAGAGCCCCTTATTTCAACAGCGAGTATATTCCAAGTCCAGGGGCAGCAATGGAGAAGGCCTGTCCTTGAGTAGCTGCCAGACAAGCTGGTGACAACTGCAGAAGAACCTCTCCAGATGACCTTAACAGGTGGTGGGGCTCATGGTGTTTTCTTAAATACCCAGGGCCTAAGCTGTTTAGGGCTTTATAGGTAATAACCAGCACCTTGTATTTTGCCTGGAAACGTATCAGCAGACAGTGTAGCTTTTTCAACACAGGAGTAATATGGTCTCTCCTAGATGACCCAGAGACCAACCTGGCCATTGCATTCTGGACCAACTGCAGTTTCTGGACTACTTACAAAGGCAGCCCTACATAGAGCGCATTGCAGTAGTCAAGTCTGGAGGTGACCAGCAGATGTGCTACTGTTCTGAGGTCATTTATCTCAAGAAATGTATGTAGCTGGCGTATCAGCCAAAGCTGATAGAAAGCACCTCTGGCCACTGCCTCAACCTTGGGATAGGTGCAGTTATTAAAGTTCTTCATTGATACTGTTTAGTGTCCCCTCTAACAAGGATTCCCAGATGTTGTTGACTACAGCTCCAATAATCTCCAAACAAAAACCATTGCAGCTGGGGATTCTGGGAGTTGTAGTCAACAACATCTGGTTATCTCCATTAGAGGGAACACTGATACTGTTGTATTATTTGGTTCTGCTGCTATTTACACCTTGTAACTGTGGAGTAGACTCTTGTCCTTTGTTAATCTGCAACACTATGTTACACATGTCCTTAATGTTCTTCTGCAGTAAAAACACGAGGCCAGGAGAAGGAGAGGAAGGCAGCGAGAGGCCCATTTTAAAATCTTGTCCCTGGGCCCACTCCAACCTTGCTACACCCCTGGGCATGCCCCAGTATTTTGCCACTTAAGAGGTTTCTTTGGGAGAAAAAGGTTAATCTATTCATCTCTGAGCCACACAATAGATGTTAGAAAATTCACTGGGATATTTTCACATTGCCATATTTGCATATATCCTTGGGGAGCCTACATCCATGTGCCAGCTGTGAACTTGGCAGACAAATCTGCCTGGCTTTCTTTCTGTTAGTGCTCAGCTTGCTTGGAGGAAAAGGTCAAGGCAAGCTCTATTAATTACAGTTTACATTAATTACATGCTCAAGGTTACATAGCATGGATGTGTCCACTGTCAGGCATGTGTTTTTGGCTTGGTGGATAAGAGACACAGGAGGAAAGAGTTGCTTACCTTCGGCATAATACTGTCAAGATTATATTAGAGATAGTCATGTGCATGCTTTTGATTAAAATACTTTTAATAGCAACATGACGAACACTTGGCCCTCATGTGGATCTCAAGGATCTCTCAACCCATTTTGGAGACAGTGATTAATTAAAGCATACAATGGATCTCGTTCTTCAAAGCAGGCTAAATTTAGCAAGGGCATCCATAGGCATTGAGAAATCCAGTCTCAAGATTGCCAGGGGCAAGTTAGCCTGGCCCTCTGCTGAGAAGGAAGCTCAGGAAAAAATCACACACTCCCCTTCCTTGAGCTCTCATTTGCACTGGTTTGGAGAAGGTGAAAACCAGCAGGAGTCTTCCCCTGTGGTTTCTTACCATCTCCAAGCTGCAGTACAAATGAGAGGAAAGTCCATCTCTTGCAATCTCTCTGCATTTTCTAGAATTATTGGCAGGGAGGTGGGGATTTCTCTTGCAAGTGGAACCTACATAGGTACATAAGAAGCTTATACTACTGAGTCAGACCATTGGTTCATCAATCTCAGTATTGTCAACTCTGACTGACAGCAGCTTCTTCAAGGTTCCAGGCAGGAATCTTTCCCAGCCCTATCTGGAGAGGCCAAAGACTGATGCTCTACCATGAGGCTGTGGCCCCACCTCCAAAGTGCAAACATTTGGAGAAGATAAAACTTTCTTCAAAAGATTTCAGTGCATTGTTATTTGCTTCAAGGCTACTGACTGCAGAAATTCCAATGCCCACAATACTCTGCCCTTTCTTGTGAGATTTCAGTGCAGGATCTCCAGTCTGCTTGTGTTTACACACACACACACACACACACACACACACACACACACACACACCAAAAAACAAAAAACCCTCCCATCTTAATTCTAATGTCCAAAGTCTAAAATCTAGATTGGGGTGCTCCAGTCTGGATCGGGACCATGATGTTGCATTTAACCTTTTCCTCCTGCATGGAGTAGACTGGGGATCCCTGCTGTTTGTTTGTTTGTTTAACATATTTCTATACCATCCAAAACTCATTTACAAAAAACAATCAACAAAAAGTTAAAACAGTAGTTTAAACAAAATAAATGATATACTGAGTTTAAATTTTAAAACAACATTTTAAAAACAATGTTAAAACTGTTACAGCAATATTTAATTAAAAGCCTGGGTGAATAGATGCATCTTTAAAGACTTTAAAAGTTGTCAGAGATGGGGAGGCTCTTTATTTCAGCAGGGAGTGTGTTCCAAAGCTTTGGGGCAGCAGCAGAGAAGGCCCGTCTCCAAGTAGGCACCAGTCAGGTTGGTGGAAACAGCAGACAGACCTTTCCTGATGATCTTAATGGGCGGTGGGGATCCTAACGAAGAAGACATTGGACCAGGTCTCACGATCTGTGAGACCTGGTTTGGGGCAGTGAGCAGGAAGAGCAGGCTAAGCCCGCTCTCCCCGCTCATAACCGGGCAGGCAGCCCTGGGTGGCCGGAATGGCCGCCCACATGGTTGCTGGCTCCGTGACAGAGCCGGTGGGGTCTGGGGAGCTTGGGGGCCGCGCAGCCCTGGGAAGCCCCGGTATACCCTGCACAAGTGCGCAGGGCATACTGGGGAGACCTCTGGAGCCAGGAGGCGGATTTTCGCCTCCCTGTTGGGGTCTACTTGTGAGTAGCCATGCCGCGGAGCCGCACCGATGCTACTCACAAGCAGATAGCCTCGGTTTGCAGAGCGCTTGCTCTGCTAACTCGGGCTAAGGGCAGGGGTTCTTCAGTGGGTTACCCGCCCTAGAACCACTGGGCTCGCAACCAAGCCCAGTCATTCTGATGATTGACAAAAATCGGGCTAGGCTTTCCTAGCCCAATTTTTGTGATCGTCAGACTAGCCCCATTATCTTAAATACCCAGGGCCCAAGCCTGTTGCTTTTCAGCAAACCAGAAGCCTACTTAGCCACGGACCTTGAGGATTTGGTCTGTGGCCTCATGTCTCGGGGGGCTCCCAAATGTTCCAGGGGGGCTCCCCAGAGCCCTGCCACTGCCCCGCACCCACAGCTGCCCTGCCGTGCAAGTTAATTTTTTATAACCTTTTCTCAGCTGCCACTGTGCGGCGGGAATGGTAGCAGAGACAGGAGGTGGCTGGTGGTGGGGGGGCACTTGAGGGGAGAGCCCAAGGTGGTGGAGGTGGTGGCAAGAGCTCCTTCCTTGAGCCCACCTGCCCTCCAAATGAGAGGTTGGGCTATTTCTGGCCCATTTAGGAGCTCTTTGTGCATGCCAATGTCTGAATTGCCTAGGCCATGGCCCACGTTTGTGATTTTGTCACTGCTGGTACCTCTGGGAAATCACTCCCATTTATATATGGAGAGGGTAAATGGAAGAGAGAGGGAGGTGTTGGGCAGAGCACAGGAAAATGGTCAACCCATTGCCATGCCAAGGTAAGCCAAGTGTCATCCATGTAGGAGGGGACACACAGGGCGCACTTTGCAAAGGGTCCATTCATACCTGGTGCTGGCCCTACCTCCAGGGATGTTGCAGGTAGCTCCCTGAATATCACCTTTTTAAAAATGTATTTCTCATAGGACTTGGTTTCCAAATCTATCATCATCTTTATTGCTCTTCCCTGAACCCATTTCAGTTTTTCAAACGTCCTTCTTAAAAACCAGTGTCCAGAACTTCACACAGTATTCTAAATGAGGCCTGACCAGTGTGGAATAGAGTGGAGTTACCTCTGCAGAGACTTTGATCTGTTTAATGTTTGGCCACAAGTCATCAGCCATGCCTGATCATGCATAGCCATGCAAGACCTTTGCTGCTTGGGCTGAATTACTGTTGTGGAAGAAATTAGTAAGCCAACGGCCGGGGACCAGCGTGCCTCCCTCTACCGGGGAAAACCTGGGTAGAAGTGATTGTGCGGAAGCAAGATAAAAGGAAAACTTGGGTAGCTTTCCCTCCTACCTTGTTTCCACACAGTCACTTCTATGCCAGGTTTTCATCTTACCTTGCTTCTACACAACCAAAAATTGGGAGCACTCACAGCTCCCAAACCTAGATAGAACACAGTTTTTGATTGTGTGAATGACCTTACTGTGTTCTATCACATTCTCCTAAATACACTCACTCTGTTGCTAGTGTGATGCCAGAATGTTTGTTTCCTGTCCTTTATCAAACACATTCACTCCACTTGCCCAGTCTGATCATTCGAGAAATGCTCCATGTTTCTAAAATTGCACTTTCAAGAGAGGTGCGTGCTCCAGCGGATGGAAATTTCTGCTGAAATTTCCGAAATGGATTTGTCTTGGCGGCCGATGCTGTGTTTGAACAAAGCCATGCCTACTGAACTAAAGCCAGGTAATCTAAGGATAAGGATCCTACACAACTAGCCAACAGACTTATCAGGGGAAATAAGGTGTGCTACCATACTAGAGACATGGTGGATCTAGTGCCATGTGAAACAACCATGAAAGCAAGAAATGTTTGGGGCATTTTAGTTTAGAAAAAAAAAGATAACCAAGAAGCGACATGATAGATGTTTATTACATGATGCATGATGTGGAGAAAGTGGATAGACAGACATTTTCTCTCTCCATATTACGAGAACTTGGGATTACCCATTGGAATTAGTTGGCAAGAGATTCAGGGCAGACCAAAGAGCCATATGAAGCCAGCTCAGCTATACTGAATCAGACTACTGGTCTAGGTAACCCAGTACTGTCTACTCTGGTGATGATATCCAGATGGCACTTTATTCCAACATTGTTGAATCACATCTATCCAAATTATCCATAGACATGTTGGAGAGACATTCAGGGGGAAAGCACATAGCCATGCATAGACTTGGCATATAAAAACCTTTGGCTGACATCCTTCAGTAAGTGAGTACGCAGGGGAAGCTTGGATCCTTGCAGTGGGAGGTGTCACTTAACTCAACCACAAGTGTCTCCACTACAGGAGTGCATGTGCGTGGAGGAATGATTCTTGCTGATCTTCCCTGCATTTGAAAGTGTTCTGTGGCCTCCAAAAATATGTCCCCGAGAAGGGTGGCATGATTCTCAGGGAGTTCCTTTTGGAAGGCACAGGGCATTTCCAAAAGCAGGGAGGTTAGGTTAAAAAAA
The DNA here is from genome assembly GCF_027244095.1 of Hemicordylus capensis. Taxonomy (NCBI): domain Eukaryota; kingdom Metazoa; phylum Chordata; class Lepidosauria; order Squamata; family Cordylidae; genus Hemicordylus; species Hemicordylus capensis. The sequence goes on along the minus strand of NC_069658.1, from coordinate 10,074,870 downwards.
AAAAAATGCTCTCCTCTTCATGTGCTCTGGTAAGACCCCTGCTAACTGGGCAAAGAGGCACCTTTTACAATGGTGATTCTCTTTATTTAGCAGGGGGAGAGTAACTGGCCCTATCCACCCCCAGTGCAGTACTTCCAGTGACTGTTGCTGGTGTTTATCTTAAATTTCTTTTTAGAATGTAAGCCCTTTGGGGACAGGGTTCCATCTTGTTTGTTTGTTGTTTCTCTGTATAAACCACCATGAGCCATTTTTGGAAGGGTGATATATAATAATAATAATAATAATAATAATAATAATAATGATGATGCATGGATGCATCTTCCTGGCACAGCCACATTGCATTAGTCAAGCTGTCAGCATTTATATCTTAGCTGATTTCGGAGGCCAGGATTAACTCAGACCATTGAGTGGTTTAGCATTATTTATTAGGTTACTATGTCTTATATTGATTTTTGCTTATTGTTATTTGTTGTGTATAGTTGCATAATTCTTTCTGTTTATTTTAATCATGGAGAGGGGCTCTGGAATCTCACCCTCATCCTCTTTGGTAACGTGGAATGTGGTGGGGCTTAGAATGTGAATCGGCAATCAGACGCTCCAATGAAAACATGCCTTGCTCCAGGGTGGACCATCAATTCCCACCCATAGATTTTGGCACAGCTCTCGTATTGTGTGCCTTATCTCACCAGGCACCACTCCTTCACCCACATGGCACAAACTTTATTTGCAGTGTGATTACAAAAAAAAAAAAAAGGCTTTAATGCCCTACAAGCCACAAAAACATGGTTGATTGTTGGGAGTTTGATTAGGAGAAGTGTGCGTGCCACCCACACAGTTCCCATACAAAGGGCTCAAAGTGAACATTGCACACAATAAGCCACTGAGGCCTTACTGCTAAAGGCCTTTTCGACAAAAGCCTATCATGATGTGTGTACGCACACCGGGCACTTCCAGCCACTTCTGGTTTGCGAGGCACCAGGGCAGCAAGGAGGTATGCTGCTGCTCCTCCACAGGAAGGGTTTTGCATGCAGTGCCAGCAGGGGAAATGCAGACGGGGAGGAGCACCCTCCCCAGTCCTTAAAGCTATCTCCCCCCACCTTCAAACCAGCAGAACCAACAGACTTTCGAACCGGTTTGGAAGTCCATAAAATGGTCTCTAAACCGGTGCTGTGCACATTGCTACAGTCCTGTGATTACCACCCCCAGCCCCAAATTCGGTGAAAAACCACAGGTGTTTTTTTAAAAAAAAACAAATGAGCCACAAGATGGCTCTTCTCCACAAGATGGCAGCTGGAAATGACACCCGAAGTCCTTTCTGAATGTCCCCAACCCACTGATATGCAAGTTTAACCCTCCTCTCCATCATTATTCCCTGCATATGCTGAGGTCTGGTGTCTATTACCCAACCGTGGATACACAAATCTGCAGATCTTGGAGTGATTCTCACGATCAACAAAAATGGGGCTAGCAGAGGCTGGCCTGATTTTTGTTGACTGTAAGAACCACCGGGCTCGCAGCCGTGCCCGGTGGTTCTTGAGCGGGTAACCCGCTCGAGAACCCCTGCTAAAAAGCAGGTTTGTGGAGCAAGCGCTCCAGCAAACCTGCTTTTTAGGATCGTGAGTAGCCGCGGTACACCTTCGTGCCACGCCTACTCATGAGTAGACCCCTGGCCGGGAGGCTAAAAGCCGCCTCCCGGCTCTGGGAGTCTCCCCAGTATGCCCTGCGTGCTCGCGGCCAGCGCCACGCGGCCAGCGCTCCCCCCACCCCCCGCCGGCTCCTTCACGTAGCCGGTCATTGTGTGGCCGGCTGATCCGGCTGCCCAGGGCTCCCTGCCTGTTCGTGAGCAGGGAGAGCGGGCTTAGCCCGTTCTTCCCGCTCACTGCCCCAAACCTGGTCTCACTGATCGTGAGACCCGGTCCAGTGAATCAGTAGATAGCAAGGTTCTCATGTATTTCAACAATGATGGTGGAGGTGGTTGGGACACCAAGAGGGATGATGTGAGAGTGAAATTGCCACAAGCAGCAACTGTGTTCCCTGTTGTTGGAATGCACAATTTTCTCTCTCACAATGCTCCAAGAGATGGCAAGAAACCTTGCTCTGATTTGTCTTCATGACAACACCAGTGTTGTTAAGTCAGATATGAGTGAGGGCAGTGCTTTCTGCCCTCTTTCTGGATCCTTGATAAGGGAAAAATGCCACCTTCCAAAAACTGAGAGTGTGATCTCTGCTGCCATCCAGAATACAAAACAGGGGTAGCCAAAAATATGAGTTGGGGAAGTTTTGTGAAAATGTTCAACCCAGTAGAGCCTCCATTTCTTTTTTAACCAAAGAGGTTTTAAAAGTACGTTTGGATCAGCTCTCAGACCACTTATGCAAGTAACCCACAGAGGGAGGGAGGGAGGGAAGCAACTGGAAAACCACGGGCTTTGCACTAGTTCTGCTCTTATCTCTCAGGCAGATTCCAGATGGTGGAGCTTGGTGATGGTTGCCTTTGAAATGAGAGCTATTATTCTGTCACCAATGGTTTTTAACATCTACATGAAACCTCTGGGTTAGGCCATCAGGAGATTTGGTGCAGGGTGTTATCAGTATGCTGATGACAACCAAATCTACTTCTTCTCATCATCATCATCATCATCATCATCATCATCATCATCATCATCATGAAATCGCATTCATTCCCTAAATGCCTGCCCACGGGCAGTAATGGGCTGGATGAGGGATAACAAATTGAAGCTTAATCCAAGCAAGACAGAGATGCTCATTTGGGGGTGGGATCAGAATTTGAGGGATGGCTTAGATCTTCCTGTGCTGCATGGTGTTACACTCCCCCAGAAGGAACAGGTATGCAGCTTGGGAGTGCTCATGGATCCAGGCCTCACCCTGGTATCTCAGGTGGAGGCTATGGCCAGGAGTGCTTTCCATCAGCTTCGGCTGATTCGACAGCTGTATCCATTCCTTGATTAGAACAATCTCAAAACAGTGGTGCATCAGCTGGTAAACTCCAGGCTTTGACTATTGCAATGCACTCTAAGTGGGGCTGCCTTTGTACACAGTTCGGAAACTTCAGTTAGTCCAAAATGCAGCAGCCAGACTGGTCTCTGGGGTAACTCAGAGAGAACATATTATGCCTGTTTTGAAACAGTTACACTGGTTGCTGATATTTTTCTGGGCAAATTACAAAGTGCTGGTTATTACCTTTAAAGCCCTGAATGGCTTGGATCTGGGCTACCTTAGAGAGTGCCTTCTTCTGTTTGATCCCCATGGCATATAGAGGTCATCTGGAGATGTCCGTCTCCAGTTACTACCAGTACGTCTGGTGGTGACTCAGATCTGGGCCTTCTCTGTAGCTGCTCCTGGCCTGTGGAATACACTCTCGGCAGATATGTGTAGTTTGGGCTCACTGTTGGCCTTCAGGAGAGCCCTATGGACCTATTTGTTCAGCCTGGCCTTCCAAGTTTTTAAAATTATTCTTAAATATTTTAATTGGTTTTAAATTGTTTGGAACTGTTTTAAATAAAAATCTCATATTGTTTTAAGCCGTTTGGTGTTAATGGTGTTTGTTCTTGTTTTTTTCACTTGCTGTGTACCACCCAGAGCCTTTGGATGGTGTGGTATATACAGGTAATAAATAAATAATAGAAAAGAATGGCACAATTGCAGGCTCACCTGGAGGGAAATGAATCCAAGCACGGTAAGGAATATGAAAATTAAACAATCTAAATGCCTTGGGAAGAAATTTCCACTGCATAATTTCAATCCTCAACTTGAAACTGGCAAATATATTATCTATATCAAATCAACATTTTATCCTTTGGTAGATCAAGCATTTTCTGAGGATATGCAAGTATATTTCTGGGCTTCATTACTCAGCCATTTTTCTTTAAACCCTCTCAAACAGTGGGGGAATAGCCTGCTGTTCTGGCCACACAACTGCCAATAAGCCCTCCTTTGGGAAAATCAACATGTTCCCAAGTGAACTGAATGGTATATGAACCATTCAGCTCAACTAGGAATTTGATTCATTTACTTGGTAATGAATGAAAAAGAATCCAGTTATGTCCCCAATTCAGACTCATTTTTCATTCATTTCAAAATGAATGTACACTCTAGTGTTTGCAGGAGTATCCAGGCCACATAACATGGGTCATGTCAAACCTTCAGTCCTGCAGATCTTCAGTAAATCCACACTTCTGAGAGCAGGGTAATAAGCAGAGAATCAATTCACATTCCTTAAGCTTCATGCCCATCCTCTCTAGTCATTTGGGTGCGGGATATTGCTGAGGACCGTAACAGAACTCTTTAGACTAGGAAATGCTTCAGTTGTCAGTGTCTTCTGCCATAATTGCATTACTTTATGATATTGGAACTGACAGGAGTGGAAAAATGACAAGAGACAGCCGTTTTATAGATAAGTGCTCTGAAAAATTAAGATTTTCCTCTTATTCGTGAGTGTGGATGTCAGGTTAGAAATACAGGTTTATCAGCATTTATTCCTTGGAGACACAGGCAATCACATCAGTTTCATTTAAATGGTAAAGGGAAAAATACCTTGGGCTGAATCTTGGTCCCCAACAATTGAAAGTGTGGTCATTCACACAATCAAACACTGTGTTCTACCCATGTTTAGGAGCTGTGTGTGCTCCCAATGTTCAGTTGTGTGGAACCACAGTAAGAGGAAACCCTAGGTAGAAGTGGTTGTGTGGAAGCAAGGTAGGAGGAAAACCTGGATTGCTTTTCCTCCTACCTTGCTTCCACACAACTGAACATTGGGAGCACACACAGTTCCCATGCCCAGGTAGAACACAGTTTTTGATTGTGTGAATGCCCTCCTCAACTATTTAGGGGCCAGTTTTCAGACTGTTGTAACCTGGTCATTGCTTAATGTAGAGGTTCTCAACTTTGGATCCCCAGATATTGCTGGATAACAACTCCCATCATTCACAGCCACAATGACCATTGACCAGTGACACTGCTCATCTAACTTTGGAGTTGGATCACTGTCCCCTCACCTGCCTCCCTGGGGCTTCTTACATACCAGCTGTATTACCTGCATGCTTCCTCCCTCCCTCCCATCCTCAGGCCTTCGTGGTGTTACTTGGATGTCTGGCCTCCCGTTTAACTTGTATACCAGATGCTGTCACTTCTGGATATTGTTGACTGCAGTCAGGCCATAAAGCTGGATCTTTGGTTGCAAGTTCAGGTAGGCCAACAGATGAATAGAGGCCACCACATTGTATTACAGTTTGAATCAGGCCATGAATCCATCTTCCTGGTCCAGTATTGCCTAAAAGTAGCTCCCCAAGGTTTCAGACAGGATTCTTTTACGTCCCTTTTTAAACCTTTGAGCTTGGGCTGGGACCTCCTACATCCAAAATATGTGCTTTACCATGGAGCAACAACCCCTTTTCCAGTTGCATCACTTCACTGGCTCTCACTTGCAGAGCCAGAGATACCTTGCAGAATGGTGACATTTCTCTTTCACACACATCACTAGAACCAGAGGACATCCCATGAAATTGAAGGTAGGGAAATTTAGGACCGACAAGAGAAAGTACTTTTTCACACAGCACATAATTTATCTATGGAATTCTCTGCCATAGAATGTAGTGATGGCTACCAGTTTAGGTGGCTTTAAAAGAGGCTTAGACAAATTTATGAAGGACAGGTTTATCAATGGCTCCTAGTGTTGTGGCTGTGGGCCACCTCCATCCTTAGAGGCATGATGCCTCTCAATACCAGTTGTAGGGGAGCAACAGCAGGAGAGAGGGCATGCACATACCTCTTGCCTGTGGACTTCTCAGAGGCATCTGGTGGGCCATTGTGTGAAACAGGATGCTGGACTAGATTGGCCTTGGGCCTGATCCAGCAGCTGTTCTTGTGTTCTTATGTTCTTATCATGCATTTTGTACTTGTAGGCATTACCAGGGGAGAGGAGGAGACCACAGGCAGCTATTAGACCACAGGCAGCTATTACCAGGGGAGAGGAGGAGACATCCCCGATACAGTATGATGGGTGAAATTACAGCATTATAAACTGTGAATGGCTTTCAGCCAGAAAGGCTTAGAATGGTGGAGGCCATTAAGTTGGAATTTTCTCCAAGTGAATTCCAGGAGGGCACAGCAAAATGTATTTTAAGGATCATGTGCTCCATCCCCTTCGGCAGATAACCAGATAATTGTTTCCATCAGCAGTCAGCATCAAGAAGGCACTTTTCAGCTCCACTGGTTTTATCTAGAAGATGGAGGAGGAGGAGGAGGAGGAGGAGGAGGAGGAGGAGGAGGAAACAAATAACTACTTTATTAGCCACCCCATAACAAATTGTTCTCTGGGCGGCTCACAATACAACATTAAAAAACATCCAATAAAAATACATAAAACTCAACAAACAAATCCCAGCACAAAACAATTTTTTAAAAAATATATAAAATACAATGGAAAACATTTTAAAAACCTTTTAGAGATCAATTTTAAAATCAATTCTTGAAATCCTGAGTGAACAGAAAGGTCTTGACCTGATGTTTAGCAGAACAAAGTGACAGCTCTAGACAAGCCTCACTGGGGAGGCTCTTCCATAAATGGGGTGCCACCACCAAAAGGGCCCTCTCCCTAGTAGCCACCCACCTCGCCTCATTTGGCAGGGGCATCGGAGCAGGACATCTGAAGAAGATCTTAAGTTCTGAGATGGGACGTATAGGGCAAGGCACTCTCTCAGGTGACCTGGTCCCAAGCCATTGAGGGCTTTAAAGGTTAAAAGCAGCACTTTGAATTGGGCCTGGAAATGGACTGGGAACCAGTGCAGTGATACAATTTTGCAGTTGTCTTTTTGTGAAGAAACGTTGGTGTCAATGGGATCTTTCCTCCTGGAGCAAAGAATACCCATGTGGGCTATTGGTCCATAGAGATGTGCACAGAAACAGCAGGGGCTGGTTCGAAGGCAGGGGGCACATTTAAGGCTGGGGGAGGGTGCTCTTACCCTTCCTGCCATGTTTCCCCCACTGGCGCTGCACTGTAAAAGGTTCCGGTGGGGCGGCATCGTACCTCCCTGCTGCCCTATTACCTTGTCGGACCAGAAGTGACAGGAAGTACCCCGTGTGCCCACCTGACGCTTGCGCACATGTCCTGTCACTTCTGATCTGAGAAGGGAACAGGACAGCAGGCAGGCTAGACCCTTTTATAGTGCAGCGCCACCGAGGTAAACGTGGTGGGAGGGATAAAGCACCCTCCCCCACCCTTAAAGGTGTCTCCCCTGCCTTCGAACCAGCCGAACCACCAGTCATTCAAACCTGTCTGGGGGCCCATAAAAGGGCCTCTGAACAGGTTCATGCACATCCCTATTGGTCCACACTAGAACCATGGCAGAGGCAAAGGGTTAAAGCTCCCTTCTCACATACCATGATCTCCGTATGGATCTGCCACAGCTCTTAGTGACTAGAGAGGGAAATGGTGCATTTAACATCACCTGTACCTGGCTCTGAGCAGTTTCTCATTCTGCTTCTCCTCCGAGCCTGCATTCCTTATTTTGGGAAGTCTAGTTCTTTCAACAAATGGCAGAGTTCCTGTAAATAGTGCAGACTTTGAGCATGCTCAGAAACCTGTTTTGCTGAGAGCTGGAAACAAGGACAATTGTTGTTTTTGCAAGGCCTCTTGGCTGCTGTTGTCATCCTCTTGTAAGCTGGTGAATTTGGGAAAGTCTGGAAAAGGGGGTGCAACTCTTTAAAATTATCCTTAATTCTTTTTTCCTCGCCCACTTTTCCATCCATGAATGAACAGAATGCCACACCCATGGAACAATGTAATGAGATATGATCATTAGTATAATGATATTTGTAGTATAATGATATATGTGTTGTAGGGATCTTTATACAACTTTTGGTGCTTAAGGAGCACCTCTTTTGGTTGGTTGGTTTTTAAGTGTCTTTCATTGTATGTTTTTTTTAATTGTAGAACTGATCCAAACGTTCTCCCAGAAGGAATTTCAACCACTTTCAGAGTTTCAAGTGGAGAGAAGCAAAACAGGAGACATTTCAGGGTTGGGCAAGACATTCTTTTAAAGCTTTGAGTTTACCTCGCGTTGCTCGTGGCAAAAGTGGGTGTTGTTTTTCCCCCTTTTCCGTTCATAGCATGCCTTAGCAGGTTGCACCTGAAGCATTGCTGGAAGTTCCAGGTGTCTTCCTAGCAGTTGATTCCATATGCCACCCTCTTTTGCTACTGGAATACTCTGAGAATCATGCTAAATCATGATGTAGCATCTTCTGGAGGATATTTCCTGAGGGTGGGAGTGGACCTGGCAGTTGGACAAAGAGAACTGCCAAGAAGAAGTTTAGCACTTCAAGGGCTGTTTCTGCCACTGCCTGCAAACCCATAGCATACACTGAAAAGAAAAGATACATGAGCCCAGTTCAGACAGATTGCTATATGAGTGTTCAGGTGTTTGCACGCTCGTACGTGTGAATGACTGTACCTGTGTTCATTTTAAAAGTGAACCTGGAAATCGGCCCTTCAAATGCATGGATAGGAACTGTACTTCTGTTCCTGCACTCAGCATAACGTGCAGATGACTGTACCTGTGTACACTCATTGTATGAGTGTTGAACATAATGTGTGAATGGGCCTACAGACACACACACCCCATGGCTTTCCCCATTTTTCTGAGTTTTTTTGAGGCCTTCACATTTTTAGCATGGGATAAAGCAAGATAAGGTGAGAGACAGAGAGGCTTCTGGAACATAATTCAATGAGTGTAAATGAGCTGCAGTCTTAGCTCATTTTCTGCTGCCCCACCCCGCTTCACCTGTACCAGCTGCCACTGAAGAGAAGAGACCATTTTCTATGTAAACATGCTACTTTTCTGTATGCAGGGAGTCTTGAATGTGTAAGCACTGGCAATCTGAACTGGTACAGTTTGAGAAAAGCCTTGGTTGTTGAGTCTCGTGACTTTGTAAACTGGCCCTAAGATAGATTCAAAGCTGGCTTTGGGCTGCAAAGAGTAAAATCAGATAGGTAGTTTAATTGTCGTAATTCCAGTTGCAGTGTTAACATTTTCACTTGTTCTGAGCTATTAAGATGAGTGGACCTTCCTTTTAAAGCAGGTGTTTAGATTAGGTTAAGGTTTTTTTTGAAGTCACTTAATTAGAAATAGCTCTGTGATTTACCACGACCACCGTTTGTTCAGGAATAGTTGTTATGCAAGGAGATATTGTAGGCAAACTTATGCAAAAAGCGAAAGAGAGAAAATATTAACTGCTTTATCGATTGGATAATGGTTTATATGGGAGACGTAACAGAGATGCCAGTGTTCCAGCTTGATCAGAGAACAAACAGCCGGAGACTGTGAGTCAACTGCCAGAGCTGAATAAATATTTGGATGCAGTAAAAAGAACCCTTTATACAGGTGCCATAAATAAAATAATCAGATGAAGAAAATGAATTGCAGAACAATGGCTACTTGAGGCTGCAAAATGGACCCAGGTAGCTCAAGTCACACAAGCAGGGCGCCCACATGGTTTCAACCTTGAGGGAAACCATTTACATTTCAGATTCCTGGAGGATATTTTGCACATCCTGATTTATTTATTTTACCTTTATATCTTGCTCGTACTTTGAGGAGCCCAGAGCAGTGTACACACTTATATTTATCCTCACCCTAACCCTGCAAGGTAGGTTAGTTTGAGAGATAAGTGACTGGCCCAGAGTCATCCACTGAATTTCATGGCAGAATGAGGCTTTGAACTCAGATCTCCCTGGTCCTAGTCCAGCACTCTAACCACCACACCATGCTGGCTCTCCATACATGTCTAGATCTAGATGTAGATATGGAGGGATGTTTCATCATCTGGTTGCCTAGGCAACTGGGAGAATCTCCTTCATATCCATCACCATCCTGCAGTTTCAGTTTGCTTCTTCTGTAGTTCTGAAAGGTGCAAACAGTTGTAGAAGAAACAAATTATAAGCACAGTTAGGGGAAACCATGCCGAATACCCAGGTACATCCTTGGCGTGGTTTGCCCCATCTTGGCTTTAAGTGAAGCATGAAACGTTTGGAGCTCTTTGATTGGCTGGAGGATCTGGAAGAAGTGGAGCTTGAGTGCAGTCACAACTGGCTCTCTCCCAGATCCTCATCTGGCATTAGAAAGGCCCCCTCCCACATGCCCTTCAATATAGTATGGGCTTTGGCTGGTTGCACTTTTGGGGGGCCATATAGGATTTGTTTTGACTCTTGTCAAAATTGGTCATTGGCTCCATTTGTGCCTGCCTCAAACTTCCTTCCTTCCTTCCTTCCTTCCTTCCTTCCTTCCTTCCTTCCATAAACCACCCCATCCAGAGGCTCTGGGCACTGTACAACAGCTTTTAAAAGGCATAAAAACACACAATTGAAAACATAGTGCTAAAAACAATATAAAAAACATTCAAAAACCATTCAAGCCATTTAAAACCACTTAAAATACTTTTAGAAAACAACAACACTTTAGTTAGGTTTCTTCCCTGGTCACCACAGCAGGTATAAGGAGGGACTGAGGGATAAATTAGAGTATTTGGTGAGCACCCCAAGGTGTGTGTTTGGCATAAGGAAGAGCCACTAGTTATCTCCAGAACCCATATGGCTCAGGGAGTGATAATTAGAGTTTCTCTAAATTTCACTAGTGTTGTCACCCTTAAAGGCTGCATGGCTTAAAGTGGGGGTGATGTGTCCTGCATACCACCTTTTGACCCCTTTTGTTGGCTCTTGGTCGTGAGGCTGCTCGGAGCAGTGAGGTAATTACCCAAAGCATTTTGGGTTGTGAACATGTGCCTTGGGCAGTGAGTACCCACACTGTAGGGGGAGGGGGATGGAGAGCCAATCCCCTTGTTGCTCAATTTGAGTAGATTACATAAAGCCGTGGCCCTTTATCTCGAAGCATGTCTTCATTGAAGTTGGATAAAATCAGGAACATTTCACAGGAACATAGGAAGCTGCCTTCTACTGAGTCAGGCCATGGGTCCACCTAGCTAAGTATTGTTTACACTGGCTGGCAGTGGCTTCTCCAAGGTTGCAGGCAGGAATCTCTCTCAGCCCTGTCTGGAGATGCCAAGGAGGGAACTTGGAACCTTCTGCATGTAAACATGCAGATGCTCTTCCCAGAGCAGCCCCATCCCCTAAGGGGGATGTCTTACAGTGCCCACACATGGAGTCTCCCATTCAAATGCAAACCACAGTGGACCCTGCTGATCAAAGAGGACAATTCATGCTTGTTACCTCACAGCAGTAGCGGCTGGTGAAGCCGGCTTCGGGGGCGGGGGCAGTGAGGGCGGCAGGAGATACCTTCAAAAATGCAAAATGTACGTGCCACCAGCACAGGGAGGCTTCTCCACTCCCATTACTTAGCTGGCCTCCATACATGTGTGACTGCCCTCTGAGTGCTTAACATGGCAAATTTGTGCCATGCAAACCACTCAATGGCTGCTGTACAAGCATGGAAGTCAGCCAGGCTTCCAGCGAGGGTGGGGCATGCCCCCCACAGTATGCTGGGTTGGCCGCTGCCGGTTCATTGAGGATGCCAAGTTTGACATTTTTTAAAGGTATCTCTAGCTGCCATCACCATCACCCCAAAGTCAGTTTCACCAGCTGCTGCTGCCCATTTCATTCCCAACTACTGATTTTGCATCAGAGGTGAAGTAAAATGGCTTCCCCAAATTCACCATCTCATTCTTTGGTGGCAAAGCTGAGGGATAATTTTGATCATTTCCAAATATGGGGTAGTGAAATAGCTACTATTTTGCCCCAGAATCTGGCCCTTAGAAATGCTACATTACCATGGTGACCATGACTGGTGGTTGCCACTTTCCCCCTGCCAGAGGCTTCCTCAGAATGAAACTACATAAGAACATAAGAACAGCCCTGCTGGATCAGGCCCAAGAAGGCCCATCTGGTCCAGCATCCTGTTGCACACAGTGGCCCACCAGATGCCGCTGGAAGCCACAGACAGGAGTTGAGGGCATGCCCTCTCTCCTGCTGTTACTCCCCTGCAACTGGTACTCAGAGGCACCCTGCCTTTGAGGCTGGAGGTGGCCTTTGGCCCTCTGACTAGTAGCCGTTGATAGACCTCTCCTCCATGAAGTTATCCAAACCCCTCTGAAAGCCATCCAGGTTGTTGGCTGTCCCCACATCTTGTGGCAGAGAATTCCACAAATGGATTATGCGCTGTGTGAAAAAGTACTTCTGTTTGTTGGTCCTTTTGTTGGTACATGGGGGCATCACATCATATTAATGAGGGACTTGGGGGTTGGGAGCCTACCACTACATAAGAACAGCCCTGCTGGATCAGGTCCAAGGCCCATCTAGTCCAGCATCCTGTTTCACACAGTGGCCCACCAGATGCCCCTGAGAAACCCACAGGCAAGAGGTGAGGGCAGGCCCTCTCTCCTACTGTTGCTCCCCTGCAAATGGGATTGAGAGGCATCGTGCCTCCAAGGCTGGAGGTGGCCTATCTATAGCCACCAGACTAGTAGCCATTGATAGACCTGTCCTCCATTACTCTGCCTAAGTTCCTTTTAAAGCCATCCAAGCTGGTGGCCATCACCACATCCCATGGCAAAGAACTCCATATATTAATTATACGCTGTGTGAAAAAGTACTTCCTCTTGTTGGTCCTAAATTTCCCAACCTTCAGTTTCATGGGGTGACCCCTGGTTCTAGTGTTGTGAGAGAGATGCCACTGTGCTGGAAGCCTACAGGCAGAAGTTGAAGGCATGCCCTCCCTGACCCAGGTGCTTGCCCATGACCCAGAAAGTGAACCACAGACACACAGACACAGACACCAGAAATCAAGTTAACATTGTATTTGAGTTACATTAGAAATAGCTTAAAGGAGCAAATCTGAAGAGGTTTAAACATATGAAGGAATTCAGTAGGCATCCCACCACTCCTGCTGAATCCGTCTGCAAGTCAGTCTCATGAAAGCAGTGTTAGCAATACAAAAGATAAAATTCAATGAAAAAGAATAAAAATAAAAATAAACAGGACTGTAGCTAGAGATCTGGCTAGAGAAAATTAAGAGAAAAATCAACAGAAGTATAGCTGGAGCTTGAAGCCTGAAGCCATGAAAAAAAGGTGCAAAAGTTAAAAGAAGGTGGTGGGGGAGTTAGAGTGGAGGAAAACATCTAATTCTAATCCATGATCCTTTGTTTTAAGAGCAAGTCCTTCCCTCCCAAAAGGATGGTTTGGAGTACTTGTTATGTTTTGATAGGCCACATCTAATTACAAGTTAATACCCATTTTGATTAGAAAGACGTCATTTTAGAATGCTTAGATATTGATCAATATTGCCTTGTGGGCAAGAATTCTGAATTGCTGACTTTCATAGTTATATATTTGGATTAAGTTACTTCACCAGCCAGTGGACCAATACCCAATGGCCAACGCTCAACAAAAAAGCCCCTTCCTTGTACTTGTGGCTTTTTTGGTTAGAAATCAAGCCATTTAAAGGCCTCTGATTTGCATAAATGACATATACCCATCTAAATTCATCTAACTGACCCATAGTCAACCTAACCTCCCTGTTCTCTATAAAGAGCCAACCAGCAAATCAAATTTGCAAACTGTCATCTTAGAAACAGATCTGGACTAAAGTTCGGATATGGATTCTTGTTTCCATATACATAGAAATGCCTTATATGATTACATGTTGAGGTGGGTCTCACGATCAGTGAGACCCGCTTTGTCCAGGTTTGCGGGGAGAGCGGGCTAAGTCCGCTCTCCCTGCAAAAAAGCAGGGCGGCAGCCCTGGGCGGCCGGATCGGCTGCCCACATGACTGCTGGCTCCGTGACAGAGCCGGCAGGGGCTGGGAAGACTGGGGTTCATGCGGCCCCCGGAAGCTCCGGTATGCCCTGTGTGCATACTGGAGAGACCCCTGAGCTGGGAGAGTGCTTTTAAGCCTCCCGTTCAGGGGTCTCCTCGTGAGTAGCTATGGCGCAGAGGTGCACCACTGCTACTCACAATCCAAAAAACCGAGTTTGTGGAGCACTCGCAAGGGGCAGATTATTTGAGCGGGTTACCCGTTCAGGAACCACCAGGCACGCAGCCGAGCCCGGTGGTTTATGATGGGACGGAATGGGGCTAGTGGAGGTGTCCCATCATGGTGTGCATGTGTGTGTTTGTAGAAAAATATGTATGTATGTAGATATATGTATGTGTGTGTGTATACACACATACAAGTCTCCTACTCCCTCAATATCTAATGCAATATCTGATGAAACTCTATTTTAAAAAACAAAACAAAACAAAAATTCAAGAGATATTTTAATGAGTATCAAGGAGCTTTGAATCACTGGTGCTTTAAATGGAAGACAAGATCATTCAACATATAAAACTCTCCCTCCCCAAATCCAATAACACAGTCTGAAGGACTTCAAAAGCTCAGAATAACTGCTACTTAATTCATGCCAATTGGAAGAAATCAAAACGGTAGTTGCACAATTACCCTGTAAAGTGTTCAGCTGTGTGGAAGGCACCTGGAAAGTAATAAAGAGGCATCAATATTATTCATAACTTTTAATTGCTTTCATTAGCATATCTGTTTCCCCTTTTCTTCTTCTGTCTTGTGGGCAAAATAATACCACTTCACTGATTATATAGTGAATGAAGGAGATACTTTAGCCAAGAATCAAACCACCCATTACCATCTTAAAGCTATAAGGAATGCTATAACTTGGCAATAAAACCTATTTACTGTTAAAATTAAAATTGCTTTTATCAGTTTTATGGCATGCAAACAATTAAAAATAATTATATTAGTCTGCAGCTGTCCTTTCTGCTGGTGCAACAGGAAATATAAAAGCAGAGGTCTTAAAGGGAAGAACAAAGCCATATAACTTGTTTCCATCAAAAATCAAAGGGTAGTGAAATCAGCTATGCCACTCCTCCCCACCCCCCAAAAGCACCCGATCATCATTTTTGTCATTGCCAAAGGGTGAAGAATAAAAGGAACTGCATTGTCTGAAGAGGCCGAAGAATCAAAACATAGAAGAACTTAAACAGGAAGTGATCTGACGATCATGAGGGAGCCCAACAGAAATCCCCCTACATCCAGATTGCCAACTTCCCACTTAGTTGAAAAACACAGTCAAGGGTGTGATCAGACTCATGTGTCAGCCCAATGATATGTTGAGAGGCTACCCATTGGTTGTTGTGGTTGTCAGGAAGTCCTGAGCTGTCCCAGACAAGGCAACTTGGTTCTGAATGCACTCACTGTGATCTTTCAAGAAATACGTGCATTCAGATATTTATTAAAGAAGCAATGAGCATGTGGAGTACGCAGTTAATCAATGGCAAGACACTTGGACAGGTTAGCATTAGAAGAGGCATTTTCCAAGGAGACTCACTATCCCCTCTGTTGTTTGTAATCGCCATGACCCCATTTTCACAAATACTAAACAAAACAGGCCTTGGATACCAAACATCTAAAACATCAAGTCAAATCAACCATCTGCTGTACATGGATGATCTGAAGTTGTATGGAAAGTCCCAGTCAGAAATCGAATCACTGCTAAACACTGTCCGTATATTCAGTAGCGATATAGCAATGGAGTTTGGACTAGACAAGTGTGCTGCATTAATAATGAACAGGGGAAAAATAAGAAAAACAGAAGGAATAGAACTGCCCAATGGAAGCAAGATCAAGAACCTGGAAGAGAAAGAACCTTACAAATACTTGGGCATTCTCCAGGCTGATAACATCGCACACAATGAAGTTAAAAGAAAAATTGGAAGTGAATACATCAGGAGAGTTCGAAAAATCCTCAAGTCCAAACTCAATGGTGGGAACACCATACAAGCCATCAACACCTGGGCTATACCTGTTATCAGATACACTGCAGGAATAATAGACTGGACCCAGGCAGAGCTAGAGACGCTAGATCGTAAGACTAGGAAAATCATGACCATCAATCATGCTCTGCACCCCCACAGTGATGTCTATAGGCTATAGCTCCCTCGCAGCTCAGGTGGAAGAGGAATGCTGCAAGTCCATCAAACAGCAGAGGAGGAGAAAAGAGGCCTTGAAGAATATATCAAGGACAGTGAAGAAGATGCACTTCAAATGGTCAATAATGCAAAACTATTCAACACCAATCAAACAAAGCAGGCATACAAGAAAGAACAAGTCAAGAACCGAGCAGAAAAATGGAAAAAGAAGCCACTGCATGGTCAATATTTGCACAATATAAGTTGAAAATCAGACATCACTAAGACCTGGCAACGGCTTAAGAATGGCAACTTGAAGAAAGAAACAGAGGGTTTAATACTGGCTGCACAAGAACAGGCACTAAGAACAAATGCAATAAGAGCAAAAGTTGAAAAATCCACAACAAACAGCGAGTGCTGCCTTTGTAAAGAAGCAGATGAAACAGTGGACCACCTGATCAGCTGTTGTAAGAAGATCGCACAGACTTACTACAAACAAAGGCATGACAAGGTAGCAGGGATGATACACTGGAACATCTGCAAAAAATACAAGCTACCTAACTGTAGCCAAAGACTGGTGGGACAATAAAACTAAAAAAGTGGTAGAAAACGAAGATGCAAAAATATTATGGGACTTCCAACTACAAATAGACAGACATCTGCCACACAATACACCAGATATAACTGTAGTTGAGAAGAAAGAAAAACAAGTCAAAATAATCGAAATAGCAATACCAGGGGATAACAGAATAGAAGAAAAAGAAATAGAAAAAATAAGAAAATACAAAGATCTACAAATTGAAATTGAAAGGCTGTGGCAGAAAAAGACCAAAGTAATCCCAGTGGTAATTGGCGCCCTGGGTACAGTTCCAAAAGACCTTGAAGAGCACCTCAACACCATAGGGGCCACAGAAATCACCATCAGCCAATTACAAAAAGCAACTTTACTGGGAACAGCCTATATTCTGCAATGATATCTATAACAGCAACAACATTGACCATAAAATTCAGCCATCCCAGGTCCTTGGGAAGGACTCGATGTCTGTATAAAACAAACCAGTCAATGACACCTGTCTGACTGTGTAAATAAATAATAATAATAATAATAATTTGATTTCTATACTACCCTTCCAAAAATGGCTTAGGGCAGTTTACACAGAAAAATAACAAACAAATAAGATGGAACCCTGTCCTCAAAGGGCTCACATTTTTAAAAGAAATGTAAGATAGACACCAGCAACAGTCACTGGAGGTACTGTGCTGGGGGTGGATCGGGCCAGTTACTCTCCCCCTGCTAAATAAAGAGAATCACCATTGTAAAAGGTGCCTCTTTGCCCAGTTAGCAGCATTTTTGAACCCACCCTCTATCAAAGGGTAGGAGCAGTGGGTGAGATCCTTATCACTCCCACTGTATAATCATTCAAACAATTGAACATCTGCACAGGGATCAACTCTCCAGCCAGTATGCACCCTGGCACTTGCAGCTGTTGCAACAGAAAGAAAATTAAGAAGTTATAGAATTGAAATGGTTCAGTTCACTGTATTACTCACATAATTTTTTAAAAGTGTGAATTAATAATAAATATCCTACCTCTAAAAGCATAGACCAGATCATCACATTTTCTCATGGAAACTGAATTGCAACTAAACTCGGTGGTGCCATAAAAGCAAAATAATGTTCTGAACTTGGAGGAACACTTACGGAAAATGTTCCATTGAATCCACAATATCTACGGAAAACCCTGCTGTTTCCCATGTGACAGCAATGAGCTCTCAGTGGCTTCAGGGTATCTTTGTTTCTGCAATAGTCTGTATCTTTTGGAGTAAAACACTACTTTCTAATAGTGTGCACAAAGCAGCTAGGGCATTTAAAAAGCTAAACTCCAAGCAATCAGAAAGGGAGTGGTGGAAGGTACTGAATCCAGCCCATTAAATCTAGCTATTAAGGAGAGGCTGAAGTAGATTCAATCCTCAGCTTCAAGAGGACTGAAATGAAACTGACCCTGTACTTAACCTTGGAACTCTTGCCCAAAGACGATAAAGCCCACTACAGCTAATGCTAGTCTCTGCCTTCTCTGTAATAACCTCCTGGGCTCATCCTTATGCCTTACTAGGGTCCATATGATGCTGGTCCATCTGAAGGGGGACCATGCCAACAGTGGCCTTAAGGCTGTAGAACCCATGCATGTACAAAAAGACCCAGATAATTAAATATTGCATAATAAGAAACAGAAACAAACCCTGCCCACATTTGAATTGGGAGCCATCTTTTCCACAGAAATCTGTTGCTCAACATCTATAAACATTACTTAAATATAGAATCCTTCCAGAACCTTTCACACATGAGTAGAATCCAGAGGAAAGAGTTGTGGTATGCAAGGACAAGACAGTGGAGTTGAATCAGAAATATTAATGGTCTAATGAGATAGATATTGAGGCTCTTCACATGAGCGGTGTGAAGCGCCTAAAGGGGGGTTGCGGGGAGAGCAGGTGACCAGCTCTCCCCACAGATAATCAGGGAGCCATCCCTGGGCAGCGGATCAGCCACCCAGACAATTATTGGCTCCATCAAAGCGCCAGTTGGGACGATGGGGGTTCAGGGGCCTTCGCAAGTACACGATGCCTTTTGGGGAGCTCTTGATGCCTGGAGGCTACTCGTGATGTTTAAAAGTCCCTTAAAAAGACTGTGCCGCACCGACACACGATTGTTTAACTCACTTTTCAGGCGCCACTTAAGAGGGCTCACCACTGCACCGCCACCAGAAGCCAAATGGCTCCCGTTGGGTCTCACGACCAGCCAAAACTGGGCTAGGCTCCCTTAGCCCAGTTTTGACTGGTCATGAGAACAGCCTTATCATATACAGACAGACAAGTGTAGACTGTTTTTTGAGTACTCCACCTCTGTCTGCCCCGCCTCTACTCCAGGACTGGAATAAAAGTAACTAAAGCACCATTCAAAAGCTGAATGGATTGACCAAAAACACCACAATGTGCATGCTCAGAAAGAATGTACTTTGGGATTCAACATATTCACCTTAAATCTGTGTGTATTGAAAATCAAGAGTGATACATTTTCTTCATCTAGTGGTCCACCACTTAATATGTACCTGTCTGTACCTTAACATGTCATCTACATTAATGCATTTATTCTCTTAGATTCAGTGAGGTGAAACTATTTGAATTATATGAAATAAATACATGGCCATAAAACATCATAAGTTCATTACCAAAACCTTTTTGTCCTTTCATTTTATAGCTCTCATCAAACAATTTGGCTATTTATTTCTAACCTGAACAAATAGACATTCATTGTATTGTTATTTCCTTTTTATTATGATAAAGTAACATTAAAGAGAAAACTGTTTATTTTTCTATTGTATCCAATACAGCAGTTTAGCAGGAGTACAGATGAGACGTAATATTATGTTTCTGCGCATTGTTTGGCTGTTCATACCTCAAAATTTGAAGAACTAAAAGATAAACAGGATGCTGGACTAGATAGGCCATGGGATTGATCCAGCAGGGCTGTTTTTATGTTCTAGACTGGATTCTCACTGTGGTGGAAATAGGTGGATCGAGGAAAGTGATATCAATAAGAAGAGTGCCACTATGATGCACTGGAGACACCCTCTGCCATCCTCCAGAGTCATGGCCTTTGAGGAGAAAATAAGCATCAACCAAAACAAATGTCAGGCAAGCAAGTGTGGTGATACCCATGCACATTGCCCAAATGCACATTTTGCTTTCCTTGGTAGGGAATTTGCTCCAACCCCCTCTTGATTTTGGTTGCTTTTTCCTCCATCTTTCCTCGCCATATCATATCCATTTTGAGATGAGGTGAGTAACCAGAATTGCACATAGTATTCTGAATGTCGCAACACCCTGAATTTATAGTAAGTTACATATTTATGCATTTGTTTATGTATTGAAAATACTTATATCCTGCCTTTTAGCGCAAATGGAAGTTCCCAGGCCTTTCCAATGTTCCCAAGAACTTTTAAACTATTGGGAGCCTTAAATGTTCCCAAGAACATTTAAACTATGATATCATAAAGCAATAATAAAACCGCAGCATCTGAAATCCAAACAGCAACTGTGCGGCGGAAAATTCAAAACAGACTCAAGGTTTCTCAGATAAATTACTATTTTGGCAGTCTTATTTTCATTCCTTTTGTTAATAATCCCTAGAATGGAAGAATTGGCCTTAAAAAAATAAAATAAAATAACCCCACTCCTGCATACCACTGGAGCTGACATTTCCTTGACCTATCCATTATGATCCCAAGTTCCTGTTACTGGTTAGTGCTTAGTGACTGCAGAGTATTACAGGTTATGCAGGTATGGTAAATAGCAAGCTTTTAAATTGCATAAAACTTGTATTCAGTCAAGAATAAATAAAACGAAGGAAATATGGCAGGTATAAACCAGGCCAGGCTGTGAGGGAGTATCAGAAGACAGTGACACCAAACATAGAAACAAAACGGGGGGGGGGGGACCTCAAGGTCCCGAGAGGACAATTTATTGTTAAGTATGTTTTGAGTTTTGCAACTATTCGTCAGGGGCAATGAATTAGAGTTTCCTTCAAGCAGAGGCCAGAACTATCTTCCATGCCATCCCACAATAATCGAAATAGTCTTCTTTCCCTTTTCTTTCTAAATGAGTCCGGGCCTGCAAAGTTTATGACCTGCCTAGCTCAGCCATCTATGGTGAACCGGTAGGATCCACATAAACCTTTTGGCTAGTATCAAGAGTAATAAAGCTCTGGCACAGGTAATGCTGCATATGCACATTGATGGAGGGGTGATTTTTGTAAATCTCTCCTTCCCTCTGAAGCCGCCCGACTCTTGAAAACCTGAAAATAGGTGGCCGTCAGGCACCTATTTTCAGGAGTCACAGTGAACGTCAGTGGGAAGAGGAGAATGACAAATATGGCCCCCTCTCAAGTACATGGACACTATTGCTGCACCAACACTTCATTAGTCTAGGTGTGAATATTTGTTTTTGATGAGCATCTAGAACTGGAAATCTAGGAGTGTTGTCATGCCCCTAGAAGAACACAGTGAGGCTGTTCTCACGAGCACCCAAGAGATGGTGAGAAATAGATCAGTATATGTCTGAAGGCTGTGTTTGGTGGGCTACACATTTTGTCAGCCTAGTTTATACCAAGGTCATCCTTCATCCTTTCTTGCCATCCCCTGCTAACTGAGCAAAGAGGCACCTTTTAAAAGTGTTGATTCTCTTTATTTATCAGGAGGAAAGCAACTGGCCCTATCCATCCCCAGCATAGCATCCCTCCAGTGGCTGTCGCTGGTGTCTATCTTATGTATCTCTTTTAGATTGTGAGCCCTTTGGGGACAGAGGACCATCTTATTGATTTATTTATATCAATATAAACCGCTTTGGGGATTTTTGCTGAAAAGCAATATATAAATATTTGCCATATACTTATTCATTTCCACTACTGAAGAATTGTTCGAAGGAATTACTGCTACTGACTAAGACTGCTTAAGTTGTGTTAATCTGCTCAAGAGTAACACAACTTAACCATATATTATGCTAAGGCCTGAAGATTAACAGGTATTTGGGTCAGGCTTTGTTAGATAGGAATACCTGGATTTTTGCATGAGTGGGGAGATTATTTCTCAAAACTCTCACTTCTACATGGTGACTGACATCCAGACTAATGAAGCAAGCATGTAGTATGCTTTGTCCCAGACTAAAGCAGCTCAGGCAGTCACATGGGGGGGGGGCATGGTTTCCTTTGATCTCCCCTTCTCTCTGATGCACTCTCTGTCACCCAAAATCATGTTCCTGAGAGTCATACAGTTCTCAGAGGTATATTTTTGGGGTGGCATAGAGTGCTTCAGTGGGAAGATGGGCAAAAACTATCCCATCCACCTCAGCACCCACACTGCTGTAGTCCTTATACACTTCCTTTGCTGCATGCACACTTGGTTAGTTCAGATATCAGCCATTGCCTTTGCAACAAACTTTTTGCAACCTATCTTTTTAATGCATACTTTCCGCCTGTGTGACTGACAATATTTTAGGGGAAATCAATGAGGGAAAAGCTGATTTTCTGTGTTTTTTGAGAAATAGCTATTGGGTCCTTGAGCAGTGTGCCTTTTCAATCAATTTTCACTTTTGAAAAGGTTGCAGAAATATTTTTCTTATCTTGGATGACAACATCGGGAAACAACGGACTAGTGTTAAGTGCTTGAAGCCTCTTCTCAGTGGATGCTGGAACCCTTTGGAATACAAAAGAGGTTTTGGACATGTACAATGATTAGTAACCTGATCATATTTTCCATGCTATAAGCCGTTGATTCTTTCACAACTCCGATTTAATTTGTCAACTGTTTCTTGTTCTATATGAAATACCACATAAGGAGAGATAGCTATAATGTATTTATAGGAAGCTCTATGACAGATGCACATCATTAAATTAAAATGTGGCACTTCCCTTGTTTGTAAATCATTTCTGTTTTAATGTAAATGCAAATCACTCAACATGTGAAGAATCTGTTGGTGCTCAAAGCCATTTCTTTTAGTGCTTGTCAATCGATAAATCAAGCCAGTTTCAAGCAATGCAGGGCCATGAAAACACGAGCGAGAAAAAGGCACAGTCCACCAGGAACTAGTCAGGTATGGGCCGCTATGAAGTAAAGGGAGAGATGTTTGAGAACTCTGCCAGAGGAATCCCACAGACTCCAAAGAGGTCCATCATGAGGGCCAAACTCTGTGTTATAGGCTGCATTCACACAGCCACAGGAATCCTCATTAAAAAGTTGATCCGGATTAGTGAGCCCATTGGAGCTGTTCATGTGAACCCAGCATTTCAGGGCAATTCTGGTCAAACTGCTCCACCTAAACAGCTTCCTCAACTGCCCCAGTGCAAACTGAAGTGGTATGCCCATGCACAAGATCTGGCTACTGTGAACTGGATGGACTACCTTTCATGTGTAAGACACCACTAAAGGTAAAGTGTGCCGTTGAGTCGGTGTCGACTCCTGGTGACCACAGAGCCCTGTGGTTGTCTTTTGGTAGAATACAGGAGGGGTTTACCATTGCCTCCTCCCACACAATATGAGATGATGCCTTTCAGCATCTTCCTATATTGCTGCTGCCCAATATAGGTGTTTCCCATAGTCTGGGAAACATACCAATGGGGATTCAAACCGGCAACCTCGGCTTGCTAGTCAAGTCATTTCCCTGCTGCACCATTAGGTGCTCAAGGCACCACTAGTGCCCTGCATTTTCTACAAGTGCCCTGCTTGACCTTTTGATATTGGCAAAACTGCACAATCACCTCATTTGCACATAACATGAAACTGGAGTTGAAGGGGCCTCAGGTTGAATTTTTTCTATGTCCAAATGTGTGCAATTGAATCCAAAAGCAACCCAAGGTTTCCTTCCTGAGACTCTGATTTGAACCTTTGGTTTGTAGCAGGTTTTGCCACCCATATCTGCAGTTTGGTGGTGCTAGGGTTACCTTTGAACGCCGCCCCACATAACCTCTCTCCTGCAACTGGAGTTGCGGGAGGATGCTCCTCCCTCTCTTTGGCTGCGATTGGCTGCCGAGGCTGTCCTTCAGTCAAGAAGGAAGCCCACACAGCCAGTTTCCCCTCCTCTCCGCGGTCTCCCTGACTGCAGAGAGCCTCCTCTCCATTACGTGCAAATACTCACAGGAGAGCAGGGAGGAGGTCGGGGTCAGAGTGGAACCACGGGTCAATTAGACCTGCAGTTCTGTGTTATGTGTGAATGCAGCCAATCGCTTTATGGCTGCACGACTTTTGTGTGTATGCAAAAAATTCATCAGTCAAGCTGCCAGGCTTTGTATAAAAATAATAAATATTTAGGATAGATACAATCATTTTAAGAGAACTGACATTGGCATAATTGAAGTACTGTTGCTCTTGATGTACACATGCAACTCTTTTTGTTCCCAAGTCGAATTAGTTTAGTACTGGGAGGGGACAGGTAACATATACTGGTGTCTCTTATCACATGAGAAGAGCAGACACAGCTGAGAAGGTGAGCAAGCCTTTCTAAACATCTAGCCTTTCCCCCTTCAAACAAACTAACAGAAAGAGGAGAGTTTTGCAGGGGCTGTTTCTCTTTAAGGGGTCGGTCTTAGTTTCTCTCTCTCTCTCTCTGTGTGTTACTTGTTAGGGTTAGGGTTAAGATATCACAGGGCTAGGAGTTCTTAGGAGTTCTTACCTAACTCCAGTGTTTACTTAGAGGCTGCTTGGAGGGGGTGGAGTCAGCTAGGGCTGGGAGAGGCCCCACATTCCTTTCCTTTGACTCACATCCTGTGTGACAGTTGGAAGGCTACTCTACATATGAGGTGAAGGCCCGAGAGCATAGCGAACAGAGCATAGCCTGGAACAAGCCCCTGCGATCACAAGGATCACAAGGAGCCTGGTGGAGAAAAGAATGTAAGTACATATCCCTCCCGCGTTTCCCTCCTATTCTTGGGAAAGGCTGTTTGGACAGTTAAATAGTTGACCATTACAGCTGAGACCTATCCTAATAAACTATCTAATAAATTTTTTGGATAGGCCTTCTAATTTTGGAAGGAAGTCTTCTTCCCTTTTATGGCTTCCTTGACGGTACCCGTTAGCCATGCTGGCATCCTCCTGGACACAGTGGTACCTTCCCTCCTTTTGGGTATACAATCTAACTGGGCTTCTAGTATTGTGGTTTGGAGTAAACTCCGTGCACTCTGGAGCAAAGTGACTCTCCTGATTTTCCCCCTCAGCTTTCTTTTCACCATACTCCTCATTTTGGAGATGTTTCCTCTTCTGAAATTCAAAATGTCCGTGTTAGACGTCCTTGGTGATTCTCTCCCCACATGTATGCTGAATTTGATGACACTGTGGTCACTGTTCCCTAAAGGGTCAATGACACTGACGTCACGCACCAGGTCCTGGGTGCCACTCAGAATTAGGTCCAAGGCTGCCTTCTTTCTGGTTGGTTCCATGACCAACTGTTCTAGGGCACAGTCATTTAGCGTATCTAGAAATTTGACCTCTTTGTCCTGACCTGACTGTGAGTTTACCCAGTCTGTGTGTGGGTAATTGAAGTCACCCATAATTACAGCTCTGCCTCTCCTTGACACCTGCCAGATGGGAACTGGGAACCATGTTCTTTAATCCAGGCTTTCATCCAAGACTGCCCAGCTTTAGTCCTCTAGGTGTTGCTGGACTACACTTTCCACTATCCCTGACAATTGGTCACTGTGGCTGGGGATGATGGGAATGGTAGTCTAGCAATGGCTGGAGGGCCAAAATTATGCAGCCCTGCTATAATCTAATAGTGTTTGGTCAATGTCAAAACAGAACATATGATCTGCTTCAATCTTATAGGTTTAATGCATTAACCATTCATGTTTACAACAATGTTCTGGATCATGAAGAGCAGAATAACTGGCTATTAAAAAATTATGTACTCCACCTACATGACACAATGACACCAGAAAGTAATTTTCTGGCAACCTAATTTATGACTGTATGTTGGATTTAATTAAGAAATTTGCTCTTTTTTTAAAAAAAGCTAGCTTTTTAATTAAAAGACACCTTCAGTGTGAATGCTTCATGTGGAATGGGATTTCTGGCTGAATCATTTTTGAGATTTAAAATAAATGGGTTTCCAAGTCTCTTATAGTACTTAAACTGCTTTCCCCCCAGAAAGGGTCAGAATAACCTAATTAAATTACTTTTAAAAACCCTAAACGACTTAGGATCGGGCTACCTAGGAAAGTGTCTTCTTCAGCATGATTCCCACTGCACATGAAGGTAATTGAGAGAGGTTCATCTCTGGCCTTCTCTGTAGTTGCTCCTGGGCTGTGGAATTCGCTCCCTATAGACATTTGAGGCTTAACATCATTATCAGCCTTTAAAAGACTCCTAAAGAAGTGACTCTTAAATGGTTTTAAATTGTTTTGATTTCAATTTGTTTTTAATGGCTTATTTATCTCGTTTTTATTCATGTGAACCGCCTCGAGCCTTTGGGTAATGTAGTATAGAAATTAAATAAATAAATAAATAAATAGACAAATAACTAAATAATGAAAGCACACGATGCCATTCTACAGCTAATGCTAAACTGGCCTGACCTTGCAAGCATTCTGGTGTGTCAAGAGTGTTAATAGTGAGAAATTTGTTTCCCTCTTTCCTAATACTACAACCTGTGGTCATCTGATTAAATAAGATGGCAGGAGTTTCAGAATGGGCAAAAGGACACATATCACTCAATACACTTATGGGATTTTCTGATGTGGTGAGGCCCCTAGCTTAGAGGGCTTTAAAGGCAGAGTAGACACACTGACTGTATGGAGGATGTTTATCCCCGTGGAATCTCCGTGTCCCATTGCAAAGTGCTGGTTATTACCTTTAAAGCCCTGAATGGCTTAGACCAGAGTTACCTCAGAGAGCGCCTTCTTCTGTGTGATCCCCACCGCACGTTAAGGTCATCTGAAGAGGTCTGTCTCCAGTTGCCACCGGTTCGTCTGGTGGTGACGCAGAGGCGGGCCTTCTCTGCAGCTGCTCTGGGGCTGTGGAATGAGCTCCCTGCGGAAATCCGTAATTTGAATTCTCTTTTAAAAAGGTTTCTAAATCAGTTTTAATATTTTAACCCAGTTTCAGGGATTTTAATTACTGCGACTGTTTAATTGTTGTTTTAAAATGTTTTAAAATTGTTAATTGTTGTTATATTGTTTATTTTAATTTTTGTTTTAGCTCTTCACAGTTTTGATGGTTTGTTTTAATTGTAAACCGCCCTGAGCCATTTTGGAAGGGCGGCATTAAAAATAAAATAAATAAAATAAATAATAAATCAATTTTTAAATATCTAAACAAGTGTTGGATTAGGGCAGTTATCTTTTTCTATTGCAAGGAACACAATCATATAATCATACAGATTGGGAAGGCAATCATTTCAGCATATCAATAGGAATAACAAGCTGCAGTTGAATCCAGATAAGATGGAGATTATGATTGTGGAGGGGCGGACTCAGGAGATGGCTTAGATCTGCCTGTTCTGGATGGGGTTAGGAACACAGGAACACAGGAAGCTGCCATATACTGAGTCAGACCATTGGTCTATCTAGCTCGGTATTGTCTACAAAGACTGAGTTCTGCTGTTGGAAGTGAAAACCAACCATGCTCCCAGATGAGCAGCACTGTGTTCCTGCAGTGTTTAGCTGTGGAGGCTGGGATGGCATCTCCAGTTAAAGTGATCTCAACTATCCAGGCCTGGAAGAACTTCTGACAGAGTCATTGTCAGTCAAAGTAGACATCGCTGTGCTAGATCTGACTAAGTATAAGAAAGCTTCCATCTGGACTTATGAATCATCCCTTTCTAGTTCTATACTCAAAGCATCCCTGAGAGATACGTGCAGTACCTTTCTTTAAGACCTCAATAGAAAAAAGTGAATGTCCCAAGAACTGCTGAACTGGGGCACTTAAAAAAAAAAGTTTGATCTAAATTATGAAGACATGACATCTGTTAGATGCTGTCTTTGCGATAAATGACTTGCCTTGGTTCTTAAGCTACAACAATGTCCAACCTCTTATCCACATGATTCTCAGTGCATACCAATTGCCACGTACATTACATGGCTGTCAAGACAAATCCCCAATCACCCAATTATTTTCTCTGTTTAGGAGTGTGATTGGGTTACAGCACTTCCTATTAAGTGCAAACTAACTGAAATGAAAGATTAGTGATAAATCACGGCCGTTAGCATTGCAGTGATGATAAAGCAAATGACTTCTGCAAACTAATTGAATGTTTTTAATAGAAGAAGCATAACCAAGATTTATATGTACAATTTTAATACTTTCTGTTAGTAATCCTTTTATTGATGAGCTAATGGTTGGTTAGATAAATTAAGTGCTGTCCGCTTCATGGACTGTTGTATCAAAACTCACATTGGCCATTAGCTGGTTGATTAGTGAAGTGTTTGATGTTTATTATTGCTTTGGTGAGAATTGCAAAGATGAAATGGGGCCTTTATCATTTTTCGTTGGATGGCTCAGGCGTTTTAATTTTTTTTTTTAAGTGATGCATGTTGAGGAATCAAAATCTCGGCAGGTTAATTGGATTTAAAGATGTCCCCCCAATAGTAATCTCTCAAACCCAGACCTTTTCTGTAAACCTGTTAATGCACAAAGCAAATATCAGATTACACCCACAGGCTGTGTCCACTGTGTTAAAAATAACGGGGGGGCTCAATCCTGTGGCGCTACATAACATTGGCAGCTGCAGCAGAAATGGAAATTTGCTGGGGCATCTAAAACAGTACCCTGTGAAACTGGAACAGTTTAGCCTCACCTGCTATTTTCATGAGCTCTCCTTTTAATGCAGGAAATGCTTTGTCCCATTTGAGCCTTATTCTATGCTCAGGTCACCCTTTAGGTGCTATCTCTATAGAGTAGAGGCAATAATATTTTAATTCCACATGTTGTTGGTTCTAGCAAGAGAAAGTGAGTGAGAGATATTGTGCTCCAGCTTCAAGAGAGGGTGTTAATTTCCCCTCCCCTTTATACTTAATAGCTTAGAGAATCGCATAGAGTGCCATATGACCTGATGAGCAATTTTGTATTTGCTTGAGAAGTGAGAATGGAGACACATGCATAATTCTCTGGCAACATCAAGCTAGCTGGAGCATACAAGGAAAAGCAAAGTCTTTGGAATAATAATTCTGCAGCCAATTTAGCCAGTATCAGATGGGAGTGTTGTAATACCCGTAAGATGTAGATGTGGTTTAGCTATAGAGATTAAGTTTGTCTCTGTGTACCTATAAGAAAGGTTAATTGAATACGATGGGCCTTATTTCTGAGTAAACATGCACTATGACTATATCAGGTTGCCCGCATTTCAAAAGGAGCATGTGAATGTCAGGCGTGCCAAATTTCAGAGGATGAACTTGGAAAGATGGTAGAGATAGGGCTGCATGACCCTCTCGGTGTTTTTCTGATAATGATCTACCAAATGGAGATAAATCCTCCAACCTCTTAAAAACATTTTCCATTTTCTGAGGTTCTAATTTGCTCTATATTATTTTCTGTCATTATTTTAATTTATTCCCCTGCTAACTGAGCCAAGAGGCATTGTTTTAATGTGGTGATTCTCTTTATTTAGCAGGGGGAGAGTAACTGCCCCCCCCCCGCACAGTACTTCCAGTGACTGCTGTGGATGTCTATCTCATGTTTCTTTTTAGATTGTGAGCCCTTTGGGGACAGGGATCCATCTTATCTATTTATTATTTCTATATGTAAACCACTTTGGAAACTTTTGTTGAAGTTGTTATTGTTGTTGTGTATGTGCTTTTCCTGATAGGAATTGTAGTGCAGGGGAGTGTGAAGGAAATACAATGCCTACACAAGCACACAGTTCATTCTCTCTTCCTATATTTGCATTTGTCCTTGGTAGATAAAGTGTGCCATCAAGTCGATTTCGACTCCTGGCGACCACAGAGCCCTGTGGTTTTCTTTTGGTAGAATACAGGAGGAGTTTACCATTACCATCTCCCGTGCAGTATGAGATGATGCCTTTCAGCATCTTCCTATATTGCTGCTGCCTGATATAGTGGGAATACCAAAGGGTATTCAAACCGGCAACCTTCTGCTTGTAAGTCAAGCATTTCACCACTGCACCATTTAAGGTAGTATTGCACTTTTTCTACAGGATGTTTATGACAAAGTTGTGACTATCATGAAACATCCCTCGGTATGGGATTTGGGTGCAATTAAGAGAAAGTTAAATGCAATTGTCCAAATCTGTGGAAGCAAAATGCACTGGATTTCATCCACCCCTCCATTCATTGTTCCCATTTCCTGCCCCATATACAAATCTCTGGGCAGATTGCAGATTAAAACTGTGGATGTCTTCTGACTCTGGGCTTCTCCTTGTGAACTGCCTAATGTCACATCTTTGAACCTTACTCTTTTGCCTACATCAAATCTTCCTACCTTTCTGCTATTACTTACATATAAAAGGAGTTTTCACACTCCCCTTACCAATCCATGTTACAAGATGATGGACCAGGTGTAGGGGACCGATGGGAAAGGGCTACATGCATTGCTTGAGGGGTTTCTGCAGAGTGCAGACATCTACCTGGTGGCTGCTGGAAATTCAGTTATCATGGAAATTCAATTATCATGATATAGGTATTATGGCAATTAGTCATGAGACCTATATCATGGAATTACCATGTTCATAGCCATTGTGCCTCTGCATACCAGTTACTGGGATAAACAGTGAAGAAGGGGCATTGCCTTCATGCCTTGCTTGTGAGCAAAATCATCTGGTTGCCCACTATGGGAAGCAGAATACTGGACTAGACAGACCTCTGGTCTGATCCTGGAGAATGCTTCTCATGTTCACTTTGTCTGTTCCTAACATGGAGAGAGTTTTAAGACACGAATTGCTCTAGGAAACATAGGAAACATAGGAAACTGCCATATACTGAGTCAGACCATTGGTCTATCTAGCTCAGTATTGTCTTCACAGACTGGCAGCGGCTTCTCCAAGGTTGCAGGCAGGAATCTCTCTCAGCCCTATCTTGGAGATGCTGCCAGGGAGGGAACTTGGAACCTTCTGCTCTTCTCAGAGCAGCTCCATCCCTTAAGGGGAATCTCTTCCAATGCTCACACATCAAGTCTCCCATTCATATGCAACCAGGGCAGACCCTGCTTAGCTATGGGGACGAGTCATGCTTGCTACTACAAGACCAGCTCTCCTCTCCTAGAAGCATAGAACTGAGTCTCGCCACTTTGAAAGAACTTATATTTCCAAACAGGTTGATTATTTTTTTCGCTCTTGTCTAATAAACATCTTTCTCAGAAAGAAAATTGTATTCTTCTCCTTGCCAACTCTATTAAATGCATGTTTTATTTATGGGATGGTATCTATATGCTTCCAGGGAGATAATACTGTTACGTGCTTGCATTTAACAATATAGCAGCTGTTAATTGCATATCAGGCTTAGTGCAAAAGTGTTGCAACTCTCGGAAAACCAGACAAGGAGGAGCTCAAAATTTGTCTAATTAATGTTCTAAGGAAACTCACTGCCACCTTGCATGAGAAGTTATCTGTATATGACACATGTCAGAAACGGTCAGCAGCTTTTCTAGTTTAGGCCTGGGTTGTTTAATTAATCAAATGCTTTGCTTTTTTGGAAATAATGTAGATTAAATAAAGTTGGTGAAAGCTGATATAAAATGGAAGGTTGCGTAATATGGACAACTGAAAAAATGTATGTCCGAGTTGGGGCACATCAGAGACAGGACACAAATTGAAGGCAGGTCTTTGCCAGACACTTTATCATCCCTGCAGCCGCCATCACACCAGGCCCTCCACCAATAAAAGGTTTTTTCGCTGCACATTAGCCCAGACCAGGAGCCTTCTTGCTAAAGGGGGTCCATGCACACTTTCAGAAACATGGCAGCCCCACCTGCTCCTCACAAAAAGAAGGCCACTACGCAAGGCAGCACAGCTCAGCCACACTCATGCTTCGGCTGCTCTGAGGCGAAGCGAAAGACAGAAGGGAAGACAGTAGGAGATGGCTATGCACAAGCCTCTGCTCCCCAAGAGCAGAGTGGAAGGGAGTCTGAGGACCGCCCCTCCCCCATGTAATCTTCCTCCACCACGTCGGCTTGCCAGGCAACCATAGTCTACTTGCTTCTGAGCATGTGGGTGCTACCTAGCGGGCACAGCTGCACCCCACCTTGCTTTGCCTTATGTGTAGAAGTTTGTAAACCCGCAAACCACAAGCTTTAAGCCCACAAACAGCTTAAGAACATAAGAACATAGAACAGCCCTGCTGGATCAGGCCCAAGGCCCATCTAGTCCAGCATCCTGTTTCACACAGTGGGCCACCAGATGCCACTGGAAGCCACAGGCAGGATTTGAGGGCATGTTCTCTCTCCTGCTGTTACTCCCCTGCAACTGGTACTCAGAGGCATCCTGCCTTGGAGGCTGGAGGTGGCCTATAGCCCTCAGACTAGTAGCCGATGATAGACCTCTCCTCCATGAAGTTATCCAAGCCCCTCTTAAAGCCATCCAGCTCCCTTTTGTAGCTCCTCAGAATCTCTTTTGGATTTCACTACCCTAAATAGTTTAGTGTCACCTGCACATTTGGCCACTTTGTTGTTTACCCCTGCTTCTAGATCATTTATGAATAAATTAAACAGCACCAGTCCCAGTACAGATCCCTGGGGGACCCTACTTCTTACTTCCCTCCATTGTGAAAACTCTCCATTTATCCCTACCCTCTGTTTCCTGTCCTTCAACCAGTTAGCAATCCATACATGTACTTGTCCCCTTATCCCATGACCGCTAGGTTTCCTCTGGAGTTTTTGATGAGGAACTTTGTCAAAAGCTTTTTGGAAGTCCAGGTGTACTATGTCAACTGGCTCACCTTGATTCACACACTTGTTGACACTCTTAAAGAACTCCAAAGGTTGGTGAGGCAAGATTTACCTTTGCGGAAGCCATGCTGGTTCTCTCCAAGCATGGCCTGTTCTTCTATGTGCTTTACAATTTACCATCGTTTAGCATGCATCGTTTTCCAATGTTTACCATGCTCATGCACAGGCTCAGGTAACCCATGCACACCAAGGCTATACTGTAACACTTTGCTATGGGTCCATAATTCTGCAACATCTTCAAGGCTAGCAAATCTGTTGGGGCACAAGCTTCCCTGTGCTATATTCCATTTTCCTCTGAAGGAAAAGAATATGCTGATGGCAGTTCCAGTCAATCTCATCTATATTACTCATAAGTAGTCACATTGCTTTTGATGATGCAAGATAGAAAATGCATTGATGCTTTTGAACTTTGGTGCTGGAGAAGACTTTTGAGGATACCATGGACAGCCAGGAAAACAAACAAACAGATTATACAACAAATCAATCCAGTATTTTCACTCGAGGCACAAATTACCAGGCTCAAAATATTGTACTTGGGACACATTATGCAAAAACCCAGCTCCCTTGAGAAGTCCATAATGCTGGCGAAAGTTGAAGGAAGGAGAAGAAGAGGATGACCAGCAGCAAAATGGATGGACTCGATGATGACAGCAATGAATACACCACTGAGAGTCCTTAAAGGCCAAGTTGAAGACAGATCATCCTGCAGAGCATGTATCTATGTGGTCACTAAGAGTCGACACCAACTTGACGGCACTTAATCAATCATTCAATCAGTCAGTCAGTCAGTCAAACAGTCTCATTGCAATTAATAGCACAAGTTAGCCATGTTTTGTTTGTCCCATTAATTTCAATGGGACTATTCTGAGTAATTTAGTCTGGATGTCAGCCAGTTTAGAGGGGCCAGATCATGCCGTAGAATTTTCCTCTACAGAGAGAACTTTGGTTTAGTGTTGTTGTTTTTAAAAAAAGAATAGTTCAACATGTGAAATGTACTTTATGTGTTTTTTTTAACACCAAGTTTACATGATTTGGAGAGTCATGTTTCTCTACATGGAGATTATCTCATGGTATGAACACTGCAATATGTCAAACTCATTTTGCACCCCCAATACATTCCTTATGGTGTCAGTGGTTAATGACTGGCATTCATGAGGCTTAAGCTGGGCTGTTCTAGAGTTCCCATTATAGATTAGGTTGGCAAGAGATCCTGCAGGGCTGCCATTACCACATTCCAGTTAAATGCACAGACGTATTGTCTGAAGAGACATATATTACAGGCACAACAATACAAGAGCTCAAAACAGCATTATTAGCCATTTTTATGATAGGATCTGCAGTAAAGAGGAAATGAGCATCTGTACAACAGTAGCTTTTGAAATGAATCCAGCATATCTGCGTGAAGCCATCTGGACACAGTCCTGTCTAAATGGAGAATCCATTATGTTTAAATACATTGGCAAGAATAGGATGGGAAAGGAAACCATCTTCTGCTCCTCCCACTGGAAATTTATAGCCAATTTTGATGGTAATAATGCACTTGCATTTATATACTACCCATTAGCATCTTTCACTTAAAAGGATTTCCAAAAGGCTTGATAATCACTGGGCAAAGCTCTCTTCTCCAGTTAAATGGGGCTTCTTGCTGACAGGGAAGAAGAAAGGAAGTACCTGGAATGGATGGAGGTGATGAGATTTCCCTCCAGTCCAAGTGTGCTCCCTCTCAGAAATGCTGCCTGTCTATAGGGCTAATCAACAGAAGTGTAGCTGTCACAGAGACAGGGGGGCAAGTGTCTGGGGACCGCCTTCTGCCTTCCCCAGCCCCCTCCACTTAGCACTCAGTCTCAGCCCTAATTCCTGTTCCAGCGAGAACACTACTACTACTACTACAAGGTCAAGTTGCTCCATCAAGTTGGTGTCGACTCCGGGTGCCCACAGAGCCCTGCGGTTATCTTTGGTAGAATATAGGCGGGGTTTCCCATTGCCTCCTCCTGCACAGTCTGAGATGATGCCTTTCAGCATCTTCCTGTATCGCTGCTGCCCGATATAGGTGTTCCCCATAGTCTGGGAAACATATTACTGAGCCATTTTTTGGAAGGGCGGTATAGAAATCAATCAATCAATCAAACAAATATTACCACTGCCACTACTTCAACTACTACGGATATTTATAAACCACTCTTCAACCAAAGTTCTCCCCGCTTTCCCCCTGCCGGCACTCGTTTTCCGTAAAAGCCATTGGGGCGGCAGTATACCTCCCTGCCATCGCTCCCCCCTCTTCGGCCGGAAGTACAGGGTGTGCGTGCGCATGTGCGCATGCGTGCACCTGGTACTTCCGACCACTTGCAGCCGAAGAGGAGGATGGGGCAGCAGGGATTTACAATGCCACCCCAAAGGCTTTTTATGGAAAGTAAGTGCTGGAGGGGAGTGGGGGAGGGCTAAGTGCACCCACCCACACCCTTAAAGTGACACCCCACTGGCTTCCAACTTCACCCCCCCCCGGTGTTCAAACCTGTGCGGAGGCCCGTTAAAGGGCCTCCGAACAGGTCCATGCTCATCCCTAGGGTTCACTTTCAAATCTTGCCCCAGCACTCACTCCCCCACCTTGCTACTTCCACCAGACAGCACAGTTCATTCACAGGGAAGCTGTGAGTAAGAGAATATGGCTAATTACTAGAGTTGCCACCACATTTCAAGTAAAGAGAAATCTGGAGCAAATTGGGAAGGCTCAGATCAGGCAAATAATGGATAGGGAATAGGAAAGAACTGCATCAGATTGTGCTTGGGTTGGGTTTGTACTTACAAGACAAGTAGGACACAGGTGTCTCTTAAAATGGAAAGGTTTGCATAAGACCAAGCATTTCTAGTGGGAAGAGTTTCCCACTAGTGGGAAGTTTCAAAGGAGGGAAAGTGAAAACCCCATTGTGTGCAGGGAGCACCCCACACAAATCTCTGGCTAACCTTGTTAGGGAGTTAAAAAAAATTAGGGCCACTATCTCTAAGCTGAAGGACTGCCTGCTCCCAGCAGAATCTGCCCAGTGCCCACCTGGGGAGCCTACTGTGGCCTCTGTGTCATGCACGTGGCACAGGGCCTCCTCAGTGATTGCCCCTAGGCTTTAGAATGTCCTTCCCAGTCATTCCCTCCTAACTCCTTCAATTTCCCCCTGCTGCTTAAAGACCTTGGCTGGCATTCTGAACAGCAGAACTCAGGCAGTGCTGAATTTACTCATGCTACTGTGAACAGGGGCATAGCTAGGTGAGAGGGAGCCAGTGTTTGCCCCTCTCCCGGAGTGAAGAAGATAATGAAGAAAATAGGGCAGGGTGGAGCTGGGGGGGCGGCCCTCAGGAGCTGGTGGCCCCGGATTCTTTGGACCTATCAGCTCAATTATAGCTACACCCCTGACTGTGGGCTCACAGTGGATCTACCCACCATGAAGATCCATGCAAGAGTGCAAATACTTCCAGTAATGCTCCCACACTCCAAAGCTCTAGTTAGATCAGGACCATGTCACTTGACGGTCTACGCCGTGTTTCCAACCTAAGCAGTGCTTCCAGTGCCCAGGGGCTCTCCTTCCAATGGTTGTGTTCTTGTGCAAAAGTGTAAGACTGCTGGGGTTTCACTTTGAGCTCACAACAGTGTGAGTGGATTGGCACTGCCCATGTTTCACTGCTCAACACATCAATTCTTGCTTTTCACGCACGTTTTCAGTGTTTAATTGGATTTGTGTTTGAGATCACCTGCTTTCTACAATTGATTCTTTCTGCACTTTGAATATTAACTCCTGCTTCTATTCTTGCTGCTTTATTGCCTATTGTGGATGTTATTATTTTTCTTGTAACGTTTACTACGTGTGTTGCCTTGTTATGATATGAAAGGCAATTAATAAATACTGCAATGAATAAAATTAGGTAAATAATATGCATGCATTTGATGGTAGAGTTTACAAAGGAGCCTATACACATATACCCATACACTTGTAGGCTCCATACACACGACCCTGATCCTCGAAAAATGGAGCTTGCAGATTCTGCACAGGCAGACTGTGGATGCAGGAAGGTCCCTGTGCACATACCACCATTAATATATGGAAGTCAGGGGCAACGTCAGTAGTCCAACCACATGTTCATGTTGATACAGAAATGAATCCACAAGTGCTCCAATTTCCTTCTGTGATGGTCCCCATAGGTACTATGATCAGAAGTCTCTGGGTTGGTTGAGGCTGCCTATGGAAAATTAAATATATAATCAAAGGTAGTTTCCCCAGAACTTTACTTATAACCAAATCCTTTATTTTTCTTGAATTTTCATTATGAAATTATCTATAATATAAACCTACTGGAGCCTCTTTTAGACTTAAGTTCCAAATCTTGCCCATACTACAAAAAAAAAATCCATAACCCCAGGAAAAATCATCATTACTTACCTGGAAAATCCAGGAAAACTCTCCCATCAGACAGCATGGGGAATATGACCTGATAGAGTTAGGGGAAGACTACCATCACAGTGAGATAAAATGTAACTCAGTAGAGCGGAATGTTCAGAGACTCAGGGGACAGTTAACAGACAAGCAGCTGGACAGAGCGAAAGTAAGGGTTTTTTTGCCACGGCAGCACTCTATCAGAAAACCTGGGTTAGTGGAGCGCTTGCTGCGCTAACCTGGGTGAAAAGGAAGGGAATTTAAGGGGGCCATCTGCTTTGGGGAAACCAGGCTCACCTGCAAGCCAGGTGGTTCCCATGATCCGTGGAAAGCAAGCTAAGCTCCATTAGCCCGCTTTCCACTGATTGTGAGAATACCCTCTATGTGGAGATGTGATTGCTCGGTTAGAAAGGGGAAACTAGGGAATAGGGTTTGGGTTTTTCTGCCCTCCCTTTACACAGGAACATTGGAAGTTGCCTCTTACCAAATGAGACCATTGACCACTGACTGTCTTTACCAAATGAGACCTAGCTCAGTATTGTCTCCTCGGACTGGCTGCAGTGCTCCAGGGATTTAGGCAGGGATTTTTCTCTGCCCTACCTGGAGATGCTGCCAGAGGTTGGACCTGGGATCTTCTGCTTGATAATCAGATGCTCTTCTACTGTGATGGGCTGGATGAGGGATAACAAACGGAGACTGAATCCATATGAGACAGAGGTACTTATTGTGTGGGGTCGGAACTTGGGAGACAATTTTAATCTGCCAGTTCTGGATGGGCTCACACTTCCCCAGAAGGAACAGGTACACAGTTTGGGAGTGCTTCTGGATCCAAACCTCTGTCTGGTCTCCCAGGTTGAGGAAGTGGACAGAGGTGCTTTATATCTGCTTTGGTGAATATACCAGCTGTGTCCATTTATTGAGATAAATGAACTCAGAAGAGTGCAGCATATGCTGGTAACCTCCAGAATTGACTACTGCAATGTGTTCTATGTGGGGCTGCCTTTGTACATAGTCTAGAAGCTGCAGATGGTACAACTTTGCTAAGCAGGGTCCACCCTGGTTTGCATTTGAATGGGAGACATGTGTGAGCACTGTAACATATTCCCCTTAGGGGATGGGGCTGCTCTGGGAAGAGCAGAAGGTTCCCAGTTCTCTCCCTGGCATCTCCAAGATAGGGCTGAGAGAGATTCTTGCCAGCAACCTTGGAGAAGTCACTGTCAGTCTGTGTAGACAATACTGAGCTAGATGCAGTGGTGGAGCGAGGGAACGGAGGCTTGGGTTCTGCCCCATCCCTGGTGGCCCTGCCGCACATATGCTGCATGCACCAGTGATGGCCCTTGCGTGTGATGTCATCTGCACATGGGTGTGGCCCGATCACCGGAGGGCCCACACGCACCTCCGGAGCACATTCCCAGTCAGCAACATTCCTTGCTGGAGGGAGAGAAAGGGAAATAAATTGCTGGAGGGGGAGAAAGGGAAATCCTGGCTGCGAATGAACTCCGGAGGGCTCACAAGGCCCTTCTGTGGCTCACGGCCAGGTTCTTTGAATCCATGCACTCAGTGGTGGCTCTGCCCCTAGCTAGATGGACCAATGGTCTGACTCAGTAGAAGGCAGCTTCCTATTTTCCTATCCCTTTAGCTATAATTTAGCGAATGGGTTCAAAGAACCTGGGGCCCCCAGCACCTGAGGGCCCCTCAGATCCACTCCTCCCTATTTTCTTCATTATCTCTCTCACTCCAAGGGGGCCACTGGAGGGAGAGGTGAACACGCACTCCCTCTCCCATAGCTACACCCCCACCCTTTTCTCCCATAGTTCGACCACTGCAAATGCATATACTGAGCTGATGAAGATCATCATCACTTAGAGTCAGGGCAGATGTTTTTAGCCTCTGAAGAGGAGCCCAGATGTGCTGATGTGTGTGGCTGGGACTCACGAGTCCCTGCATTTAGGAACTCACCTAGAGACTGGTATGCAGGGATGCAATTTGCATACCTTTGTGAGTCTGAAGGATGGCAGCTTCCCTCTTGGGAGAAATAGCAGCTGTGATGGGCCATTTCATTCCTTCCCCCCCTGAACACCACAGAACTGTTCTGCATTACCTCCCTGCAACTGCTATATATATTTTTAAAAACCTCAGGGCCAACAATGAGTTTAAAATCACATCTAGTTCAGCCAAATGATGCACAAACTTGGCTTAACTGTGCATCATTACCCTTCCAAATGCACAGATGCCTGGCTTAATTGTGCATAGTTCCCCATTAAAATGCACCAATGTTTGACTTAACTGCACATTGCTTCCCATTCAAAAGCACAGTCCTAACCAATAACATGCCACCCTGAATGGTTGTTGCACAATTGGCTTAATTGCTCAACAGCTTGTGCAAGCAGTAATTACCCTTTTTGTGGATCCAGTTAAACACTTTACAAGCCTGTTGCTTTTTCAAGAGATTCATCCCCAACAGCAAGTATGTGGTTTTTACTTGGGAAGTGGGCAATCACATTCATGGCATCTGCAGCTGGAAGCCCTTAATGCATGGGCTCAAGCTTTTGTGCCAGCTGAAAAGGGCGCGCTAGATCAGAAATTGTCAACGTTGGGTCTTCAGCTGTTATTGGACTTCAGCTCCCATAATCCCCAGCCCTAGTGGCCTTTAGTTGGGGATTATGGGAGTTGAAGTCCAATAACATCTGGGGACCCAGCGTTGAGAATCCCTGCTCTAGATCACAGTTTTTAGTATTCCACAGTGGTTTTCAAGGTGGTAAGTATAGGGTTTCCATGCAGACATTTCCATGCAGACATTTCAGGCACTGTCCAAACCTAGGCACAAGATACCTCTACTGAGTCAGACCCGTGGCCGATCAAGATCAGTACTGTCCACTCTGATCAGCAGCAGTTCTTTCATATTGGTCCCTTTCCCAGTTTTACCTGGCGATGCCAAGGATAGAATCTGGGCAATGGTGGCTCAAGGACTCTGTGCACCTGATGCAGGGGGCTAAATGCCACTCCCGTCCACCTGTGTGCAGTCTCTTCCCTTTCTTCTTCCCTTTTTTACATGCAGGGGGCAAAGGGGCATCTCTTGGTGCTCAAGTAGTTTGCCATCTGAGGCAAGTGCCTCGCCTTGCCTCATGGAAGGGCCGCCCCTGAATCTGCATTCAAAGCTGGTACTCTACAGATTCAACACAGCTGCATTTAGACCATGCCCTGGCAATGTAACTAGCTCAAGGACACATGATAGAAGTGACAGAGGTGGCACTCAGATCCTCATATCTCAAAACCAGAAAACATAAGAACACCCCCGCTGGATCAGTTCCAAGGCCTATCTAATCTAGCATCCTGCTTTACACAGTAACCCACCAGATGCCTGTGAGTCCCACCAGATGCCCAGTGACCCCCAGTGACCCGCCAGATGCCCAGGCTCAAGGTGCAGGCATGCTCTCTCCTGCTGTTGCACCCCTACAACTGGTATTTAGGGGCATCTTGCCTCTGAGGCTGGAGGTGGCCTATAGCCACTAATAGACCTGTCCATGGATTTGTCTAAGCCCCTTTTAAAGCCATCCAAGCTAGTAGCCATCACCACATCCCATGGCAGATAATTCCATAGATTAATTATGTGCTGGGTAAAGAAGAACTTCTTTTTGTTGGCCCTAAATTTCCTGACCTTCAGTGTTCTAGTGTTGTGAGAGAGGGAGAAATCTTTTCCTCTGTCCACTCTCTCTACTCCAGTCTCCATGCACAATTCAAGTCTCAAATAACTATCTTCCCTTTCTTCCTACCTTTTTTAAACGCAAGGAGCAAAGGGGCATCTTGTCACCTCTTGGTGCTCAAGTAATTTGCCATATGAGGTAAGTGCCTTGCCTTGCCTCATGGAAGGGCTGCCCCTAAATCAGGGAAGGGCCACCCCTCAATCAAGTCTCTCCATACTAGCTTCTTTTCCAAAATAAATAGCCCCAGATGCTGTAACCTAGCCTCGTAAGGAACGTGTTCCAGGCCCCTGATCATCTTGGTTGCCCTCTTCTGCTCCTTTTCCAGTTCTACACTATCCTTCTTAAGATAAGTTGACAGAACTGTATGCAGTACTCCAAATGTGGCCACGCCATAGATTTGTATAAGGGATGACACTGCCTCAATCCTTCTAGCCAGTTTCAGAGGTATTTTGTTTGTAGAGTAAGCTCATCTAATCAAGCTCCCCTCCTTCTTTTTCCATTTCTCTTTTCATCAGCTGCAAAATGCCCCAGAGGCACAGAAGAAACACTCAATAGTGAGTTCTGAAGAATGTCCCAAATGATTCAACAATCTACACATTGGTTGTTTTTTAATGATCCCAAATATCCCCCGAGGGCTTTCACCTCCTGCTACGTTCCTCATCAGAGCTCATCTTCAGTACTGCTTTGATAGAATACCATATGGAATCAGGAACTCTCTGGTGGGTAGCTGCTATTTCCTATGACATTTATAAGTGTGCCAGTTAGCCTTAATTAAAGCAACAGTCTTCATCACTGGGATTTGTCTATGCTAATGAAGTCAGCCCTGGCCAGGTTATAGCACTGCTGTGGTAATACTCTGCTGTGTTTTCCAGAATATTGTTGAACTACAACAAAGATTGCATAGTACAGATTAGAAGAAAGTCTTCTGGACATAGGAAGCCACTTTAGATGGAGAAAGGCTATTGTTGGTTCAGCTGACTGACCATCTCTCTGTGTGCAAAGAAGTTGATTCGGAATGAATGGAAAACTGGACCAAGTGGGACTCATTAAATGCAATTTCCTTTTGTACCAAAACAAATCTGTGGAAAGGATTAATATGAATTAGCTGGGCCGGGAGCAGAATATCTGCACCTCTAATTTTCCCTGCCTGGCCGCCTGCCCCTGCTGCCGTCTCCTTCCTCCCCAGCCCCCGCCCACTGCAGTCACCACTGCAGTTTTCACCCACCTGCCCCTCCTTCTACCCCCTCCAGTCCCGCCCGGCCCCGCTCTCTGCCTGCTCCTGCCTGCGGGCACCCGCTGGCACCGATGTTTTCCCACCCAGCCACCCACTTCCGCCACCGTTCCCTTCCTTCCTCCCCCCGCCCACCCTCCACTGTTTCCTCCCTCCTTCCACCTGCTGCCACCATTTCCTCCCCGCCCGCCCAGCCCTGCCTTCTCCGCCCGGCTGCAGCACCATTGTTTTCCTGGCCGCTGGCCATTGGCTGGCCACCGCCACAGTTATCTCCCGGGCCCACCGGCCGGCATTCCTCATTTGGGGTGAGGGAGAACTTACCTTGACCTGATGGTGGCAGTAACTGCTCTGCATAGCCACCGGCTGCCATGTCTATGTCCCACAGTACCCCAGGTGCAGTGGAGACTGCCATCTGTATCCCAAATTTCCCCAGAATGACATTGCATGCAGGGCATTGTGCAACATCCAAATGGTGGCTGGAAGCTAGTGGCTTCTCTCCTCATGCTTCTTGCAGGCTTTGGAAAGTGTAGGAGGAGAAGCTCTCCTTGCAAAACTTGCAAGGGTCAGATCAGGGATGAGGCCGTAGCTCAATGGTAGAGCATTTGCTTTGCATGCAGAAGGCCCCGAGCTCAATCCCTGGCAGCATCTCCAGGTAGGGCTGGGAAAGACTCCTGCCTGAAACCTTGGAAAGCCCAGTCAGTGCAGACAATACTGAAGTAGATGGACCAATGCTCTGGCATAAGGCAGCTTCCTGTGTCCTGTGTCCTGTGTCCAGGCCCAAAGAACTGATCTGATGGCAAGAGTGTTGTGGGGTGGGGTGGGGGGATCTTGCCATCCTGCTGGCACCCCAATAATCTGTCACCTGGGGTGACGTCCTCACTTCGCCTCATGAAAGGGTCACCCTTGAGAGCACTATTCCCTCTAACAAGGGGTTCCCAGATGTTGTTCACTACAACTCCCAGAATCCCCAGCCAAAGGCCATTGAAGCTAGGGATGCTGGGAGTTGCATCTGGGAATCCCTATTAGAGGGAACAGGTGCTTGAGAGGGCTGGGCTGAAAGTGGTTAGTCCAGCAGTAATGCCATATTTCCTTTCCAATTCCTTGGATGTCCAGCTCAAACAGAAACAACTTAATCTCAGAAATTCATTTCAGGTGAAATTTGAGCCTTGTGCAGATGATTAATATCTGGATTATCAGATGCATTGGCGGTATGGAGCGGGGGCTGCCTAATGACCCTGCGCCTGACCTCTGTGTATTGACTCTGTGTTGTGAGTACACGATGGGTAGGGATGTGTGAACTGGTTCTAATTAGCACTGGTTTGCACTCAAATCATCTCAGTTCAAGTATTTCGACCTCACAGATAGCTGAAGGCTCCAAAACGGGCTGCCCTGGCCCATGGGAGACCGGGGGGAGGCCAGAGGGGGGAGGGGGAGATGCCGGAGACCACCCATGGCTGCCACAGCACCCCCTGAAGACCACTGCTGCCCTCGCTGGGAGGTAAGTCATTTTAAAAAACCCTAAAAACTGAACACACACTTCCACCCTTGAACCGGGTCTGAACTGGTTCTAATTCAAACTGAACTGGACCCCTGCCCAAGGGGTGCCAAAACCCAAGATGCCCAGTCTGGTTCCAATCTGGTTCAAATTAAAACCAGACTGGGCCAACCAGTTTTGTGCATGTCCTTAAAGATGGGTAGAGATTATATATACAGGTTTGAATGTTGGCATAGCGGGGCTATGAGGGCCTGTGCTTGATTCCCCACTCAGCGGTTTGAGAGAGTGACACCTTGAAGCCGTCACTCTCTCTCAGCCTAACCTACTGTGCAGGGTTGTTGTGAGATTAAAGGGGGTAACCCAATAATGCCACTCTGAGCTCCTTGCAGAAAATTAGGGCCCTCACCCATCAGGAGAATCACTACCACTGTAAAACACAGGGGCAGTAGTAGCAGAAAAAGGTTGTTTTCGCATACCTGCCAATGTGTCCCTATTTTCCAATTAACATGTTGACACCCTCACCTAGTTCCAAGTCTTAAGGACTTTTGATTCAGCATTACTTGCCAACTCTTTGTGAGGGGGGAAAGTACAAAGTAAAAACTGCAAGAAACGTGGCACTAAATCAATTTCCGACATTCTCCAAGATAAACTGGAAGGTAGACAGAGCAGAAGGCAGAGCAGAGTAAAACCATGGAACAATCCCAGGTCAAAATGGAGGAATACACAGATTCCTTCTCATTCTCATGACGGATGTTCCCTTTGGGTCCAAATAGAGTAGGCAGGAATGCATGGTTTGAAGAACAGATTGCCATGTTTCATGTCTCAGTACTTCTCCATGGAGCACCAGGAGCACCATCCCTATGAGGCAAGGCTACAGCACTGAGGCTTTTTCATTTAGAAAAGAAGCGACTACAGGGAGACATAATAGATGTGTAAAATTAGGCATGGAGTAGAGAGAGTGGACAGAGATAACCCGCTCTCTCACAACACTAGAACCAGGGGTCATC
The DNA here is from genome assembly GCF_027244095.1 of Hemicordylus capensis. Taxonomy (NCBI): domain Eukaryota; kingdom Metazoa; phylum Chordata; class Lepidosauria; order Squamata; family Cordylidae; genus Hemicordylus; species Hemicordylus capensis. The sequence goes on along the minus strand of NC_069658.1, from coordinate 10,030,638 downwards.
CCATGAATACTGAAGGCCAGGAAAATTTAGGACCAACAAAAGGAAATACTTCTTCCACACAGTGCATAATTAATCTATGGAATTCTCCGCCATGGGATGTGGTGAGGGCCACTAGCTTGGATGGCTTTAAAGGGGCTTAGACAAATTCATGGAGGACAGGTCTAACAATGGCTACTAGTCTGGTGGCTATAGGCCACCTTCAGCCTCAGAGGCATGATGCCTCTGAGTACCAGTTGCAGGGGAGTAACAGCAGAAGAGTGGGCATGCCCTCACCGCTTGCCTGTGGGCTTCTCAGAGGCATCTGGTAGGCCACTGTGGGAAACAGGGTGCTGGACTGGATGAGTCTTGGGCCTGATCCAGCAGGGCGGTTCTTATATTCTTATGGAGAAGCCACTGGTTATCTCAGTTTCTGAAGGTTGAGACATTGTTTCTTTCAAGGCAAATCCTTGCATTTAGAGGTAATTCATTAAAAAATGCTTCTTCTTGTCACCATGCGACTCTTTCAATTATGTTGCCCGTAGACTCTTTTTAAATGTATTGCTTCCTCGATGTGGTAAATAGAAACTGCATAAAGTATTTATGTTTGATTTAAATGCCAGCCCTTTAATTTACTTTTCTCATTACACTCCGAAGTAATGATCATCCTGTTTATTGGTGTTAAATATTTCATGGCCTTCACAACATTGTATAACTTATTAAAAACAAATGGAGGTCATTACGCTACCCATGGCGTCCTAAAGTATGGGCAGACATGTGCACGGATTTGATTGCTAATAGGCTCAAATTGTCGGGTGGAGATGGCTACCACGCCTTAAATGTGTCCTCAGTATGTATGGCTCATCATTGCAATAGGTAGGGCAGTGATTGTAGCATTGCAAATTAGAGGAAGCCTGCAGTAAAGGTAAGAAATTGCTAATCAGTTGACTAGACCCTGACCTCTAAAATCTAAAAACCTCTAAAATCCCATCGTTGTGTGGGCAGCGGCGAACTCAGCTCTGTCTTCCTCCCCTCCTCCCAAGTGAGCAGTCTGCACACGGGCTCTGCTATCTGCAGCCCGTTTCTGGCTTTCCTTCCACATGGAAGGAAAGGCGGAAATGGGCTGTACATTGCAGAGCCCAGCGTGCAGTAACCTGGGCGGAGGAAGGAGCTGAGCTTGCCGCTGCCCGCACAGTGGCAGGTTTTTAGAGGTTAAAGAAGGGGGCACTCTTCCCTTCTCTCCCCCACCTGCAGCCAGCCGCCACCACCACAGTGATCTTTTAGGGGGCAAAAGGGGAAACCTTCCCCTTGCCCAGTCGCACCTCTCCCCACAGCTACTACCACTATGGCTTTTTTGGTAATTAAAGTAAAAGGGGGGAACATTCCTCCCCCCTTGCTGTAACTACTGCTGCAGCGGCATTGTGTTTTTTTTTTAATTAAAGTGGGGGGAACTTTCCTCCCTGTGTCCCTGCAGCTGCTGCTGTGACAACACAGTGACAGCTTTTTTTTTCTGTAAAGAATTTTTGCCTATGGGCAGCAAAATGGTTAATCCGCCCCTAGGTACGACAGATTATTACCCTCATGTTGTAGATGGGGAGCTGAAGCTAAGTGGCAGCTGCAAGGTGACCTATGACTTGATCCTATGCAGAGGAGTCCCTCTTATCCACAGATTTGGCTATACTTCCTAATACTGCTTTAAAGGTAAAGTGTGCTGTTGAGTTGATTTTGACTCCTGGCTCCCACAGAGCCCTGTGGTTTTCTTTGGTAGAATACAGGAAGGGTTTACCATTACCATCTGGTTAAGGTCGGACTCACAATCACTTCCCACCTTCACAGGGGCGAGGGACCTATTAGGATGATCCATCAGAGAAGGTTATTGGATCCAATAGGATTTCAAGAAGCCTTGGAGGGATTTAGTGTTGGCTCTGCTGGTGATCCTGTTGATGCCCTGGTGAAGAATTGGAACAGCAAACTCACTGGGGAAGTAGACATGATTGCTCCTAAGCATCCTCTCTGACCAGCTTCAAAATTGGCCCCTTGGTATACGGAAGAACTACAGGGGCTGAAGTGGCGAGGTAGTTGACTGGAGCGCAAGTGGAGAAAGACTCGGCTAGAATCCGACAGATTGCAACATAGAGCTCATTTGAAGGCCTATGCTCAGGCCATACGTGCGGCAAAGAAGCAATTCTTTTCTGCCTGTATTGCATCTGCAATTTCACGTCTGGCGGAGTTGTTCAGGGTTGTGAGAGGGCTAGTGAGTGCCCCTCCTCCCTTGAATCAGAATCTGGAACTATCAATTACCCGCTGTGATGTGTTTAATGAATTCTTTGTGGGGGGAAATCTCTCATATTTGGGCCGACTTAGACTTGGTCTCCACAATTACCTCAGTGTCTGATGTGGAGGTGTCCAGTGACTCCTCTTGTGTGATTAGGTTGGATCAGTTCCAGTTTGTGACTCCTGAGGATGTGGACAAGCTGATTAGAATGGTGCAGCCTACCACCTGTTCTCTTGACCCTTGTCTGACATGGCTTATATTATCTGGCAGGGGGGTTGTTGTAGAAGGCCTGGTAGAAATTATAAATGCATCTCTGAGGGAAGGTAGGATGCCTCCTTGTCTTAAAGAGGCAATTATTAGACCAGTTCTGAAGAAGCCTACCCTGGATCCCTCGGACTTGAACAACTACAGGCCTGTCTCCAACCTTCCGTGGCTGGGCAAAGTAATTGAAAGGGTGGTGGCCTCCAAGCTCCAGACAGTCTTGGATGAAACTGATTATCTAGACCCATTTCAAACTGGCTTTCGGGCTGGCTATGGGGTGGAGACTGCCTCAGTCGGCCTGATAGATGATGTCCTATTGGCAGTTGACAGAGGGAGTGTGACTTTGTTGGTCCTTCTGGACCTCTTGGCAGCTTTCGATACTATCGACCATAGTATCCTTCTGGAGCGACTGAGGGGGTTGGGAGTTGCAGGCACTGCTCTGCAGTGGTTCTGCTCCTACCTCTCGGGCAGGTTCCAGTTGGTGTCTCTTGGAGACTGCGGTTCTTCAAAATCTGAACTTTTGTATAGTGTTCCGCAGGGTTCCATATTGTCTCCAATGTTGTTTAATATTTACATTAAACCACTAGGAGAGATCATCAGGAGATTTGGTGCAGGGTGCTACCAGTATGCTGATGAAACCCAAATCTATGTCTCCATCTCAGCATCACCGGGAGAGGGCATAACCTCCCTAAATCCCTGCCTGGAGTCAGTGATGGGCTGGATGAGGGATAACAAACTGAGACTGAATCCGGCTAAGACGGAGGTTCTCATTGTGCGGGGTCGGAACTCAAGAGATGATTTTGATCTGCCTGTTCTGGATGGGGTCACACTTCCCCAGAAGGAACAGGTAAGCAGTCTAGGGGTGCTTCTGGATCCGAGCCTCTCCCTGGTCTCCCAGGTTGAGGTGGTGGCCAGAAGTGCCTTCTATCAGCTTCAGCTGATATGCCAGCTACATCCATTTCTTGAGGTGAATGACCTCAAAACAGTGGTACATCTGCTGGTAACCTCCAGACTGGATTACTGTAATGCGCTCTATGTGGGGCTGCCCTTGTATGTAGTCCGGAAACTACAGCTGGTCCCGAATGTGGCAGCCAGGCTGGTCTCTGGGTCATCTCGAAGAGATCATATTACTCCTGCATTGAAGGAGCTACACTGGATGCCGTTATGTTTCCGGGCAAAATACAAGGTGCTGGTTATAACCTATAAAGCCCTAAACAGTTTGGGCCCTGGGTATTTAAGGGAATGCCTTCTTCTGCATGAACCCCACCGCCCACTGAGATCTGCAGGAGAGGTCCGTCTGCAGCTGCCACTGGCTCGTCTGGTGGCCACTCAGGGACGAGCCTTCTCTGCTGCTGCCCCAAGGCTTTGGAATGCGCTCCCTAGTGAAATAGGAGCTTCCCCATCTCTGACAGCTTTTTAAAAGGCAGTCAAGACACATTTCTTCACCCAAGCTTTTAATTAATGTTCTTTTAATGGTTTTAATGCTGTTTTAAAATATTATTTTAAAATTTATAAATTATTGTAATTTGTGTCCCCCCCCCCCTTTTTGTCTTAACGAATTTTTGTCTTTACTTTGCTTTTATTCTGTTGTAAACCGGTCAGAGACGTAGGTTTTGGGCGGTATAAAAATGTTTTAATAAATCATAAATGAATAAAATAAATTTCCCGCGCAGTATGAGATGATGCCTTTCAGCATCTTCCTATAGCGCTGCTGCCCGATATAAGTGTTTCCCATAATCTGGGAAACAGACCAGCGGGGATTCGAACCAGCAACCTTCTGCTTGTTAGTCAAGCATTTCCTCACTGCACCACTGCTTTACAGTAGCATCAAAACCACATGTTGAGGGCAGTTCAGACAAACTACTCCACCTGCACAATTGGGGGACAGCACACCAGTGCACCAACTGAAGGGGAGATATGCATGCGTACATGCTGAACTGGGCCAGTCAGAATATCACCAGAACTGACCCATACATCTTCTAGTAACCCTCCTGATAATAGCACAGGATTATACTCCTTTGCAGATATGGGGACAAGGCAGATGGTAGGCTGTTTAAGGATCAACAAACGAGTTCAACAGAGAGGTCAAATTTAAGATGGGACTCTCTGATCCATATATGGGGCAAATTAGAAACAAGATGAAACTGTGATTTTCCCTTTAGCTGAAAGCAGCCCTGGGAAGTAGAGGGCTTTAGATCAGATCATGATGCTAGGGCCAGAGACTACAATTAATCCATGATTCTATGCTGTGCCCTCAATTTAGGAACATAGGAAGCTGCCTTTTACTGAGTCAGATAAGTGGTCCATCTAGCTCATCATTATCTACTCTGACTGGCAGTGGCTTTCCAAGGTTTCAGGCAGGAGTCTTTTCCAGCCCAGCCTGGAGATGCTACCAGGGATTGAACTGGTGACCATCTGCATACACAAAGCAGATGCTTTGTGTATGCAGATGGAAAGAGCACCTGCATGCTTGGATGCAGAAGGTTCCAAGTTCCCTCCCTGGCAGCATCTCCAAGAAAGGGCCGAGAGAGACTCCTGCCTTCAACCTTGGAGAAACCACTGCCAATCTGTGTAGACAATACTGACCTAGATGGACCAATGGTCTGAATCTGCATAAGGCAGCTTCCTATGTTCCTAGGTTCTACTATTGAGCTATGGTCCATCCTTAACCCCACTCCCCAGGGAAAACTCCTATTCATTACAGGGGGTGGGGGGGGGAGACAGGTGTGCAATGATGGCACCTGTCAGTTTTCTGCTCCACAGCATCTGAATCAGGGTAACGGCACAGGGGAACAATAATGAACTCCCACTCCCCCAGGACCACAGCCCTAATCCAAACCACCCCCTGTCTGAATGGTAGTTTTTAACCCATGAGGAAAATGTCAGTTCTGATCACATCTCCCAAGTCATATTAACTTTTTCTTCTCTCTCTTATATTAAGGTCTGTTTCTAGGGCATTGCTTCAAGGGAATCTTATTGATATTTCCATATGCTAGGAAAAATGTGCATTAATTGCACTGATCTTGTCTAAATGATACACATACTTGCACGTTAGATTGTAGGGAGCCCTCCTGACAGCACCCTTTCATTAGAAAGGATCTTACCCTTAAGACCAGTGGAAAACTGGTTTGTAGCCAAGTGACTACCGGCCATATTGAACTTTTGGTGTAACTCCACATAATCATATTTAACTTCAGATATCATTGATACCTTGACTAGGCTCTCCAATTAATCTTGTTTAATTTATCAATGTACATATTGGTTGTACTCTCATTGTAACCTGCCCCAAGTATTATTGTGCTGGTTGGGCGGGATAGAGACATGCTAAACACATGAAATAAATGATACACCATACAGAACTTTCTTGCAATTCAATTTCACTGTTTTACCCACCTCAATGCAAATGCAATTTAGTTTCCAAAGCCTTGCTCTTGCTCCCCTGTTTGAATCAACAACCATCTGTGCTTCTACAGAAGCAAATGAAATATAAATGAATCAACCCCACAATGTATCCAGACCATCCCCTCCACTCCCTAAACATCAAGAAGACCAAGAAATACGGCTGGACACACAAGACATAGACTCGAGGTTTTATTTCATGTTGCTTTCAAACTGCTATGACAGAAGGATCCTCTTTTGAAATCTGCTGCTTTAAAGTATTAGCTGATCCAAAAGCAGACAGTGTTGTTTTACACACACCCCTCCCCAGCTTTGTACTTCCTCAGTTAATAATGATAATACACACTGTAACCTACATGAGAGAGTAGCATTCACTTATAGAACATTAACTAGAGGCTAGCTGAAGCTTTCATCACATTAATGCTATAAGACGGCTAGCACACTGCACATCTAGGGCTTGAGGTGGGTTATGTGCAGATCACAGTTAGTGCCTTGTCCTTGTGTTGCTCCTGATCACGTCAAAGGAGCCGGAGAAGAGAGAGTGGCTTGTGCCCACACATAGAACATCCAGATCAAATCAGATGGAACAGAATGGAACAACCTCACCCAAATACAAGTTCAACCTTGGCTAGCACAAGGCAGAGCAGTGCCTCTTCCAAAACATTGTGGGTTTGGGGCACATCCACTAAAGAAAAGAGCTTCATAGTTGTAGGAGAACAATGGGGAATGCCATTAATTTGGGGTATGGGTGGCATGCTCAAGAGGGCTGTCAGTAGATCTAAGAGATTGTTACAGAGCATGCAAGAGGAAGCCGCTTCTAAAATATATCAAGTTCAAGCCATTCTTAACAGTATGGAGGATTAGAGTACCTGCTCCCTGACTTGTGCATAAAGAGCTCCTGTATGGATGAACCTCTCCATTCACTTTAATGGAGGGAACAGTTCTGTGCATGCAGCTAGATCTGCTCCCAGGTGAAGGAGGGAATCCATACAGGCAGCTGCTTTGTGCATCTATTGGAGCCCAAGCCCACCTCAAGCCTGCAGACAATCCCTGGATCAGGGGTGGTGATGCTTATAAATAGAACATTTCTTACTTGGTGGCCCACTGGCCCATCTCCATAATTCTGAAAGTCAAGACATTTTTGCACCAGAGTAGAATGCTTGCCAGTTCTCGGACTGGAGTTAGGAGACTGGGCTCTTTAGGGATCTCTTTGACTGAATCACTAATCTCTCCCCAGATGCACTGTTCAATCTTAGTCTCCTAATGCTGGGTAGGTGCTTCTTCATCAGCGACTGTAGCCTTTTTCTCTCAGATTTGTTTGTGCATTTTTTGGAACATGGACTACAGTGAGACGAAGAGGGAGTCTGTTTAGTGCAAAGTCTGGCAGGCCAAGAACTCCTGGTGGAGGATGTTTCCCAGGAGGATGTTTCCCAGCTTCTTGATTGGTTGTGGAGAGTCAGAGGGCTGGCTAGATGGTATGATGAGCAGGTGGTCGTCTTCTTTTGGGATAAGAGAATCCTAAGCTCTGCAGAGCCATACCCAAAGAAGAGAGATTCTTTCCTCCGGATGCTGGGGCTTTCTCCCAGTGTCAAGAACCCGTAAGGCGTGGTGACTTTGGGGAGATGGGGCAGAGACAAAGCAACCCTCATCACAGGATCTGAATGGTCTTCTGCTCTTTCTAGATGTTCATTAGGAAGGATAGCATCTGTTGAACACAAGGTTTCATTTCTGTACTGAGTTTCTTGACGGGGAACACCTTCTTTTCTTACATACAGTTCTGATTTGCTTCGGGTAGATCTGGGCCTTTTGATCATTTTCCCAGGCAGTGGGCTCCCTAAACGTTGATCTTGAGCATCTCCTACTGGTGCAAAGTGGCGCACTTCTAAGGAAGGGATGCAGAACTTGGGGATGCTGTCAGGAGTCACAATCACGCTGAAAATGCCTCTGCTTTTCTGCAAGGTTATATCTTCAGGAGCTGCCGGCCTGCTGGTTTTGGAGCCCGTCCAAGTGAGCATTGTTTCAATAGCGCCTTTTAGAGAGAGTTGAGACGCCGCCGACAACATTGTTGGGAGATCGTGAGGCTTGCACTTTCCTAAAAAGGCACACTGCTCTTTGCTGATTGAACTCTCACTGAAGGGACCGGGGATGAAAGGATTTGCTCGCTTTTATAAAGCAAAGTCCACGACGTCATCCAACACTGAGACGTCATTGGCATGGCAACCAAAGATAAGAAAGCTTTAATGCTCCTACTTATAGAGTTAGTCTATGATTCATGCTGCACCATTACATTAAGGTATCTCAAAGCATTTCCTCTATTTGCAAAAGCCAACCTTTGCCTTTCTCTGGTTACCTATAAAACACCTTGGGAATAACTACACAGTGTTTCTTAAGCTTCAATACTTCCTTTTCTTTAGAATTTCGTTCTTCCCACTCCAAAATGTTGCTGGATTAACTATCAGGGCAACAAAACCCCTAAAAATTATTGAACAGCTGTTTGCTCAAGACCTTACCCCTGTGAGGATGATTGATGTAATCACGTTCATCTGTTCTGTGAGTGAACAGATGTAAATATGGCGGGGGGGAGGTGTCAGGTGCATGTCTCCTTATTCCTTGCAGTGCTTGGTCTGCACAAGGTTTTTGGGGGGTTTGTTTGTTTGTTTAATATTTCCGTACCACCCAAAACTTGTGTCTCTGGGCAGTTTACAATTAAAATCATTTAAAACATCAGCTCAATTAACTATTAAAATCATTTAAAACATTGCAACATTTAAAACCCAATGTTAAAATATTAAAACTATAAATCTAATTAAAAGCCTGGGTGAATAAATGTGTCTTTAGTGCCTTTTAAAAAGTTGCCAGAGATGGGGAGGCCCTTATTTCAACAGGGACCACGTTCTAAAGTCCAGGGGCAGCAATGGAGAAGGTCCGTTCCCTAGCAGCTGCCAAACGAGCTGGTGGGAACTGCAGGCAAACCTCTCTAGATGATCTTAACAGGTGGTGGGGCTCATGGCGAAGATGTTCTCTTATATACTCAGGGCCTAAGCTGTTTAGGGCTTTAAAGGTAATAACCAGCAGCTTTTATTTTGCCCAGAAACATATTGGCAGTCAGTGTAGTTCTTTCAGCACAAGAGTAATATGGTCTCTCCTAGATGACCCAGAGACCAACTGGGCCGCTGCATTCTGGACCAACTGTAGTTTCCAGACAGACTATGTACAAAGGCAGCCCCACATAGAGCACATTGCAGTAATCCAGCCGAGAGGTTAATAGCTGGCGTATCAGCTGAAGCCAATAAAAAGCACCTCTGTCTCAGACAAGTTCAAGGTCTTGTCTGCACAGGCACTTACATTTCTAACCCCACTTCTTGCATTTTGGCTCTGAATATGCAATACATAGTGTGTTGGTCTTTCATAAAGAGTCTATGCAGGTTGTGGTGTTCTTTATGCGCAAATACAATTGCACAGACTGGGTTTTGCAGATGTGGTGGCCAGGTGAGGCTAGGGCCAAGGTCATCGGATATTATCCTAATCCACCACCAAAGCTCATACACTTCTACACACATGGAACGTCTACACCTTCAGTGCTCTCGATCTTGAGATTTGGAGCTGCATTACAGAGAACATGGAGTCCTGCTGGGTTTTAAAGAAGTCGCTTCAAATAGATCTCTCCACCCAAACCCTTAGATTTTAATGTGATTTTGAAATTGTCAATGTTTAATTGTTTTATTCTGCTATATTATTACATTGCGTGTATTGTAAACTTCTCAGAGGTACATGTTTTGGACAGTACAGAAATACACTAAATGCGGTATAAAATATACTTATTAATCTTTATGCACCTGAAATACAAGCTGTGGCTTCCTTCCAGACCAGTGCCATGCAGGGCTGGCCCCAGGATAAATGTGCAGGCATTTGGCCATGTTGGTTAAAACTTTGGGTTTTAAATTTTAAATTTTAAATTTGTGTTACTATTTATTAAACATTTCCAACTTTTCGCATTCAGAATGATACAGTGTACAAGAAAACAACAGCAATAATTGTCATGCTAATACACTGATTTATCTTAACCTTCCCAAGTTATTACAACTGTTCACTCAAACCATACAGTACATCCAATTTGTGCCACATCTAATACACAAATAAATAAACCCCCAATATCAATATATATAGGCTCACTGCAGATAGCACACTCCACAAACAGCAAGCCACTAAGCACACCTTGACACTCTTTGTAGGTGGGCACCCTAAGCAACCATCCAGCTCACCCACCCATAAAGTCAACCCTGGTGCAATGAAAGCCATTTCCTTGTGATATGAACTGAGGAATGTATGCATGTTCAATAATTTTATCAGAGGGGCCAGAGCTGAGTGGTAGAATGCAAGCTATGCAGGCAGGAGGTCCAGGTTCAATCCCTGGCAATCCCTGTTTCCAAGTTGGGCTCAGAAACATCTGTCTAAAATCCTGGAGAGCCACTGCCACCCTGGGTAGGCAATATGAGCTAAATGGACCAATGGCCTGACTCAGTACAAGGCAGCGTCACCACATGGGTGAGACCAGTCCTATGGATCATTCCCAAGTGATCCACCAGGAGGGAGATTGTTGACTGGCTCCAGCAAGGTGGTTGTTTAATTTTATTTATAGCTCTTCATAATGAGTTATTTATTTATTTATTTATTATTTTTTATTATTTATCGTATTTGTATACCACCTGGTATGTACATCTCTAGGTGGTGTACAAAACTTAAAATATTTTAAAATCAACACAGATTAAAATGCATGACAATAAAATGCATGACAATAAAAAAAATAGCATAAAACAGGTATTAAAACAAATTATTAAAATTAATTCTAATTAAAAGCCTGTGGAAACAGGACAGTCTTGAGGGTCTTCCTGAAAACAAACAGAGAAGGAGATTCTCTTATTTCAGCTGGAGGAATATTCCAAAGCCCTGGGGCAGCCACAGAGAAAGCCCGGTCTTGGGTGGCCACCAAACAAGCCGGTGGTAAACATAACTGGACCTCTCCAGAAGGAGGTGCTCTCTTAAAAAGCTTGGACCCAAGCCATTAAGGGCTTTCTAGGTAATAACCAGAACTTTGTATTTCACCCAGAAACATATTGGCAGCCATTGAAGTTCTTTTAACACTGGTGTTATTCCCTTTGTGTTGTCCCAGAGACCAATCTGGCTGCCGCATTCTGTACCAATTGTAGTTTCTGGACTACATTCAAAGGCAGCCCCATGTAGAGTGCATTACAGTAGTCAAGCCTGGAGGTTACCAGCATACGTACCACTGTTTTAAGGTCATTCGCCTCTAGAAAAGGATGTAGTCATCTAGAATTTTTTTGTAGTCATGTACAGCATTTGAATATGCCATACACACATATCATGTCAGGCGTGAAGGCTACATCCTTGTTGAAATAAACCCTTGCAGGGCCCCAGCCCTTTTCTAAATCTCTTTTGACAACACACCTCTGAATACTAATTGCGGGAAACAAAACAAGGAGGGAAGCCTATGGTCTTCATGCCCTGCCTGATGGTTCCTTGAAGCATCCGGTTGGCCACACTTGAAAAGAGAACGACTTTTGCTCTTCTTGCATTTACTTCCTATCTGCTATGCGTTTCCTTTCAGTTTTGCTTGAAAATGTTTCGCTCTGATCCCTTTTAGTGCTAGGGATTTGCTGCGGACTTGGGACGGATGCAACCTGCAGTTTCTGCTGTGGCCATACGTCTATTTGAAACATATCGAGCATTGAAACTTGTACCTCTCCCACCAGGCTCACACTGCAGTGGGTACCTGCTGAAACAGCTCTGCATTTTGCCGGTCGTTTTGTAGGTTTTACGACAGGCTTGCCTTTGGTGGCACATTTTCAAAGAGCCATAAAAAGGGCTTTAGGCACATGACTGTGATTGAAATTCAGGGAAGTTTTGCGACCGAGTCCCTAAGCAACACTTTGAAAACGATGCTGGGAGTGTGACTTTTATGTGTTTATCTATTCCAATACAGAGCTTTTTCACCCCTCCATTCCATTCACTTAGAAGATACACTTTACAGATCAGAAGCATCTGCTAATTCTTGTTGCATTTCAAACACAGCAGAGAAAGGAGTTCTGGGGCGTGGGCTCCATTGGTTTCATTGATGGATGTGAGATGCAATCACGGGGGAGCTGACCTATCGGGGCCTCACATAACTCAGTCAGGTGACTTGAGGAGCATCATGTTGATAGGCTTTAGGTGAGACTTGGGCGGTGGCTGGATAAGAAATATCAAAAGGGTCAATCTTGCAGTGTCTTGGCTAGAGAGGAATTCCACCCTGACTCTCAGACTTAAGCCTTCAGTCAGGCATTCATCCTAGTGGGGAAATTGGGCTCTGGCTGGTCTTTTCATGAGGCATATGAAGGCATTCGGCTCAAGAGGCAGAATGGCAGGTGGTGTGGGATCCTCCATCATCCACCATCACCGACCTCTGCCTGCTTCTGATGTCCACCAACACACCTCCTACCACACTCAATATTTTAAATGGTAGAGAGGGAAAGAGGGGGAGTTTGGAGGAGAGCTGAATGGTGGCTTAGAGTGCCCCCGCTTTTAAATCCAGGGAGTACCGGAATAGGAGAAAGAGAAGGGCGTGGCATTTGTCGTGGCAAGGCATCGTTCCCCATGAGTAAGGGGGTGGCCACATTTGGTGCCCCACTCAGGCAAGGGTAGATCTCGGGCCAGCCCTAATTATGAGTCCCTTTTCTGCACAGCTGTTTAGGTGAGGCTTAAAAAGAGCTGGATTTGTGGTAGCAGGCATGAATTGTCCCCTTTACTAAGCAGGGTCTGCCCTCATGTCCATTTGGATGGGTAACTACATCTGAGCACTGTTTGCTATAAGAGCTTCCCTTTAGGGGACGGGGTCATAGCTCTGTGATATAGCACCCACTTTGTAGGCAGAAGGCTCCAGGTTCAACCCCTGACAGCATCTCCAGGTAGGGCTGCTAACTGAGCATAGAGGCACCTTTTCAAAGTGGTGATTCTCTTGTATTTAGCAGGGGGAGAGAAACTGGCCTTATCCATCCCCAGCACACTGACAGTATCCATCCATTGGCTGCAGCTGGTATCTATCTTATGTTTCTTTTTGTGTGCCCTTTGCGGACAGGGAGCCATTGTTCTTTCTTTCTTTCTTTCTTTCTTTCTTTCTTTCTTTCTTTCTTTCTTTCTTTCTTATTTATTTCTATGTAAACTGCTTTGGGAACTTTGGTTGAAAAGCAGTATATAAATATTTGCTGCATTCATTGTATTCATGAGGCTGGAAGAAAGTCCTGCCTGTATCCTTGGAGATGCACTGCCAGTCAGTGTAGACATTACTGAGCTAGATGGACCAAGGGTCTGACTCAGTACAAGCACTCCCCGAGTTAGAAGCATCCGACTTACAAACACCTGTACTTACAAACAAAGCTTCATAACATATTACACTAAGTCCCCAACTTAGAAACGCCAACCTGCACATACAAATGAGTCACCACTCTTGGAAACCATATACATTTTGAGATATGGACATGCAACCTACAAACAAACTTTTGGAACACAATCTGTTTGTAAGTTGGGGACTGCCTGTATAAGGCAACTTCCTTCCTCTGCTCTCAGTCAACCAGACTGAGTTCTGCTGTTGACTGATGGCTATCAGCTCAGCACAGTTCCCCTCTAGTAGCTGTTCCCAATGTCCCCCTTATGTTTCTTTTTAGATTGTGAGCCCCTTTGGGACAGTGAACCCACTTCTCATTCCTTTTGCTGCATAAACCACTTTGCGACATAAACACATCCTCATTCCCTTTGCTATCTATATAATTAATACACTTAGCCAGATGCATGTGTGGGGATGCGTGGCAGACTGGATGCGTGGCAGACCGGATGAGTGGCAGACCAGATGCTACTTTAATTTGTTTGTTTGTTTGTTTATTAAATTTATACCCCGCCCAAACTTATGTCTTTGGGCAGCTAACAACAATTAAAACACATTAAAACACACACACACATTAAAAAAACCACATAATGGCAGCAGCGAGGAGGGGCTCCTCCTCCTCCTCTTTCGTAAACGATTTTGAGACCTTTCTATAGCTAATGGCGCAGTGGGGAAATGCTTGACTAACAAGCAGAAGGTTGCTGGTTCGAATCCCCGCTTGTATGTTTCCCAGACTATGGGAAGCACCTATACGAGGCAGCAGCAATATAGGAAGATACTGAAAGGCATCATCTCATACTGCATGGGAGGAGGCAATGGTAAACCCCTTCTGTATTCTACCAAGGATAAACCACAGGGCTCTGTGGGTGCTAGGAGGAGTCGAAATCGACTAGACAGCACACTTTTCCTTTACCTTTAAAGAGGTTATATTGTAGTAACAACAACAATAATTTTAAAAACCTGAGAGAAGCCATGTCCCATCCCAAGCCTCTACGTCTGTCAATGGGAATGACAGACGTCTACTGCCTAGTATAAAAATCTCTAGGCGGTGTACAGAATTAAAACATAAAATATAATGCATTTAAAATTCATAAAGATAAATATCATAGATAAAAACATTAAAATTTAAAAATCTGATTTTTTATTTTAAAAAAATTAACACTTTTTAAACACTTTTTTAACACTTTCCACTGTGTCCTTTGTTCCTCCCTCTGACAATCAGAAGAAAGGGAATGGGATGGCAAGATGGGCACTACGTGTTTGGTCTCAAAAAATCAATATATAAACAACTATGTTCACAAGCATATACAGTTGTGGTGGCACTATAAACTGGGATAAACCGATTAGATCGCTGCAAAGATAATATATGGCAGGGCAGTGATACCCAGGGTCGGGGTTAAAAGGCGACCCCACCCAATAATTCTTGAATGGCTGTGCTCTACTTTTTGAAGAATAAAGTTGGCGAAGGGGGGCCCAGCCCCTTCCACTTGGGTAAAAGCTTGCATTCTCCAGCATTACTCACAAGAAGAACCATCTAGCAGGAGCAGTATTGCCTCCAGTCACAGATTCCTCCTCTGTGATGAGGACAGATGATGCTCCAGAGCAGACTGCTCTCTCATGAGAGTGAAAGGCCATGGAGACACCCATGCACGACTCATGAGAAGAACAATCCTGGGGTATGCAGGGATCAGGAAGAATAATTAATAAAGTGTGACAATGCCCCTTCTCCCAAGGACCGCTCACTCATGAGAGTGTAAGTCCAAGGAGACATGCATGCAGGCTGGATGGCAGATGCCACCCAGCCTGGGTGCTTGAC
This sequence comes from Hemicordylus capensis, assembly GCF_027244095.1. NCBI lineage: Eukaryota > Metazoa > Chordata > Lepidosauria > Squamata > Cordylidae > Hemicordylus > Hemicordylus capensis. The sequence continues at coordinate 10,015,476 of NC_069658.1, read as the reverse complement.
ACAAGCAAGCCACAAGACAGGTACCCCAGCAACACCTCTCCCTTTCTTGGTGACTGCTGCCAAGAAGCAGCCCAAGCAGGCCCTCTGCCAGTCTGCCTCCCATTGGAACATATCAATGTTTATTTTTGCCCCGCACCACAACCCTACTCTCCTAGGGTGACTGATAATCTGAGGTCCTCTTTCCCACAATTCCCTGTGGTGACTGATCTGTATATGCTGTGACGTGGATCCGAACCCGAGAAATTTGAAGGAGAGTGAAGATCTATCCCCATTCCCGGTGTTTTCCTAGTCTGCGCACCCAGTACCATCCAGACACACAGAGCAGCAAATTCTCCCTTGGGTTCATAAAAGTGTTGCTTGGAGAGGAGGAGGGGGTCACTGTTTCTTATAATAGAAAGAACAGGGCCCGCACACAAGTGGGGTCTTAGTTTGGATGGCCTACCTCATGAGAGCACAGTCTGATGGAGTACCGAAGTTCCTGCAGCCTCTGGTGCTCTGCAGTGGACTGGACATGGGACGGGGCTGTGGTCTGGAGTCCCTGGACTGCTTAGCTGGGGCCTGCCATCACAAGAGCATCCTTGGTCACAGTGGACCATATCTCAAGCTGGCATGGCATTTAAAGGGATTTAAATACCCTCTCCCTGCTGTGGAGGGGCCGTCCATTCATTCCGAGAAGGCATAGTCGTGCTTGGCATGCTCCCTCGAAGATCGTGGCCAATGGCTGCCACCCTGCCGGTGTTCTGTTGCCTTGCCCACAGTCTGACGACACCAGCTCTGTGGATCTGTGCTGGGATGTAGCCTTGATTGACAAGGAAGAGGGTGTGGCTCCCCTACCCTGAAACCGGAGGTACTGGGCTGGACATTGTCTGCGATGCAATTCACAGTTATAAAAATTAACCATGGGTTTGGCAAACTCCGGTTCCACGTTGCGTGCAAATGCGGCTACCATGTCCTTGCACAGTTTTTGATGCACCTCCCACTGTGAAAGCCTCTCCCTCAGTCCATATATATTACAGGGGATGATACAAAGCTATTTTTGTTGCTCAAGGGCAAAATCTGCACAAGTAGATCATGAGCGAAATGGATTGCGCAGCCTTGAACATTAGCTCAGCTACGTGACCTCCTTGTATGTGGGTATCTTTGTTCATTGCATTAGTGCAGTGTTAATTTGGATGTCAGCTAGTGTTTTTTTGATATCATCTAACACCCTAAAGTCCCATAAAAGTTGTCTTGTTGACTGGCCTAAGCTTGAACTATAATGACTGCAAAACACAGTATGCCCACTCTGGCTTTTACTGACTAGTACTGAGCTGGTGGTTTGTAAGATGACATTTTGATTTTGTCAAGTTTTGTCTAATCTTGTTGATATGTGTGACATATTCAACCTTTTTTTTTCTTTCCAGTGTTGGGCTTATCAATGTTGCAATCTGTCTTGGACCATCTGGATAGGTCGGCAGGGGAAGGGGGAATAACAGAAATATCCAGATAAAATAGCAAGTGAAAAAATGCCTCAGAGATATTTTTGCATGAAGCTTCAACATAGCTGCAGTACCCGCCATCTGCTTTAGGTGACAGCAGCATCTTAAGGATGGATTCTCACTGAAAGAGAAGGGATGCCATTTGAGAAGTTATATGCAGCTGCCTTGGTCTAATAGGTCTCACTCTGGCTTCAGTATAACACCGTTGTAAAGCCAGGCAGTCTCTCAATGGGTTTTAGTGAAATAGCTCCAAACTTCTTGTTAGCAAATGGTCCCAGAATGGAACTCATGGTTATCTGTTTTCCAGTCCCAACAGTAAAGATGAATTGTGCTTCAGTGCAAGAATTAAATAAGTGAAAAGAAGAGGTTTCCGTTTAAGGAAATATTATTTTTTACAAAATACTCAGGCACAATATTTGGGTAACGAAAATGTGTGTCAAACAACAGATTTAGGGCCAAAGTGCACATTATTTTATTTTTATTTATTTGTTTACATTTTATGTCCCACTCTTCCTCCAAGGAGCCCAGAGCAGTGTAGTACAGATTTAAGTTTATCCTCACAACAACCCTGTGAAGTAGGTTAGGATGAGAGAGAAGTGACTGGCCCAGGGTCACCCATCAAGTATCATGGCTGAATGGGGATTTGAACTTGGGTCTCCTCGGTCCTAGTCCAGCACTCTAACCACTACACCACGCTGGCTCTTTTATGTATGTGCTTGCAAACATGTGCTTGTTAAATGTTAAATTCTTCCCCTCACCCACCTGGATTGGGACTATGGGAGGCTGGGAGCTTTAACCGTGCCCCCACTGTGATTTGGATCATGCCTCCCTAAGCACATTATTTATCAAAGGCGGAGGGAACTGTCTCCCACTGTTACTGATGGGGACTTTTTCACTTGGCTGGTCTTGTGGTAGCAAGCATAACTTGTCCCCTTAGCTAAGCAGGGTCTGCCCTGGTTGCATATGAAAGGGAGATTAGAAGTGTGAGCACTGTAAGATATTCCCCTCAGGGGATGGTGCCACTCTGGGAAGAGCAGAAGGTTCCAAGTTCCCTCCCTGGCAGCATCTCCGAGATAGGGCTGAGAGAGATCCCTGCCTTCAACCTTGGGGAAGCTGCTGCCAGTCTGGGTAGACAATACTGAGCTAGATAGACCAATGGTCTGACTCAGTATATGGCAGCTCCCTATGTTCCTATGTAAAGAGTGAATGTTTTTGGCCCAGATCCAGATTTGGAACAAGATGCAGGGCAGTGGTGGCGGCATGGTTGCTACAGTCTTTGGAGAAAATTTCTGGACACAATCATCACATTTTTAAATTTCCCCCTTTTGACCAGGATTGGAAAGAGTGCTGGACAATGGAAATTGGTGGCTGTTTGCATGTGTTTCCTTATAGTGCAGGTGCCACTAAAGAGAAGGGGCCTCTCTCTGTCTGAATACTTCACAGCTAAGCTCACTACCACCCTTGCTAACTCAAGGGATAATCCAGAAAGGAGGGGAGGGGTTTCCTGTGCCAGAGAGAGAGAGAGAGAGAGCGAGCGCACCATTTCATGGCTGAATGGGGATTGGAACTTCGATCTTCCTAGTCCTCGTCCCTAACCAGTATGCAATGCTACACTAACTCTCAGAATAGCCCATGAATGGGATCATTTTCGCATCAGATATACAGAGAATCTGCCAGTCTCTATTGTGGCTGCTGTTGCCATACACACACACACACACACACACACACACACACACACACACACACCTGCCTCAGGGAGAGAGGTTTTTTTGTCCTACTCTCTGTGGCAGAGACATGTGGTCAGAATATGGGGCTATTCAACATTCATGCCATGCAGCTACAAGCAATGAGGAACAGCCGGACAAGGGGTTAAATTTGTCAAAGCAATCTCTCCGCTCAGATTCCTGGACGTTTCATATCCAGGATGTCTGTTTCTTCGACACCATGGACAGGATGTCTGATTCTCGGGCTGTCCAGGCCAATCCTGGGCATGCAGCAACCCCACAGGGTGTGTGTTGACAAGGGCAGATTGCCAGTGAGATGAGGTGAGGTGATGGCTTCAGCCAGCACCTGTGCCTTGGGGCATCCAAGTTTGGGCACACATCCTGACCCACTGCTCCTGGGCACCACCTCACTAGTCTGCCACTCCCCATGCTGACCACCACCTCTCTCCAGTGATATATGAGGAGCAAAAGGTGCCATGAGAAGGAGGTGAGGTGGAAGTGGCCCAGTAGTATGTTGCTGCTGCAGGCATGGCCAGTACTTATGCTGTCAGTAGGTGTTCGATCCTCCTCCCTTGCTGCTCCTATTTGCTCTTTAACTTTAAAAACAAACAACATATGGTTGACCCCTCTAACAGCTGAGGGGGCTAGATCAAAAGAGGCATGGGGAAGAGCAAAACACCTTCCCAAGGCCACCTCCTTTTTTCAGTTCTCTCTTCCTCCAAGCCTGTTTTGAACTTATTTTTTTTAAAAAAAAAACCATATGTGGGTGATTTGGTCTTCTGTATCCCAGTGTCTCATCTAGTTATTTTTTAAAAGTTGTTTTAAATTGGTATTTATATTTGTATCTCTGTTTTAATTGTTTTTAATGTTTTCTGTTTTAATTGTAAACCGCCCTGAGCCATTTCGGAAAGGCAGTATAAAAATCAAATAAATAATAAATAAATAAATAAATAAATAAATAAATAATAGTTTGGTCCTCGGCTGAGATGGAATGAGTGGTCAGTCCTTTTAGCTCCTGTACCAGAGTAGCCAGCATCACATAGTGTTTAGAGTGTTGGACTAGGACCGGGAAGACCCAAGTTCAAATCCCAATTCAACCATGAAACTCACTGGGTGACTCTGGGCCAGTCATGTATCTCTCAGCCTAACCCACCTCACAGGGTTGTTGCGAGGATACAAAAAAAATAGCCATGTACACCGTTCTGAGTTCCTCAGAGGAAGAGCGGGATAAAAGTGTCAAAATAATTACATAAAAATAAAATAAATAAAAGCAAGAGCAATTCATAGATACGGGGGATACTTCTTATTATTCCCTGCTACCGCAGCTCAGCCCTCCAAGGTTGGGACACCTGCTGCCAGTCTGTGTAGACAAAACTGAGCTAGATGGACCAAGGTTCTGACTCTGTATAAGGCAGCCTGCTGTGTTTCTAACATAATCAGTATGAATAGATAACCACACAGCCCATTTACAAAAATGAACTTCCTCTGAACATTTAAATGAAAAGTCATGTTGGCAGGAAAATGTACAAACGACAATTTGTTCAAGCTTGAGCTATTCTCCATTTCCTCCCAGCAGCAGACAAGCTAGGAAACTTGATAAACAAAGGTAATAAGAATTCACAATGAAAACAGAGGTATAATCACGTACTTCTCTCTGGAGACCCAAAGAAACAACTCATATCGCCTACCTCCCATAATAGGAGTCAGTCTATTTCTTCATAAAGTTCATCACCAATGAAGGGTGAAAGGCTCCTCTTCCGAAATGAGTTGTGTCTGACCTGAGTCTGCTGGGAAAAGGACAGCAAGTTCTGCAAACTTCTGAAGAAAGCTTTTGAAGTTTTTCTTTTAAAAAAAGAAAGAAAAGAACTAACATAATTGGAACTGCTGTGGGGGACCAAGTTAACTGCTGCCTCGATCAAGACTTCCTTGTAAAACAAGATTCAATAAACCAATGCTGTCCACGCAGGCATAATACTTCCCAGTTAAAACACGCACACACAGCTTGGAGAGTCTCTTTCCCCCCCAAGTCTCAACTATATTTGTAATTTAAAGTTTAATTGCAACTTTTATGTGTAGTTGGTGTTAACAATTTCCTTAAAGTCTCTTGGATTTTTTCCCTTGCAACAGCTATTTCCTTCAGAAAGTACTTCAGTGTATCATTTTTATGTAGCCAGAGTATGTCGCGTCTCGCTACGGCGGCATACGGGCCTGTTTTCATACATTTTTTAAAAGGAGCTTATAGGAAAACTTAGAGCAACTACAATAATATTTGTATTGGTTCAGTAAATCAAAAACAAGGTTTGTAAAATTAACGAGAACCCACCAGGTCTTTAAATTCCAGGCAATCGCACCCAAGCAACAGCAACAAGACAAATAAATATGGGAGTGTGTGCCACTAATTGCAGCAAATTGCTCCCTTCATTAACTTAGTTCTTGTTCAGAGAAAGGACTGGAAAGGAGAAGAAAAATGCCCCCACACATATTTAGAACAGTTCCCATTACAATCTGACAACTGTTCGCTTGACAATTTGATCCGTGAATTTGTAACTTCTGCATGACAGGATTTCAGCTGCGAAAGGCACCTGAATGCTTCCTGACAGGCCACCCATTCTACATCTTGTACAGTGCCTTTGTTCTATATCCATCTGTCTGTTTATCCAGATTTTATTTTGCTGAGCGTTTCAGCTTCTGCCTACATCAATATGCAGCCATTCCTCCAGCCTCATGCTGGAGGGGGCAGCTTAGCACAAAGTGCAAAAAGCAATGTGCACAAGGCAATGAGTGAGGCTAGCACAGGCACTCAGCAAGGGTGTGCAGCTAGAAGGAGGGGGAGGGGGGAGGAGGAGGAAGAAGGAGGAGCAGGAGGAGGAGGAGGAAGAAGAAGTAGAAGGAAGAGGAGGAGGAAGGAGGAGGAGGGAGGAGGAAGAATAAGAATTAGAAGGAGGAGGAGGAGGAGGGGGGGGAAGAAGGAGGAGCAGGAGGAGGAGGAAGAAGAAGAAGTAGAAGGAAGAGGAGGAGGAAGAAGGAAGAGCAGGAGGAGGAAGGAGGAGGAGGAAGGAGGAGGAAGAATAAGAATTAGAAGGAGGAGGAGGAGGGGGAAGAAGGAGGAGCAGGAGGAGGAGGAGGAAGAAGAAGGAAGAGGAGGAAGGAGGAGGAGGAAGGAGGAGGAGGAGGGAGGAGGAGGAGCAGAAAGAAGAAGAAGAAGAAGCAGCAACAGCAACAACAGCAACAGCAGCATCTTGACAGCTTGGCCTAGTTGGAATTTGGAATCCAAGAAGCTGTTCACACCATTGCAGAAAATCGGGCTAGCCTGATTGGTGTGAACCACCCGGCTCGGCTGCGAGCCGGGTGGTTCTAGAGCAGGTAATCCACTCAAGTACCCCCCCTAAAACTGGGTTTGCGGAGCAAGCACTCTGCAAACCCAGTTTTTTAAATTGTGAGTATCCACGGTGCGGCTCTGCAGTGCGGCTACTCATGAAGAGACCCCTGGAGGGGAGGCAAAAAGCCACCTCCCGGCTCCGGGGGTCTCGCCAGCATGTCCTGCACGCTTGCGCAGGGCATGCTGGAGCTTTCGGGGGCCAATCAGCCCCCCTCCCCCCAGCCCCTACCGGCTCCGTCATGGAGCCAGCAATTGTGTGGGCGGCCGATCCGGCTGCCCAGGGCTCCCGCTGTGATCATCTGCGGGGAGAGCGGGCTTAGCCCACTCTCCCCAGTCAGCTCACCAAACTGATCGTGAGACCCAGCTCCAAGTATATTATGAGGCTATTCTCACAACCAGCAAAAACAGGGCTTGAGGTCTGAAGGCGGGGTTAGCACTACCGTGGGAAACCTCAGCAAGCTCTCAAACAGGGCTCTGTCAAAAGAGGGTCACCCAGTTCCCATTCCCTCCTCTAAAACCAGGTTTAGAAAGCAGGAGAGGTTGCCTACCCCCCTCCCAGTACTCCTGTGAAGCCGCGGAAGGCTGCCTATACGGAACTACCATAGAGCCTGCGTACCAGAGTGGGCTGAAAAGCAAGCAGTTTAACACTTGGTGAGAGCCCGTCCAGCAACAGCTCTGAGCACTCACTCAAACTTCCTTAAAGTGGCAGGCACCTTGCAAATGAGCCCAAGGGAAAATATGGACATAGGAAGCTGCCTTCCACTGAGTCAGACCATTGGTCCATCCAGCTTAGAACTGTCTGCACAGACTGGCATTGGCTTCCCGAGGCTCTAAGGCAGGATTCCCGCTCAGCCGAACCTGGAGATGCCAGGCAGGGAGCTCAGACCCTTCTGCATGGAAGCATGCAGGTGACCTTCCTATAGCAGCCCCATCTCCTAAGGGGAATAGTTACACAGACACATATGTCATACTATTCATTCATTTTACATTTTATATCCTGCTCTTTCTCCAAGAAGCCCAGAGCAGTGTACTACATACTCAAGTTCCTCTTCACAACAACCCTGTGAAGTAGGTCAGGCTGAGAGTGAAATGACTAGCCCAGAGTCACCCAGCAAGTATCATGGCTGAATGGGGATTTTTGTTCACCTTCCTGTCCCCTGCAAGTCACTGGACAAGAGCAGGAGTGTCCCTGCCCTTGCCTGCAGCTGCCCATGCCTGCAGCATGGTGTAGTGGTTAGAGTGCTGGACTAGGACCGGGGAGACCCGAGTTCAAATCCTCATTCAGCCATGAGACTTGCTGGGTGACTCTGGGCCAGTCACTTCTCTCTCAGCCTAACCTAGTTCACAGGGTTGTTGTGAAAGAGAAACTCAGGTATGTAATACACTGCTCCGGGCTCCTTGGAAGAAGAGCGAGATCTAAAAATGCAAATAAATAAATAAATAAATAAATAAATCCCGCCAGTTCCGCCTTCCATTTGCTGCCTCAGAGGAGATGCTTCGACCTCACCCCCACCCCGCTGACTGCCAAAGCAAGGGCAACAGCACCCTTGCCCTTTCCAGGTGGAAACTGCACAAGTGATGGAGCTACTGTGCTGCTCTCCCCTTCCTGGTGCCAGTGAGGGTGAGAGGAGGGAGTTCTGCTGCTGTAGCTGCTGCTGGGAGCCAGTTCAAAAGGAATTGGGCTAGAGATGCACTTAGCAAAGGCGCTGAAGGAGCAGCCCAAGAATCAAGCCCCTGCCCCGCTCAGAATCCAGGGAAAGGCAGGGCATCGAGCAGCAGCAGTCTTGCCAGTCTTGCTCTCCTCCTTCCCAGGCAGATGGTGGCTGTTCTGGGTGGGTCCGACAAGATATCCAACAGGCAGGGAGTGGGTGGGATGGCCGGCCGACCTTCCAGCAGGTAGGGGAGCTCCTTCCCAAAGCATCTCACCTCTAGAGGCTTCCAGTGGTTTGGCCGCTGTTGTGCTCATTTCCAGGCTGGGCTGGTAGACCGCGGCGGTGGCAACAGAACTGGCTGCTGCTTACCAGGGCCGTTCTGCAGCACCCTTGACCCCAGGAGGATGGGGCTGTCTTTCCTGGGTGCTCTCCTGCCTTCCACACCTCACAGCTGCACGAGAGGGAGCCCTTCGCACCCTGCGAGGAGATGCGGGGATGCGCTCCATACGGGGAGAGTGTGGGGCCCTCAAACATGTGGGGCACGTAGCATTTGGCCAGTGGATGGGGTGAGTGGGTAGATATTCAGCATCACCTACCTGCCCGGAGGTGCTGTTACCTCTGGACCATGGGGCCCTGACTCATGGTCCCAAAGATGTGGGGGGAGGCATTGAACAGCTGCCGTGGGGTTGGCCGCCACCGCTGCAAGGCCAAACTGCCGATCTTTTATTCTAGCCACCATGTGTGCAGCAGGGCGGGGCTGGAGCAGGTTCTCGTGGCGGCGGCGGGTGGAGAAGGAGTGACCGCTGGACTGACAGACTGTCTGCACAAGGGTCATGGAGGTGGTGGGTCAGCCTAGCAGCCGCTCCTACTCTGCCCGTCACTGCCCGGGGGGGGGGACCGGTGCGCACATGGTGACTGGGATACTTGCAAAGTGGTTCAGCCTCATGGCGGCAATGGCAGTGGTGGTAGTGGGGCTTGCGGTGGCAGCAGGGGGCTCAGCAGTGGGCAGAGCAGCTCCTACACCCACTCGCCTGGTAACGTGAGTGGCCTCTGTGCACATGCGGAGGACCAAAATAGGTTGCAGATGGACTGACCTGTTGTTTGGGAGGCTGGCAGGGGGTGGCAGTGGCGGATTGATGGGGAGGGAGAGTCGCCACTTGGCTACTGCGGCAGTGCGGGGGGGAAGGGGGTTCTTACCTTCTACACAAGCTATACAGTGGGATGTGGGGGGGGGGGTGCCCTGGAGGCCACAGCTGTGGGGAGGGTGAAGGGGCGGAGTAGGTTCCCCTTTCTGCCTTCCCAAACCATGCTGCTGTTGGGTGGGATGGGGCTATGGGGGCGGCCACAACAAAAATGAAGGGGGTGGTAACACATGTGGCAAGGTGGACAGGTGCTCACTCCCCAATGCCTGCTTGTCTTCCCATCCACTGTGGCCAGGGGGGCAACTGGACAGGGGTGGTAGGGGACACATCTCATTGCCCTTGCCACCAGCTTAGTGACTGGGCTAGTTGTCAGGGCATCTGGCAACTGCTCTCACCGGCATCTGGCAACTGCTCCAGGGGGCATCTGCTGTGTTCCTCCTGGATCTGGTGTGTGTGTTGGGGTTTGTGTATGTTCATGTTGGCTTTTCCTTTGCTGGAAGCTGCAGCTGCTCTCTTCTCTCTCGTGCCTTGTTGTGAGCAGGGAGTTTGGGGCATGTGGACAGAGTTCAGTGCCTTTGACAGTGCTGCAGTTGCCAGGAAAGAGTTAACTTAGGCTACCAGTTAGGGATGGGCCCGGACCGGTCCAGAGGCCATTGCAAAGGCCTCCGGACCAGTCTGGACCGGTCCAGACATTGGTGGTTCGGTTCGGGGGTGGGGGGTCGCTTTAAGAGCGGCGGGAGGGTTTACTTACCCCTCCCACCGCTTTCCCGCTCTGCGGCCGTAATCTTCAGAGTAAATGGGGCGGCAGGATACCTCCCTGCCGCCCCTTCCCCGCTGCTGCTCTGAAAACCTTCCCAGTTGTGCACACACTTTCTGTTGTGCGTGCGCTTCACGTCTCTGACATGCGCGCGCACAAATCTCTACTGGGAAGGTTTTCAGAGCAGCAGCGAGGAAGGGGAGGCAGGGAGGTATCCTGCCGCCCCATTTACTCTGATGATTACGGCCGCAGAGCAGGAAAGCAGCGGGAGGGGTAAGTAAACCCTCCCACTGCTCTTAAAGCGACCCCCACCTCAGTGCCGGACTGCAGTGTGGCGGTTCCGTGCACACCCCTACTACCAGTCAGGGAGCAGCAAAGCGGGACTGCAGCTTGGAGCCCTCTGAGTGGTCTCCTTGGGTCACGTGCTTGCCCTGTCCACTCAGGGAGCTGCTTCTGCCAGGGGCAGGGCTGGAGGACCAACAATGCTAGCTGTGGCTGGGGAACCCTGAAATGTTGATCGTATGTCACTCATGCTCCCTGCTGAGTCTGCACCATATGCTCCTCTGTTTGCTATAAGGTAAAAATAGGTTTCCAGCTGCATTCAGGAGGTGACCCTGTTTTCTGCTTGTGTGAATAGCTCCTATGTCAACTGGATCATCTTTATCCACATGCCTGTTGTCAAATAACTTTAGAAGGTTAGCGAGGCAAGAAGTCATGCTGGTTCTTCTTCAGCAAGACCTTTTCTTCTATATGTTTGACCACTCTGTCCTTAAGTATGTTTTTCATCAGTTTATCTGGCACAGAAGTTTAGTGAGCCAGCCTGTAGTTTCCTGGATTCCCCCTGGACCCCTTTTTCAAAAATCAGAATTAGCTACTTTGCAGTCCTCTGGTACAGAGCCTGATCACAGGGAGAAATTACTTTTTTTTTTTTTGCTAAGAAATCAGCAATTTTACCTCTGAATTCCTTCAGAACTCCTGGGTGGTTGCCATCTGGCCTTGGCAATTTGTTAATTTTTAGGTTAGTGTGACAGTGAAATTCTGAGGCTAATGATTGATCTTCATGACAAAGTGAGGACTGAATCTGGATTTCCCAACTCCAAGCCCAACACTCTGAACTACTTGCTTCCAATTTTTTTCTCTTCCCCATCACCACATTTTGTGTCGTGTATGTCCTCAGAAGCTCCTGAATTTTTATTTTTATTTTTATGTGGGATTTATGTTGTCTGTGCCTACTGATAAAGGTTTCTCTCCTAGAAGTACACGGCACAAAAACAAATCAGACAACATAGGTGAACTAACAGAGATCCTGTAGCTTCTAGGGACCATAAAGAGACATTTCCAAACCTTTACTCAAATGCTGTTGCGGATGTTCTGTTAAATGGTTGGTATTTTCAGCAGATGGTACTTTCATTGTCACGATCAAATTGAGCCACATCTGGAACTTTCTGCACTCAGGAAATAGTTGTGGTGTTGTTTTTTTGTTTTTTGTTTTTTTTGGTTAAAGGAAGGAAGGAAGGAAGGAAGGAATGGACTCTCTAATGAAACTCACAATTCAAGTGTGATGCAAATAATGAGGACAGAATCCAGAAGGATACAACTGTAGCTGTAGATTTCTATGTGTAGATTTCCATGTCAGCAAACCTCCCTCCCTCCCTCCTAATTCTTCTCTCAGCTTATCTTAGACATTGAGCAATATCATCAACTTACCCTCTCCAGAGGGCTTCTCCGAGGTGGCGGGGTGGCCCATGGAGGTTCTCCCTCCTCCTGCTGGCCTCTGTTATGCACCTATCACCCAGTTCGGGCAGTCTTCAGGACTTTCTGGACCTTTCCTCCGGCATGGCAGACATTTTGGAGGCCGCTGCGCATACCGTGTTTCCCCAAAAATAAGACAGTGTCTTATATTAATTTTAGCCCAAAAAAATGCACTAGGGCAATTAGCGATACATCAGAAATTACTGCTAGGTCTTGCTTTCGGGGTAGGTCTTACTTTCGGGAAAACAGGGTACACAAATGGCCCTGGGTCAGGACCCGGCCACACAAGGGACATTTGTGCATGTGTGACAGCCTCCCAAATGGCCACTGTGCCGGGGGAAAGGCCCGGAAAGACCACCCAAACTGGGCGATGGATGCATAATGGAGGTCAGTGGGGGGGAGGGGGAATCTCTACCTACCCCCTGCCACTTTTAAGAAGCCGCCGGAGGGGGTAAGTTGGAAAATCAATCAATCAATCAATGAATAAATCAATAAATGAACAAACATTTTTGTCTATGAACCTCCCCATACTGAACCAGACTGGGGGGCTTCGACGGGGTGCCGGACCAAACTGGCCAAGTCCAGTTCGGGTGCAGTTCAGACGCAAACCAAACCAGGCTAGCCGGTTTTGTGCATATCCCTGCTGCTTCACCGTTTGTGTATAAAGAACCTGGGCCTAGAAACTGGCACCAGAGTTACTGGAAGGTGCAAAAAGCAATTTCCTTTCCTTTTCTAGCTTAGCTCTTAGGAACAAATCATGTGTAATATTGAATGTAGGTAATGCAGTGGTTTTTACACTGTCAATTAGGGATGTGCACGAATTGGATGTTATGATTCGATTGAGGTTTGAATTGAGTCACCCCGATTCAATTTGAGCTTGAATCTGATGGCATAGAATCTGGGTTGATTTGATTAGAATTTGATCTGATTTTGAGCCCAATTTTGAATCTGAGCCAAAGTTTTAATAGCTAGGGGTACCAAAGTGGGTTGGGTAGTGGGGCACCATGGGTGCTATCCACCACCCACCCTCAGAGCAATTGGCCACTTGGTTGATTTTTTTGGTAATTTTAAAAATGTTTTACAAGGCAGATCAACTAATTTTGAAAGGGAGACCTGGTCTGCCCATTTGGTTCTATTTGTAGACCAGCTCTCTAGCAAACCCAATGGGAAATTCCCATTGTGTTTGCTGGAAAGCTGGAGAGCTGACCTACCATAGAACCCAATGGGTAGACCAGGTTTCTAGACTGCGTCATCCTAAGTCACTGACCTAGAATGACTCAGATAAATTTTTTAAAATTCACCAAAAATTCCAGAGATGGCGGAGAAGCTCAGAGCGCTGGCAAAAACAAAATGGATACTCCAACTGCTGAATCGATTCAAACCCAATCTAGGGTGAATCAATTCAACCTCAAAGCTGGTCAATACCCTCAAGAGTGATTCAATTTGAGGTCGAATCACTTGAATCAACCAGATTTGAGGCAAATCAATTTGGTTATGAATCAATTTGCATATTCCCTACTGACAGTTGTTAAAGAAAATTCAGCTGCAGGAACCCCAATCCAGACCAGGACTACTTGTGTATGGAGGTAGGGTTTACTTTCCCCTCTTGTACCATTCCCCCCAGTACATTCCCCACCACCACCACTGAAAATCACCCCAACCTGCTCCTTGCAGTGCATAGCAACTTTGGGTTCACAGTACAGCTTTAGGAGGAAAATTTTTGGTGAGGAAAGGGCATGAGGGATTTCCCATTCTGCATGTCATGGAACCAACACAGATTGATAGCCTTGCTAGCCACAGATTGCTAGATTAACTTGGGCAGTCCAAGTCATTTTGCTGCCTGAGGTGAATAGTCAGCACTTCAGACACAGCCATGATGATTTGTTAATTTTTAGTTTTTCAAGACAGTTTAGAACATCCTTTCTCATCATCTCAAATTGGCCCAGTTCTTCAGCCTCAAAGTCTAAGCTCAGATCCCGGAGCAGGTATATGTTCAGGATCCTCTGCCATGGAAACAGATGCAAGAACTCATTCAGCTTCTCATTCTCTGCAATCTCTTTTTCCTCATTAATAATCCTTTTCACACCCTCATCATCTAAGAGTACAACTGCCGGTAGGCTTTCTGCTTCTGATATACTTAAAGAAGTTTTTGTTATTCTCCTTGACACCTCTAGCTTTATGATCCTCCAACTCCTTTTACATCCCTTATTGTCTCCTTGCATTCCTTTGCCATGTTCCTTTCTGTTCTCTTCATTTGGATAGGACTTCCATTTTCTGAAAAATTCTTCCCTTTTATAGCTTCCCTGACTACTTGTTAGCTATGCTGGCGTTCTCCTGAACTTGATGGTATTTTTTCTCCTTTTTGTATACATTCCAACTGAGCTTCTATTATTGTGGTTTTGAATGTCCCGTGCTTTCTGGAGTGATTTGACCCTCCTGACTTTACCTTTCAGATTCCTTTTTACCAGCCCCTCATTTCTGAGAAGTTTCCTCTTCTGAAGCACAACACATCTATGTTGGACTTCCTTGGCAATTCTCCACTCGCATATAAACTGAATTGGATCACACTATGGTCACTGTTCCCCAATGATTCTGAAAGAGAATGGCAAGAAGGGTTTGCATGATTCAACCTCTCTCTCTCTCTCTCTCGTTAAATTTCTAAACCACCTTTCATTAAAACAATCTCATGGTGGTTCACACAAAAGCTAAAACAAAACTACAAAAATCACACAATTAAAATGTTAGCTAGAATATAAAAATACAGATCTGATTAAAAGATTAAAAAAACCCAAGCAAAATATAACCATAAGAAATACAAAGCAGCAGCAATAGAAACAATCTTATAAAAGCTCAGGTAAAAAGCCAAGCTTTCACTTGCTTTATAAAAACTGTGATGGAGACTGATGAACAGATGGGCACCAGTGGAGTATATAGCATATATTATATAGGTAGTTTCATTATGTACTCATTGAGCCCTTCCTCATGATCAGTGAGAAAGGGTTCTGATCTGCAAGGGAGGAAGCCTTAAAATGCTTCCCTCCCCAGCAGACAATCGGAGGATCCTTTCTGGGTAGGCGGAATGCCTGCCCAAATGATTACTGGCTACTGGCGGCAGTGTGTGGTTTGGGGCCTGCGATGCATCCTCCCAGCCCCGGAACTCCTATAATTCACTGTGCAATAGTATTATAGGGTTCCTCCCAGCACTGTCCAGGAGGCTATTCATGTGTAGGTGCCGTGCGGAGCTGCGTGGCACCAACACACAAGCAGTTAGCCTGGGTTAAGGGTGCCCTCATGCCCCAAACCCAGGCTAAGCATTGGACTCCCTAAGCGGGATTGCCACTGTGCAGCCACCGGGAGCCAGGCAGCTCAAGGTGGTTCACATGTGTCAGCAAAACCGGGCTGGGCTTCCTTAGCCTGATTTTGCATGCACATGTGAATGTCCCCATTGCCGTTTATTGTATCATTTTGTTTTAATGGTATTTAAGGTCTCCATTTTGGATCCGTAAAACTTTGGTTCACATCTGATAGTATGCCTGTCTTCTGCTTGATTATCTTTGCTTGTCCATGCAAGAACAGCTCACTGTCAGCATTAGTGTAAGACTCTGCGTTTGTCAACTCTCTTTTAAAGTTCCATTTAATTTTTTTTTTTTTTTTTTTGCAAGTGACATGTATTCTAGATGAACCAAGGATAGATGGATTTATTTCTTCCCCCCCTTCCAGCTACACAGAGGATGGGTTGAGGGAGGCTATGCAGAGGCTTTGGTCTCCTTGTTTCACCTGCATTACATGCATCTATTGTTAGGTTCGATTCCTTTGTACATTATGCTATGGCAATTTTGATTAATTTTTACAGTGTTAGCTTTGTTGTGATTAATGTTTATCCCCACCCCACTCCACCGCACATATCTGAGGATCTATGGTTGAAATTTCAAAACTACTTGTCAGAAATATTATTTCTCCATCCATCCACAGTTGCTATTATAGGAGGGGATTCTAATGCACTTATAGGGACATTTCTATCAATCGCTATATACTAAATGTGCATTATGCACACCTGATAGGATTGTGGAGTCCCTGTTATTAGTCCATCAAACTAAAGACACTGTCGTGAATTTCTCAGGCCTATGCCTATTCCAAGTTTGTAATAATCTTCATCTCCTTTCCTTGAATGGGGCTATGACTGGAATGAAAACTCCAGGTGAATTTTCTTTCTGGTCAGGGGAAAAATGAGTACCCTTGACCACACAGCTGTCTCACAGAATGCATTAGTCTTGTGGACCAATTCCAAATTGATAGTCAAATTGAAAGTGATCTTTTCCATTAATTCTGACTCTACTACCCCTTAACACATGTGTTTGAGGAGCTAACAGTGCTCCCAAATCTTATTGAGGGAGCCACCTTTCTATGTGTAAGATGGGATAAACAGCTCAAAGAAAAATCTACAGTCATCCTAAAGGCTGATCTCTGTTTGCAGCTCCAGGAATCTCTTGTTGATGACTGGAGGTTAATGCTTTAGAACTATATGATGGCCTTATTCAATCTTTTCCATTATTTTTTAACCTTATCTCATTGGTTTGATCAAGAATGCTATCAAGTTAAACAAACCCTTGTCAATACATACATGAAGACATGAAGTAAAGGGAGAATTCCTCAATAGTAACTCTTCAGCACTTGTTGAGTTTGAAAAAGCGATATAAGAACATACATAAGAACATAAGAACAGCCCTGCTGGATCAGGCCCAAGGGCCATCTAGTCCAGCATCCTGTTTTGCACAGTGGCCCACCAGATGCTGCTGGAAGCCACAGGCAGTAGTTGAGGGTGTGCCCTCTCTCCTGCCATTACTCCCCTGCAACTGGTACTCAGAGGCATCCTGTCTTTGAGGCTGGAGGTGGCCCACAGCCCTCCAACTGGTCGCCATTGATAGACCTCTGATCCATGAAGTTATCCAAACCCCTCTTAAAGCCATCCAGGTTGCTGGCTGTCACCTCATCTTGTGGCAGAGAGTTCCACAAGTGGATCACGCGTTGTGTGAAAAAGTACTTCCGTTTGTTGGTCCTAGACCTCCTGGCAATCAATTTCATGGAGTGACCCCTGGTTCTAGTGTTGTGTGAGAGGGGAAATAATTTCTCTCTCTCCACTTTCTCTACACCATGCATGATTTTATAGACCTCTATCATGTCTCCCCGCAGTCCTAGCGTGAAATTGGCCTTTTTCACAGCTGCCGCACATTGAGTCGACATTTTCAATGAGCTGTCCACCATGACACCAAGATCCCTCTACTGGTCAGTCACCAACAGCTCACCGACAGTCACCTGGTCAGTCACCGACACCGATGTCCTCCTTGCCCAAGACCTTCATTCTCCCTGACAGCAGAGGAGCTACCAGCCCTGGAGTGCGATGCCTCTATCACATCCCTGAATGTCTCGTCCAGATGCCTTTCTGTCTCTCTGAGTTTCTGCAGGTCCGCCACCTTGGTCTCAAGGGAACAAATTTGTTCCCTGAGGGCCAGGAGCTCCTTGCACCGAGCACACACCCATGACTTCTGCCCATGGGGCAAGTAGTCATACATATGGCACTCTGTGCAATACACTGGGAAGTGCCCCTTCCCCTGCTGACTTTCTATCTTCATACTGTTTTTGTTGGCTGTTTACAGTATTTGGAGATAGTTTATTTGAATTAGTTTATACTCTTTTTATTATATAATTTATTAGAAGGATAGGTCTCAGCTGTAATGATCAGCTATTTATCTGTCCAAACAGCCTTTACCAAGAATATGAGGGATACGATGGACGGATTTGTACTTACGTTTTCTTCTCCACCAGGCTCCTTGTGATCACAGGGGTTTGTTCCAAACACCCCCACACACTTCCTGCTAAACTCCTGCAAAACTCCTACATCCTGTTTGCTATCCCTGTTCACTATGCTCTGTTCACTATGGTCTGGGGCCTTCACCTCTTATGTAGAGTATCCTTCCAACTGAGACACAGGATGTGAATCAATGGAATGTCGGCCTTTTCCAGCCCTAGCTGACTCCACCCCCTCCAGGCAGGGACAACAAAGTAAAACACTGGAGTTTGGTAGCCCTGGCAAATCCTAGCCCTGGGAACGTCTAGCCCTAGTAAATAACCCCCACACAGAGACTATTATATAATTATAATAATATTATATAATATTATATAAATATTAATATTATATAAACTTATAAACTTCTAATAAGATCTAAAGAAAATGGGTGCGTGGAGAGCTTCATGGCTACAATTGATAATTGCCTCTTGGACCAAAAATTCAACTCTTTTTTTGGTGCTATATGGTTATGAATCCTACACGGATCCTTCCCATTTGGACTGTATCATCCCGGCCACTGTATGAGAGAGTCACTTTTATAGTCTTTATTCAATGGAGGAAAATCACCTTTTTAGTTTAGATCTAACTGATTACTTGCTTCAAGAATGGCCTCCAATAACACCAGCTGATATTTCAAATTTTGTAAAAGAGCTGAAGCTGAGAAAGTCCCCAGGCTATGATTGTATTCTCCTAGAGTTTATTAAAAAGTAATATTGAAAGGTTGGCCTACGTTTTGGCATTGCTTTAAAAAAAATATTTTCAAGACATACAGCACATGTGTAAAAACTGTGCAGCAATCGAAAAGAACAAACAATAAAAACTCAAATATAAGCCAGATCGGCAACTATCCCAAAGAACTGGAGTATTGCCATCATTATCTCCAATTACAAAAAAGGAGAAAGAGAACTTCCCACCAATTATGGACTGATAAGCCTTTTGAGCATAGTAAGTAAGATTTAAGCTAGGCATTTATGTGAAAGTTTACTAGATTGGATAGACTCTGAAAATATTCTAGCACCAGGACAGCCTGGTTTTAGGCCTTGGATGAACAATCTAACTTTCTTAGGAAAGCTTTTTCAAGTACCACGAGGCGTCTCTAACACAGCGGAGGCAAGTCTGATAAATGTTGAGTCTAAGATCTGGTTTTTAATATTTAAATTGTGGCTCAAAATAAACCTTAAGCCCACTGGATTGTTGCTGCTCATGTTAGCAGATAAGTTATGGCCAGGTTTTGTTATATTATTTGTAAAATACATACTGGTTTATTGTAAATGTTTGCTGGTCAATGACCGAATAAACTTATATCTATGTTAGCAGATAAGTTCACTTCCAACTGGGAAATGGAACTTAAAAGGAAATTGTTTTCCTATGGGTTTGCTCCACAGTTGTTGCTGGCTATGAATCTTGATCAAGCTAGCCTGGCACTCTCCTAAAGAATTTGTGACATAGCGTGGCAATCCAATAGAAGTTTTATATCAAGGAGATTAATGGTGAGTAACCAACTATTGAATATGAAACCTGCTAATTACTTAGATAAGCTTACAGTAGCAAAATATCATAGAGCCTTCACACTAGCACGCTTTGACATTTTCTCTTCTGCTGTGTTTGAAGGCAGAATTTTTAAAGTCCCTTATGTGGAGTGGTTTTGTCCTTACAAGGCAGTTGCTATTAAGACACTACCACATGTGCTACTATACTGTAATTTCTACAGGGGCACTCACTATGAATTAAAAGTGCCCTTCCTAGCAAATTATTTTGGCCACTCGGAAGAATTCTATGTTAGCTATCTGTTATCTGATAGCGATGACAACATTACTTAACGCAGTTGTTAAATTTGTCTCATTGCCATTATTTATTTATTTTATTTCTTTATTCATCAAATTTATATACCTCCCAAACTTTTGTCTCTGGGCAGTTAACATAAAAAATTAAAACACATATAAAAAGTTAAAACAATTCAACAATTTACAATCAATCACAGGAATTAAAAGCAACAAATTTTAAAAAGCTGAGAAAGCTTGCTTGAAAAGATGGGTTTTCAGATGTTTTTTAAAAAGTGCCAGAGAGGGGGAGGATCCTATCTCATCAGGGAGCACATTCCACAATCTCGGGGCAGCAACCGAGAAGGCCCGTCTCTGTGTAGCCACCAGACGAGTTGGCAGTAACTGGAGATTGACCTCCTCAAATGACCTGAATGGGTGGTGGGGCTCATAGTGAAGAAGACGCTCTCTTAAATATCCAGGGCCTAAGCCATTTAGGGCTTTATAAGTTATAGCTAGCACTTTATAGCTAGCCCAGAAACCTATTGGCAGCCAGTGTAGCTCCATCAGCAAAGGAGTAATGTGGTCGCTCTGAGATGACCCAGAGACCAACCTGGCTGCCGCATTCTGAACCAACTGAAGTCTCCAGACTACGTACAAAGGCAGCCCCATGTAGAGTGCATTACAGAAGTCAAGTCTGGGTGTTACCAACAAATGTACCACTGTTTTGAGATCACTGATCTCAAGAAACGAGCACGGCATATCAGCCGAAGCTGATAGAAAGCACCCCTGGCCAGCACCTCAACCTGAGAAACCAGGGAGAGGTGTGGATCCAGAAGTACTCCCAAACTGCGAAGTTTGAAGTAAGAGTATTTATTTATTTATTTAGCATATTTCGATACCGCCCAAAATGCAAGTTTTCTGGGCAGTTTACAGGAAAATAAAAACAACCAATAAAAAGATTAACATATTTCAACCATTAAAATGTTAAAAGTTAAAACTATTAAAACACAATTAAAAATGCAATTAAAACATTAGAGTTTAATTAAAAGATCAGAGTTTGAAATAAGAGCGTACCTGTATAGCTGGACTCTATAAGATCTACAAATAGCTGGATTAGCTATTGTTACTGTTTGAACTGTATGTATATATTTCTCTGGTCAGAGATCATAAATACACTGAACAGGAAAGCATTAGTGAAATGTCACATAGGCAACTCTGAATCCACAAGGATTGAAACATGGAGTGAACCCTTCATATGTATACCACCTGATTATGTGATAATCAATGTGGTATACTGTTTTAGTTGTTGTATTTAAGTGAAGGAGTCTTTTATATGTACTGTTAGTATATGTTCAGATATACACATATAGAGAAAGTCATTTGGGGAGTTATCTTCTATACTTTTAATCAAAAATACAGAGATGAATTTTGATTCAGTCTGTTCATGGTGAGTGCAGTCAGGTCAAGTCAGTCAAATCTCTTTGCTCATCAAAAACAGTGAATGTCCTGGTGAAATTCACTGTGAAAGCTACCTGGCTTTACCGCAAAAAAAGGAGAAGTAGTAACTGTAGTCTATATTAAATCACTGATCTGTACCTTTAGTACAGACATCATTTTAGCAAGGTAACTAGAAAAAAAATAGTACTGATATGCTTTGATGCCTTATTGCAATCCAATACATTAGATAAAAGGGGATTTTTATTTATTTATTTTTATTTACGCTTTTGATTTATATGTAAGAAATCCCCCAGATCATCCTCTTTGGAGGTACGAAATTTTGTCATAAGGCTAGAAAATATAAAGGTGTAAGACCATGGGTTAGATAGAGTTATTTTTGGTTTCCCCTTTTTTGCGGAGAACTTTCCCCCTTTTGAAGGATTTTCCCCTCCCCTTTTTTATTGTTTTTCTCCCTCTCTTTCTCCATTGTTCCTAGCTTTGGGCTTCAAGCTCTGACTATTGTTCTTTTTCATCAGATCTCTTGTTTTGGGTTCTATCCTTTCTGTGGCTGATATTGATTTGCAGACTGAAGCAACAGGAGTTGTGAGATACCTTGTTATTTTTAAGGGATTTTAATCTTTCCTTAGTATGTTCAGAGTTTTAAGATTTGTTCTATTCACTTCTGTTAAAATTGCGCTTTTCTGCTAATTACTAATGTAATTCAAACAAAGGGTTAACCTGATTTCTAGACTGTGAGGCTATTCTCACGACCGCAGGAAAGTGAGGGAGCCCAGCCCACTTTCCTGTGGCTGTGGAAACTCCTGGGAGCCATGCAGCTCCCTGAGGTTAGCCTGCTTAAGTCCCACCCCTTAAATGAGGTTAGCGGAGCGAGCACACTGCTAACCTCATTTTGGTGATTGTGAGTCGCCACGGCATGACTCCGCACCCTGGCAACTTGTGAGGAGACCCCCACCAGGAGGCTAAAACAAGCCTCGTGGTCTCGAGGGTCTCCCCAGGATGCCCACGAACTCGTGTGCGGCATCCTGGGACTTCCAGGAGCCGGAGGGCCCCCAGCCCTCGCAGGCCCTACCGGCTCCGTGATGGAGCCGGCAATCATGTGGGTGGCCAATCCAGCCACCCAGGGCTCTACTGGTGCTCGTGTGTGTGTGGAGAGTGGGCTTGGCCCACTCTCCCTGCCTAACCCCATCTGGCTCTCCACACTGCTCGTTTGGAGAGCCTCTGTGTGTGATTCCTCCTTATGGACAGCGGGTGAGCAACTGGATCATGATAAAACAACCCAGAATTCTATTTTGGCTATTGGGAAAATTGGGAATAAATAAATTCCTACAGTTCTACATCTCGCATCAGGTCCTGGGCACCACTCAGGATTAAGTCCATGGTCGCCTTCTCTCCGGTTGGTTCCATGACCCACTGTTCCAATGCAGTCATTTAGCATGTCTAGAAATTTGGCCTCACTATCATTACCCACACATGTATTTACCCAGTCTATGTAAGGGTAATTGAAGTCACCCATTATTACAGCTCTGGCTCTCTTTGACACCTCTCTGATTTGCTTTTTCAACTCCAGGTCACTCTCAGCATTTTGATCCAGAAGGTGATAGCACTTCCCTAGTAACATATTTCTTTTCATTCCTCATATTGTCACCCATAATGTCTCTGTGGAGGACCAGATTTGGCTTATTTTAAACCAAATTCTGGGTTATGGCCCATTTGACCCACAAGTATATCCATTGGGTTCTGGCAGCCTTGGACTACAGTCCTCCTAGGTTTTCTAGCTTGTTGGATTCTATTCCTTCTTTCATATACAGTGCTAATCCACCCCTCCCTGACCTTTATGTAGAGTTTGTATCGAGGAATAACAGTGTTCCACTGGTTCTCACGATTCCACCAGGTTTCAGTTATGCCCACTATATCTATATTTTCATTAGCAACCAAGTACTCCAGCTCACCCATCTTGACTCGGAGGCTTCTAGCATTGGTATACACCGAGTCTATATGCTGAGTCTCTTACTGGGCATTGGCATGTGCTATCTCTCTTACTGACATTTGAGATTTTTGACCATTGTCAAATGTTTCCATCTGCTCTACTCCTGTTCTAATCTACTGGTTTATCTGAAACATTTGCACCCTTGCACTTTAGGGAATTTTGCTTGCCGAATCAGTTACCACCCAGTTCCTGTTGGCAATCCCCCATTTTAAAAGATTCTCTGCAACCTTTTTTATTTCAAGCACCAGCAGTCTGGTTCCATCTTGGTTAAAGCAGAGCCAATCCCTTTTGTACAATCTTCGCTTGTCCCAAAATGTACCCTGGTGCCTAACAAATCTATACCCCTCCTCTTGGCACTACAATATCATCCACACATTGAGACAACTCAGCTCTTCCTGTCTCGTGGCCCTGCACTTGGAACAGGTAGAACTTCAGAGAACACTATCCTGGGGGTCCTGGACTTCAACATGCTACCTAGCAGCTTAAATTTGGCTTCCAGGACCTCCCAAAATGGTTGGTGCTGACCTGCACCACAGCAGCTGACTCCTCCTCAGCACTGCCTAACAGTCTATCTAGATGTTGTGTGATGTCTGCAACTTTCACACCAGGCAGGCAAGTCACTATGCACAGTGTACCCGCAGGTCACAAACCCATTTCTCCATTCCCCTAACGATCAAATCACCCATCCTCTGTATGCGAGGATATGGGCACATCACCCAAGGAAGGGGTCCCTTCTATAGGAGCATCCCTCTCTTCCTCAGACTGATGTCCTCCTTCCCTGAGACCTTGATTCTCCATGACATCAGATGAGCTATTAGCCTGTGAGTGGGATGCTTCTATCACACCCCTGAGGGTCTCATACACACACCTCTCTGCCTCCTGAACTTCTCCAGATCAGCCACCTTGGCTTCAAGGGAATGAACTTGTTCCCTGAGAGCCAGGAGTTTTTGCACTTAGTGCACATCCAGGACCTCTGTCCCTCAGGCAGATCGTCGAATTATGCAACACTCCAGCTGTTGTTGGATTACATCTCCCTTAATTCCCAGTCACAGTGGCCAATAGTCAGGGATGATTGATTGATTGATTGATTGATTGATTGATTTTATTTACATATTTTATACCAGGCAAAACTTACATCTCTGGGTGATTTACAACAGATAAAAACAACATTAAAACATTAGATAAAAACAAAAACAAGAAATTTAATACATAATAATTCTACAATTTTTAAAACAATGCTCTAAAACATTAAAAACAATAAAAAACAGTATCAGTTAAAAGCCTGGGTGAACAGATGCATCTTTAAAGACTTTTTAAAAGCTGTCATCGATGGGGAGGCTCTTATTTCACTAGGGAGCACATTCCAAAGCTTCTGGGCAGAAGAAGAGAAGGCCCGTCCCTGAGTAGCCACCAGACAAGCCAGTGGCAAATGCAGACAGACTTCTCCTGATGATCCCAATGGGCGGCGGGGTTCATAACGAAGAAGACATTCTCTTAAATACCCAGGGCCCAAACTGTTTAGGGCTTTATAGGTTATAACTAACACCTTGTATTTTGCCCGGAAACATATCGGCAGCCACTGTAACTCCTTCAATACAGGAGTAATATGGTATCTCCGAAATGACCCAGAGACCAGCCTGGATGCCACATTCTGGACCAGCTGTAGCTTCCGGACTACATACAAGGGCAGCCCCACATAGAGCACATTACAGTAATCCAGTCTGGAGGTTACCAGCAGATGCACCACTATTTTGAGGTAATCTATCTCAAGAAATGGATGCAGCTGGAGTATCAGCCGAAGCTGATAGAAGGCACTTCTGGCCACCGCCAGGGAGAGACTCAGATCCAGAAGCACCCCCAGGCTGTGTGCCTGTTCCTTCTGGGGAACTGTGACCCCATCCAGAACAGGCAGATCAAAATCATCTCTAGAGTTTCAACCCCACACAATGAGTAGCTCCCTCTTATCTGGATTCAGTCAAAGTTTGTTATCCCTCATCCAGCCCATTACCTACTCCAGGCAGGCATTTAGGGAGGTTATGCCGTCTCCCAATGATGCTGACATGGAGAAATAGATTTGGGTGTCATCAGCATACTGATAGCACCCTGCACCAAATCTCCCGCTGATCTCTCCCTGCGGTTTCATGTAGATGTTAAACAACATCAGAGACAATACGGAGCCCTGAGGGACACCATACAAAAGTTCAGATTTTGAAGAACAGTCTCCAAGGGACACCATCTGGAACCTGCTCGAGAGGTAGGAGCAGAACCACTGCAGAACAGTGCCTCCAACTCCCAACCCCCTCAGACGCTCCAGAAGGATACTATGGTCGATAGTATCAAAAGCCACTGAGAGGACCAAAAGGACCAACAGAGTCACACTTCCTATGTCAATTCCTAGTTGCAGATCATCCATTAGGCCAACCAAGGCAGTCTCCACCCCATAGGCAGCCCGGAAGCCAGTTTGAAATGGGTCAAGATAATCAGTTTCCTCCAAGACTGTCTGGAGCTGGGAGGCCACCACCCTCTCAATTACCTTGTCCAGCCATGGAAGGTTGGAGACAGGCCTGTAGTTGTTCAAGTCCGAGGGATCCAGGGTAGGCTTCTTCAGAAGCGGTCTAATAATTGTCTCCTTAAGACTAGGAGGCATCCTATCTTCCCTCAGAGACACATTTATAATCTCTATCAGCCCTTCTACAACAACCCACCTGCCAGTTAGTATAAGCTATGTTGGCAAGGTCAAGAGGACAGGTAGTGGGCCGCACCATTTCAACCAGCTTGTCCACACCCTCAGGAGTCACAAACTGGAACTGATCCTACCTAACAGCATAAGATGAATTGCTGGACATCTCCACATCAGACACTGAAGTAATTGTGGAGACGGAATCGAAGTCGCCCGAATACGAGAGATTTCCCCCCACAAAGAATTCATTAAACACATCTCAGTGGATAATCAATGGTTCCAGATTCTGAATCAAGGGAGGAGGGGCACATACTAGCCCTCTCACAACCCTGAACAACTCCGCCAGATGTGAACTTGCGGATGCAATACGGGCAGGAAAGAATAGCTTCTTTGCTGCACGTATTGCCTGAGCATAGAGCTTCAAATGAGCTCTATGTTGCAATCTGTCAGATTCAAGCCGAGTTATTCTCCACCTGTGCTCCAGTCGTCTACCTTGTTCTCCTTGATGGGAGTTGTAATCCAACATCTGCGGGAGGACTGAAGCCATGCAGCCCTGTTATAATGTAAATACATTGTGAAGTCTCAAAGTTTGTGAGCATCTGCATGGAAATGTCTTATACATGAACCTCACACTTGCGAGAAATGTATGTTTAAGAATACCTGAATACAAAGTGTAAAAGACTGTTATACAGAGAACCCACTGGAGAACGTCACAAGATGTGAGCCTAAGGACATTTATCTGGAAGGGTGAATTCCTATGATTATTCTGCATGGAAAATGTCACTTATGATGTGACATTTTCCTGTCAGTATTCAATGATTTCTCAGAGGTATAACAGCACCCCTGTGTGGTGGAAGTGAAGGGCAAACATTAAAATTACAGCCACTGGAAATTAAGTGTGCATTATCAACAGTACAAATTTAAATCAGTATTCAACCACTTTTCTAGTCCTTATATTCACATTCACAAACTATAGTTTCTACCAAAACTGTAGCCTGTGAAAGTGCTGAAATCCCTTGAGCTGTTTTAAAGTTGGCTTACTGTAGGTTGGCTAATGCAAGGAGCAGAATGATGATGTAGCTTTGGTGTGATCCAGCTATTATGTTAAGCACATTGAAAAAATATGACAGTCCCTTGGCTGCAGACAATGAGGCACTTGACACAAGCAGTGTGAAGCACAAAAAGGTTTGCAGGGAGAGCAGCTTTGACCTGCTCTCCCCGCAGACAATGAGGCTATTCCCACAATCAGGTGAAATCGGGCTAGGGGAGCATAGCCCAGTTCCGTCTGACTGTGTGAACCACCGGGCTCCCAGGCAAGCCCGGGGGCCTCCAAGCGGTTAACCTGCTAAAGTAACTCCGCTAACCCAGGCTCTACGATCGTGAGTTGCTGCGGCACAGCTCTGTGCCACAGCAACTCATAAGTAGACCCCCGACTGCGAGGCTGAAAAGCAGCCTCCCGGCTTGGAGGTCTCTCTGCATGGCCTCCAATCCTCCCAGCCTCTGCCTGCTCTTTAACGGATCTGGCAGTCGTGTGGGCGGCCGCTTCAGCTGCCCAGAGAAGACTGCCTGATCGTTTGCGGGGAGAGCGGGCTAAGCTCACTCTCCACGCTAACCCACTCCAGGCTCTTCTCACTGATCGTGAGAAGAGCCTCAATAACGTATCTGCTACTGGGCTGGTGGATCACCTGCCCAAGCGGCGACTCTCCTGTGGGCCACCCATGCCTTGCCACAACTTACCCAGTAGCCCCACCCACCAGAGGCCCAGTAATTCACTGCACAAGTGTGCAGTGCATTCCTGGGATCCCCCCTCCCTCCACCCCAAGTGTGTTCACTGCGGCTGCATGCAGCTGCGACTGACAAACGATCCAGAAAATGAGATTAATGGATCACTCACTCCGTTAACCTAACTGAAGGGAGTGGCTACATAGGCGGGCTTGCCACCATGGAGCCACTGGGCGTGCCCTTGAGCCAGGTGGTTCTCACGAGCGAGCAAAACCAGGCTGGGCTCACTTAGCCCAGTTTTTCTTGCTCACAGCCCAGTTTTTGCTGGCTTAGCCTGGTTTTTGCTTGCTCTTTGTCAATGTTAGACAAATAGTCCTGAAAACTGGTGAAGGGCAAGCCATTCTTTTTGAGGCTGGAATCAGATTGGCTTGAAATCAGCCAAACTATTCCCCCCAAAGAACAAATAGAGCCGGGTCACACAATCAGTGAGACCCAGTTTCTGCAGTAGAGCGGGGAGAGTGGGCTAAGCCCACTCTCCTCGCAGATTATCCAGGTGGGAGCCCTGGGTGGCCAGATTGGCCACCCACATGATTGCTGGCTCCGTGACGGAGCCGGCAGGGTCTGGGGAGGAGTGGGGCCAATTGGCCCCCGGAAGTTCCAGCATGCCCTGTGCAAGCACGCAGGGCATATTGGAGAGACCCCCAGAGCTGGGAGGCAGCTTTCGCCTCCCCTCCAGGGGTCTCCTAGTGAGTAGCTGCGGTGTGGAGCCGTGCCACGGCTACTCACGATTAAAAAACAACAACCTGGGTTTGCAGAGTGCTTGCTCTGCAAACCCAGTTTAAGGGGCGGGCTATTTGAGCGGATTACCCGCTCAAGAACCATCAGTCTCGCAGCTGAGCCCAGTGGTTCTCATGATTGCAGAAAATTGGACTAGTGGAGGCTAGCCCGATTTTCTTCAGTCCTGAGAATAGCCTCACTATTTGGCTTATTTATGATCCAATTCAATCTTATTTTGATCCCACCTGTACCCACCCAGGCCTCAAACCTCACCCATCAACAATCCTGGAGTCTGGGTAGCACTGTCTACTCCAAACAAATTTGTCTGCTCTGGACTGTAACTGTGTGTGTGTGTGTGTGTGTGTGTGTGTGTGTGTGTGTGTGTGTCTCCACCACATCTAAGTAGCTCTAGGCAATTTTCAATAAATAAAAACAATCAATCAATAAAAATAACAATTAAACAATCAAAAACTGACAACTAGCTAAAATAATTTAAAAGCAATTTTAAAACCCTAGAAAGCCAGACTAAAACGATGTGTCTCAAGGGCTCTCTTGAATGCCAGTAATGTTGATACAGCTCGGATTTTTGAGAGAAGCACATTCCACAACTGTTGAGAAGGCCCAGTTCCAAGTTGCTATCAGACAATCTTCCCATCTGTTAAGAAGATGGGTCTCTGGAAGTTCCCCTCCCTCTGCCAGCCTCCCCCCAGTCTCAATCCATCCTGGTTCAGACAGGTTATGGGATGTTTCCAGCCATTTCTGGCCCATTCTGGGACTCTTTGTGCTGGGGGTTGCCATTTTGGAGGCCGCCGCGCAGCCATATTGGCCATCTGCATGGCCACATTCATGCAGAAAATGGATGAAAATGGCTCATAAGCCGCCCAAACCAGGCCAGAATGTGACCAACGGGAGGCTGGGGGTGGGGTGGGGGGAGGTGGAACCCCAGAGGCGGTGAGTTCTTCTATTTAACCTGTGGTTTCCTGTTCCATGCAAATGCAGCCATAATGTCTACTGCACTGGTGAGCTCTCTATTCCAGGGAATGGAAAACTGGACTGAAAACACTGAGCAGGGGCTGGAGCAGATGGCCTACGAGAGCCCTTCCGACTTTGTGATCTTATGATTCTAAGTGCTGGGTTCCCCCCTCCCCCCAAAAGGACATTGATGTGTCACTTTCCCAGCTGGAGCAGGGTTTATAAATGGAGTGCCTTTTTGTCTTTGAAATTGACCGGAGAGTGTAATCCAAACCAATCCGGGGATAATCACTCACCCTGCTGTCTTGCTCTTCGATGCAGTGAAGCACACAGGGCTATTTATTTATTTATTAACGATAAATGTACAACACTTCTCAAGTCTCCAAGTTAATCCCGCCATCCTGCTGAACTGGCCTCAGGGCATATTGGTGAATTCTTGCTCCAGGGCTTCCCACCCGTGCTGTAAAAAAGCAATACAGCTTCCCATCTTTTAAGAATATATAAGAAGAGCCCTGCTGTAACACAACAAAAGTCCATCTAGTCTGGCATTCTGTTTCCGACGGTGGTCAGCCAGGTGCCAGTGACAGGACATGAAGGCAATTGCCCATAGTAGGAAATGAAGTCGACAATAAGACATGAAGGCAATAGCCCTCTTCTACATCTGCTTTCCAATAGCTCATAGGCTCTGAGCACGGAGAGAGCATGCAGTCATCTTGACTAGTCAGCAAGGATTACTAGCTGGCACTGAACACACTGGAGTTGCTTTATATTGACCTTCATGTTGGTCAACATCATATTAACAATTAAGTCATTACAGAAATAGCAAGTCATTAACAGCATTATTTCCCACTTACCTTCCCTAACCATTGTCACCGCTATTGACATTCCTAGGAATTTACTCTTCGTCCAAATGTGAGCATTTGTTTGTGAGCAAACGTGAATTTATTTGTTTATTTTATTGTTTCATTTCTACACCGCTTTCCATTACAATATAATCCCAAAGCAGTTTGAAATATAATTAGAATGATGCATAATTAAAATACAAATTAAAAATACAAATTTTACCTATAAAAATAATCTCTCTTTATTTAAAAGTTTAAAAACCTATATAAAACAGTAAGACACAAAACACAAAGCAGCAACAGCAGCAGTAAAAATTTTGCTTTCATATAAAAGCCTGGGTGAAGAGTCACATTTTTACTTGTTTTCTAAAAACTGTGATGGAGGTGGAGGAGCAGATGCCAGCCAGGAGAGCATCCCAGCTGGCTTCATGTAAGTTACTCATGTAAGTTAGTCCATAGTACTGCTCAGGAGGAGTTACTCTAAAGGATTGTTTAATCTCCATAGGGCTTCCGCTGAGTGCTTTAGTCAAGATGCCAGCAAAGGGGCGTCAGTGTCTGCCATTGCTTATGGATGCATCTCCTTAAGGCTTGTAGGCCATTTATATTTCATATTGGGGGGAAGTGCCTTCTGTTCCACTTGATTCAGTTTAGCAGACAAAAGACTAAATAATTAACCCGAGTCGGGTTTAGAACATGTAGGTACCGTACCTTAGTAATTCACCATTGCATCAATTCTGTTCTTGACTGCTGGGTTTCTCTTGAAATAAGCACTTCATTCCTGTGCACCGTTTCTACCACCTGCGTTGTGCCGTTCTCAGCCAGCATCTTTGTTCTATGTGCTGTGAAATGTGCTTTTTTCTTTTCACAGTGCATTTTCCTCTTGTAGAAATCATTGCCTTTTTTGGAAGCTCTCTGGCTCTTTGTGTATCTTACCAACACACGTTGGCCTCCAAACTCTCTCTCTTCCTGCCCCCCTCTTGAAATGACTTTAGCCTACAGCAGCAAAATGGAAATTGGTATTCCTGTAAAAATATGGATCTCTTGAAATTCTGCTGTGCTTTTTAATGTCTATTGACTGCGAGAGATGTACGGAGTCCAAGACCTTGAGTCACATCAAATTATATGGATAATTATTATTCCACCTATAGTTTTATAGTTCTGCACACTACCCATATTAATGAAAAGATGGATCTGGTGAAATCTGAAATCTGAATTGTGTTTAACCAAAACGTTTATGAAAAAGATTATATACTTATTTGCCAAATGTAGATTACTTCAGTGGTCTGCTTAGTCAGAGAACAAAATCTGCTCCATATGTTTGTCAAGTGACAGAATAATCCTTTTCTAACCTGCTCCTATGCCTTTTACAATGGTTTCATTTGCAGAAATCAGTGGTTGACACACTTCTCAGCATGGAAATGGGCATTGCCAATTGCAAATGTCTGCACATCAAGCTGCTGTTAGAGGCACAGGATCAGGGGCTAGTAAAAATGGTGGCAACCCCCACTATTGGACCAGTGGTTGATGGAACAGAATGGGATATGTTTTATGAAAGGCAGTATATAAATTAAACAAACAATGAATGAATGAAAGAATATGTGTGTGTGTGTGTGTGTGTGTGTGTATGTGTGTGTGTGTGTGTGTGTTTATAAAGAGCATCATTCACCAGAGACATCACCTTTGCAAGACTCAATAAAACTGTCATCTCCAACTGAAGTAATCAGTGATGCTTCATAGAGGTGTGCAGAACTGGTTCTATTTGAACCAGGTTTGTATAGAACCAGCCCAGTTCGACCTGCTCAGACTCGAACCAAACTGGTCCCCAAAAAAGGGCTGCTGGTCCGAGTTTGAGCCAAACTGACCCTGATTCTAATGAACTGGTTCAAAACTGGTTCAGTGATTCGAGGGGGCATGCTTGTAAAGAGGAATCAAGTGAGGATTCCCCTTTACAAACAAAGGGGAGAGGCCTGCCTACTTTCAACCCCCACCCCCCACCAGGGGTGGTGAGAGGGCACCTGTATTTTGAGCTGGCGGTGGAGGTGTGGCTCCTCCAAATTCTCCAGACGGGGTCCAGATCTCCAGCGTGGTCTAGTTCCAGCCTCCACACATGTGGAGTCTGGAATCAGACCATGCATGTGCAGAGGCTGGAACCAGGCCACGATGGAGCACCGGGCCTGGTCCGGAGAATTCAGAGGAACAACACCACTGCCACAACCACCAGCTACGAGTACAGGTGTCCTCTTGCCACCCTATTAGCATTTTTTAAAAGGTAAGCAGGGTTCCCCTCTTTGCTTGTAAAGGGGACTCCTAACCAGATTCCCCTTTGCTAGCATGTTGGTTAAACCACTGAACTGGTTCCGAACTAGTTTGGCTTGGTTTGACACTCAAAATGAACTGGGATCTGGTTTTACTCGAACCGGCTTACAGGCCGATGGTGTGGTTCGAATATGGCTCAAACTTGAACCGAACCACTAGAATCAGTTCCATGTACACCACTAATGCCTCAGGGAAAACTGGCATAAAGGCTCAGTAAAACTAGAAGGTGAAGGGATCTAGAAGGTGAAGGGATAAGGGTCAAAGTCCCTTGGGAATTCCTCCTGTGCAACCCCATTGGAATAAATGGGAGTGGTGCAATATTGTGGTTCCCCCCCTGCTCCCATTCACTTTAGTGAGGCTAACTCAGGATAGCTTCCCAGTGGATTTTGCCCCAAATGGTGATAGTATCCAACTTCCTGCAGTTAGGAGGACCATCCAGTTACTATCTTCTATCACAATGCAGGACAATCTATGCTTATCCAAAGTAAGAAAATAATCTCTTTCTAACCCAAAGGGGCCACAGTTGAGGCTGCCTCCTTCATTACAAAAAATACAGAATGGGTTTTCATGATCTGGTTCAGATCCTCAGCATCCTACATAATTTCATGTGGTAGTGCAGCTATCAGTAGGCTTGTAACCTATCAGGGATCATGTGGAAGGACCGATTAAGAACAAACATAGAACCCTGCTGGATCAGACCAAGGGTCTATCTAGTTTAGCAGCCTGTTTCCAGTAATAGCAAGAAATATGCCAGGAAACCTACATGCAGGGTATCAAAATGAAAGCCCTCCCCTATTTTTACTTCCAGGAACTGGAGAGAAAAAAGGATCCCAGCAAAATCCCTACTCACTTTATTTGCAGGCTAAAAACCCAGACTGTTTATTGCTTGAATGACATTGGATTCAAACAGAAAGGAAGTGGCAAGAAAACGTCTTCCTGTCTTTCACCTTTCCATAATAAAAAATGTAACCACATAAAGATTCAATTCATAAGCTGTGTGAAGAAGTGCTTTATTATTTTGTCTGTCCTGAATCTACTGAAAATCAGGTTCATTGGAGGATACTTCAGACATTAGTCTGAAGGCTCGCTGTACCCGTGAGCAGAGGGGTGAAGGGATAGGAAGTCCCGCCCATGCTGCATCACTCATCCTCATGTCCCATTGCTCACAGATCCAATGGCACTTGTCTGAAGAGTAGTAGCAGTAGTATCTTTATCATGGTCAGTGATGGCATAAAACAACATCACATACATACAGAGGCGGGTCTCACGATCCGTGAGACCCGCTTTTGTAACAACTGTGGAGAGAGCAGTCTAAGCCCGCTCTCCCCGCAGACGAGCAGGCAGGGAGCCCTGGGCGGCCGGATCGGGGGCCCTGGGCGGCCGGATCGGCTGCCCACATGGTGGCCAGTTCTGAGACGGAGCCGGCAGGGGGTGGAGGGAGCGGGGGCTGCATGGCCCCCGCAAGCCCCAGTATGCCCTGTGCGAGCGCGCAGGGCATACTGGGGTGACCTCCAAGCCGGGAGGCTGCTTTTAAGCCTCTCGGCCGGGGGTCTACTCATGAGTAGGCATGGCGCGAAGACGCGGTGCGGCTACTCATGATCGTACAAAGCAGTTTTGCAGGAGCGCTCACTCCGCAAACCTGCTTTTTACGAGGGGTTCTCAAGCGGGTTTGCTGCTCTAGAACCACCGGGCTTGGCTGCGAGCCCGGTGGTTCTGACGGTCAACAAAAATCAGGCTAGCGTCTGCTAGCCTGATTTTTGTTGATCGTGAGAAGCGCCCCACAGAGGTTTATAAATGTACAGTATCATATTAAGTACTTCACCCATATAATTAAATTAAATACACCCTATTAGTAGCCAAGTTCTGTTAGTAAATTCTCATTCCAACAATGCAGAATTTAGCTACGTTATGTGTTACCATAGAAGCTTGATCACACAACAAATGTAAAAGATATATCTCATCTCCATCACCCAGTCTAAGAACAGATATAACAATGTAACTCACACATCCCAACAGAAACTACAGTATCTATCTACACTCGCAATCATTGGTCCACTCGCCATCACAGAGAAGGCTTTCCCCTCTTCCAACAAGCCCCTTTAGACCCATGAGCAATGGGGCACAGAGATGAGTGATGCAGTGGGGGTGGGACTTCCTCCCCCTTCACCCTGCTGTTTATGGGTACGGCAAGCCTTGGTTGTCTTTGAATTCTAGAATTATGAGTATTCTGCAAAACAGTATTCTGTATGAAATTATCTCATATTAGTTGTGTGAACCAGAGACTCCACATGGACTGCTGTGATTTCCTAACTGAGATCGCCCTTTCTTGAGGTCCTACATACCTCCACACTGTGCTTGCTAGATCATCATCTATCCATTCATACTCCTGCAGCTGATCATGTGAAAGTCACCAGTCTCAGGAACATTCAACGAGGCACTTCACACAACCCCTGTGAAGCGCCAGACAGGGAGGCTATTCCCATGATCAGCCAAAATCAGGCTAGGGGAGCCTAGCCCAATTTCGGCTAATCGTGGGAGCCACTGGGCTCACAGCCGAGCCCGGTTGCCTCCCGGCGGTTAACCCACCAAAGTACCCATCCCCCTAAACCGGGTTTGTGGAGCAAGCGCTCCGCAAACCCAGTTTTCCTGATTGTGAGTAGCCGTGGTGCGGCTCCGCACCATGGCTACTCATGAGTAGATCCCTGGAGGGGCGGCAAAGAGCCGCCCCCCGGCTCTGGGGATCTCATACTGGAGCTTCCAGGGGCTGTGTGGCCCCCAAATTCCCCAGCTCCTGCTGGCTCCATCACGGAGCCGGCAATCATGTGGTCAGCTGATCCGGCCGCCCAGGACTCCAACCCTGCTTGTGTGCAGGGAAAGCGGGCTTAAACCGCTCTCCCCACTTCTCTTCCCAAACCGGGTCTCACTGATCATGAGACCCTGCTCAGGGTTTGTGTGGGGAAAGCGGGCTTAGCCCTCGTTCCCTGCACATGAGCCATCGCTCGTTGCTGGGCAGCCAAATTGGCCACCCAGATGATTGGCTGCTCCAGACAGATGTTTCCACACCTGGCCGCAGCTCCGTTGGAAGTTCCAGGGTTCAGGGGAAAGGGAGCACCACTGAGTGGCCCCCAGCCCCCCAAACCCCAGGAAGGCACCACATGAGTGTGTGGTGCCTTCCTGGGGTCCCCCTCCCCCCCCCCAGTGTGTCTGCCACGGCTGCAAGCAGCCGTGGCTGACACACAATAACATAAACAAGGTGAACGGAGCGCTCGATCCATGAACCTCATTTACAGTGAGGGGTAGTTAGGCGGGCTAGCCACCAGAGAACCATCAGGCTTGCCCGCAGGCCCGGTGGGTCTCACGATTGCTAGAAACTGGGCTAAGGGAGCCCAGCCCAGTTTTGAGCAATCACGTGAATAGCTTCAATAATGAAACAAAGGTTCACACTGAAATTTCAAGAAATGAAATTTAAGGCAAATTTCACAGTTTCTCTTCAGACAGACAAAACATCTGAGGATGTTCAAGGGAAACCAAACAGGTACATGACCCTACATAAGACCCATATGTAGTCTACCTATCTGATTATTCTTGATTTGTGAAAACTGCTTGGGCGTTACTTCCCAAGATGTGCGTGCAGTACATGTATATGTAGCGATGTATACATTTCTAGCTCTTTACATGTGAAGATCTCCATGTAGGAATCACATAATTTCATATATGAAACACTGAAGGAAAATTCATCCAAGAACCATAGCACCTTAAATGAAAGATGCAATTGCATCATAAGCTTTTATGGGCCAGGGCCATTTGGTCTGACGCATCTGATGAAGTGGATTGCACTCCATGAAAGTTTATGCCCCACTACATATATTAGTTTTTAAGGCGCTGGAGGACAGTATTGTTTTTGCGGCAACAGACTAACAGGGCTACCCCTCTGGCATTTTCCACGCCAATGCATGGTAACACATGGGCCTTGGGCCTGAGACATCAGGTTAAAAAACCATGGAGTGGCCTTCTTAAACATATCTAATGGTGTTTTTCCAGTGAGTGTGGAAATGTGAATCTTCGTTTTGAGTGAAAAACACTATTGGTTTCCGTCTGTGTGCCCTGGTGGCAATGGCTCACATCCTAACAAAGCATTTGTGTAGCCAACAAAGTTGCACTAGTGCAAGACGATCACAGAATTGCACAAAAATAAAGGGATTTGCAGAATTGCACTATAGGTTGCACCACTGTTCCGCAAGTCCAAACATGCTTGCAACACTAGTCCAGAACTCAAGTTCTACACTTACCTAGCACTATAGCTTCGTGCTAGCACACTGTCCTTCCACAAGTGCTTTGTTAAGATGTCAGCCAGTGGCTTACAAGTCCCACCGTGTACAATGAGTGGCACCAGACCTCCCTGGAGCAATAACACGTGTGGTGGTGATGCTGAACAAGAGGGTGGTAACAGCACTGCTGCCTCTCACATGATCATGTGTTGTGTTGCTTGCAACCTGCAGTTGTACAACAGTCATCAGAGCCGGTACTTCCCTTTTGCACAGCAGCATCGCCACACATGTTAGAGATCCACCGTGGTGTGTGCAGATCTGGCACTACCCACGTTATGCTGCCGGACGTACAGTATATAAGCTATGTCTTTAGATGGTTTTGCTGCTTTCTTGTGGAAGGAGAGCTGGTCTTGTGGTAGAGAGCGTGAATTGTCCCCTTTGATAAGGAAGGTTTTCTCTGGTTTGTAATTGAATGGGAGACTACATGGGTGAACACTGTAGGATTTGCCCCTTAGCGGGATGGGGCCACTATGGGAAGAGCATCTGCCTGCTTGCATGCAGAAGGTTCCAAGTTCTCTCTTTGGCATCTCCAAGACAGGGCTGAGAGAGACTCCTGCCTGCAGCCTTGGAGAAGCCGCTGCCAGTCTGGGTAGACAATACTGAGTTATATGGAACAATGGTCTGATTTAGTATAAGACAGTTCCCTATGTTCCTACATCAGATAAAAGGCAAGATTAAATTACTCTACTACGCAACTAGACGTGCTGAACAATTTCTAAAAGTCCTTGGCTTTGCTTTATGAACTTAAAATGTATGCAATAAAGGATTTCTTTCTTCTCTACCAATCACCTCCATATTTACTGCCTGTGTTTGCCCAACATTTTCAGGGCTAGAAAATGTATATAAGCCCTTAAATGAAATAATGGAGGAATTACTTACTATGATGAAGGGTGGGTGGGATTTTTCGTAACAACTGAAATAAACTCACCAAGATTTGCTCCCATGGGGCACTCGTTGCCTGAAACAAAGATCCCTATTTTAAAAATCAGCAAGGAGTTGCTTTTCTGAAACAAAAAACACACACATGGAAATTAGATGTAAATTGTATTAACGCTGTGAAGCTTTATAGCTACTTTACTTTAATTTTCATTATATACTACAATGAAAAACAATCTCTTGCAAGACGTGTCAGCTTTAATTTTGTAAAATTAGCAAATGATAAAATGTTATGGATGCTGTTTTAATTTTAGGAGGATCTTTAATTTCAGAGAACAAAACAAAAAAGATAAGCTATACCACTTTGGAAGTGATACTAGGTATGTAAGCTGAGACATAAAATAACGTATGGGATGTTCCAGCATTATTCTACAAACTCTGATTGTCATATTCTCCATAGTTCAAGGAAGTAAGTGGGATCAGTGGCTGACGTCCAGAACTTGCAGAAGGATGTTGCATTAGTGCAAAACTGTGGTTTGTGCTCCAGACTAATGCTGCATTACCAGAAGCATGCATTTGGTTGTGCCACAGCAGCACACCTCATTTATTTTAATGGGGTCATATAATGTCACTGCAGGGAAATGACTTGATTAGCAAGCCAGAGGTTGCTGGTTCGAATCCCCACTGGTACCTATATTGGTCAGCAGCGATATAGGAAGATGCTTAATGACATCATCTCATACTGCGCAGGAGATGGCAATGGCAAACCCCTTCTGTATTCTACCAAAGGTAACCACAGGGTTCTGTGGTCACCAGGAGTGCACACTGACTCAACAGCACACTTTACTTTACTATAGTGCAATAGTACAATTCTTGAAATCCCAGTTTTTTAGCACAGCTAAGCTAACTCCTTGTGCTAGGGCAAATTTGCTGAATCAAGCAGTGCCTCATTGCTCTAGATGTTGACCAGTCTTGTGTGTAACCCTCTTGGTAGTGGCCCCGCCATCTGTGGAATGCCCTTTCTCCGGAGATCTGTCTGGCGACTTCCTTGTATACACCTAGGTGCCAGGCTAAAGCCTGCCTGTTCTGTAAGCATTCCAATGGCCCTCTGGCCCATTACTGCCCCTTGTGGCGGCCTATTGCTTTACAGCAGACTTCTAGATTTCTGAAGCCCTGGATAGTATGGATGTGCGAGCCAGCTCGCTTCGAGCCAGCCTGGTTTGGGTGGTCCGGATCAACCATTGGTTCTAAGAACTGGCTCGTGAATACTTGTAAAGGGGAATCTGGCGAGGATGCAAATGGCTTCTGTGGTGGCACAAAATTGTGGTGATGCAAATGGCCTCTGCACATGCATGGAGGTCACAAAAATGGTGCAGAGGCCCAAACCTGGCTGCAGTCAGCCTTGGATGGCATTTGAGAAACTGATGGGGGTGTTGGAGGCATTCTCACCGCTGCCACTGTCACCACGGCCTCCACCATCCCAGCCACCCCAAAATTAAAGGTAAAAAGTAGCCATTCGCCCTCCCCCTCCATTACTAGGGAATGCCCTTTATTTCTAAAGGAGAATCTTTGCCAGATTCCCCTTTACAAGTATACCCCTCAAGCTGCCCATGAATCGGTTCAGCCCGGTTCAATGTCCAAACTGGATCTGACCCAGTCTGGCTAAACCAGAGCCCTGGCTGGGCCGAGTTGATTTGAATGTAGTCCAGATTCAAAATGAACTGGCCGAACCATCCCTACTGGATAGGCAGCACTCTAGGGGATCACTCATTGGCCTTTCCCTGAAGCAGGAAATATAATAGCAATAGCAATAGCACTTACATTTATATACCGCTCTATAGCTGGAAGCTCTCTAAGCGGTTTACAATGATTTAGCATATTGCCCCCAACATTTCTGGGTACTCATTTTACCGACCTCGGAAGGATGGAAGGCTGAGTCAACCTTGAGCCCCTGGTCAGGATCGATCTTGCAGCCTTCTGGTTACAGGGCGGCAGTTTTACCACTGCGCCACCAGGGGCTCCTTAATATAAGAGGTGTCTTGGTTGAGGCAAGCCTTACCTCAGTATCAAGGTTCCCTTGTCCTGATATTTTTCTCTTGTTGCTTCTCCTATGTGCTTGCTCTGCCCTCTGGCTTGCTCTTGGCTCCTGGTTATGACTCGACCCTCTGACGCCTGACAGCTTGTTTGGCTTTGGCTTTGTTGTGTTCCTCACTGTTAGCACTTACATTTTTTTTTAATATACCGCTTTATAGCCGGAGCTCTCTAAGCGGTTTACAATGATTTAGCATATTGCCCCCAACATTCTGGGTACTCATTTTACCGACCTCGGAAGGATGGAAGGCTGAGTCAACCTTGAGCCCCTGGTCAGGATCGAACTTGTAACCTTCTGGTTACAGGGCGGCAGTTTTACCACTGCGCCACCAGGGGCTCATTAGTTCTTGTTTTGACCCCTCTGGTTCCCGATTGTTGATCCAACTTGACCTCCAGCATTTCACTGCCTCTCAGCTTCTCTGTTGACACTCCTGGCTCCTGACTTTCTATCTGGCATGACTCCTGGTGTGTTCCTGGCTTTCTCAGTTGCCGCCTCAGTCTTGTACCCCCTAAGTGACTCTTGCTCATGGGCCAGCTGACTGACAGGTGGCACTGTTGTGCAAATGTTCAAGACTAGCTTCAGAAAATAGCTGTGATTGAGCGCAGCTCCGCAATCTTCTTCCGCTAGCACGACCCTGTTAATTGTGCAAGTGAACAATGTCAGTATGTTGGTTGGAAGATTCCTACTGCATTCATTCCACTTTGCAAACCTGACCTGGTAATTTGGAATATGTAGATCAGGGAATCAATTTGGGTGAGGAGAATTTTGGAAACCTGCCTAATTAAGACACACAAAATATCCCCCAAAGACTTTCCACCTTCCTGGTTTTAGGCATGCCTGCACCCATAGTTGAATCCTCAGATGCTAAGCAGCGGAAAACTGGCTATACATTGGTACAGATATCAAATCTAGCTTGCAGTCAATGCCAAAGTCAAAGAGTAAATGTCGCATCTAAAAGCAGT
This sequence comes from Hemicordylus capensis, assembly GCF_027244095.1. Lineage (NCBI taxonomy): Eukaryota > Metazoa > Chordata > Lepidosauria > Squamata > Cordylidae > Hemicordylus > Hemicordylus capensis. Next base: position 9,974,972 of record NC_069658.1, on the reverse strand, counting down.
CTAATTAGTGTCTTAAAACTGTGCTGAGATAATCAAAAAAAGCCGTTTATACCAGTGCTCATATTAACATCCTGCCTCCCTTCCTCCAGTCTCTGCCCTCTTAAGTGGCTATAAAGGAAGGTTATAATTCAATGCAGATTTCCCTGACACATGGACCAATCACTGTTGCTTTTACTGTTGCAGTTTATGAGGTGGCCAAAACTAACAATTAAATGGCTGAAGGAACATTATGTCTCATATTCAATTAGGAAGCACTCTCTTCAATATCTGCAAAGAGCAGGATCACAGTTCGCTTTCTTAATGCTTGGTCTCTGCATTGAAAGAATGAGGGAACATTCTCCACTGTAAAGGGAACTTGGTTGGGGTATATATAGAGAGGATAAAAAAACATTGGTTGGAATCCAAAGAGTACAAAACTGTAGCAAATGAACAGTTTAGCTTGTTCTACCCATCAGTACATCTGGGCGAATGAAGTTGAGCCATATGTGAGGAACTGGAACAGTGGCTGACATGGTCGGCAGCAAACAGCGGGTGATTCTGCACCACTCACACTGCTGTGGGTATCTAAACCAACACAGGTGAGGTTGCGCAATAGCGCTCTTGCACTAATAAGTAAAATTGTGCAATAGCAAGTGCAATAGCACACACACTTGCACATAGGAAGCTGCCTTATACTGAGTCAGGCCATTTACCCATCTAGCTTGGTACTGTCCGCACTGACTGGCAGTGGCTCTCTGAGGTTCCAGGCAGGAATTTCTCCCAGCCCTACCTAGAAATGCCAGGGATTGAACCTGGGACTTTCTGAGGTGAGTCTCATGATCAGTGAGACTTGCCATAAGGGGGTTAGCAGGGAGAGCAGGTTTAGCCCGTCTCCCTGCAGACGGTCAGATCAGCTGCCCACACAAATGCCGGCTCTGTCATGGAGCTGGCAGGGGCTGAGGGTATCGGGGGCCGTGTGGCCCCCAGAAGTTCCAGGATGCCCTGCGTGTGTGCATGAGGCATGCTGGAGAGACCCCCCAGCGAGCCCGGGAATCTCTTTGTGTGTTGCTGTGGCACAGAGCCGCACCACGGCAATACACAATTGTAAAAAATGGTAAACAGGGCTCTCACTCCATTAACCTTGTTTTAGGTGAGGGCTACTTCAGAGGGTTACCCGCTTTGAGGAAACCGGGCTCGCCTGCAAGCCCAGTGGTTCTCACACTCGCCCAAAAGCGGGCTAGGCTCCCTTAGCCCGCTTTTGGCCAATTGTGAGAATAGCCTCTCTGCATTACAACAAACAACAAACTTTACTGGTTAGCTGTCTCATAACAAATTGTTCTCTGGGTGGCTCACAACACAAATTTAAAACATGAAATAAAATCACACCACACATTAAATCATAGCAGACCAAAAAGGGAGAAAGAAAATACAACACAAAGTAATTTTAAAAATCAGTTGACAATCAAATTGAAAAAAATCAAAATTTAAAAGGCCTGAGTGAAAAAGGTCTTTATCTGCTGTCTAAAAGAACAAAGTGATGAAGCCAGGCGAACCTCACCGGGGAGGCTATTCCATAAATGGGGTACAACCACCAAAAAGACCCTACAGATGCCCTACCACAGAGCTACGGCCCCTTTGCAATGGCCATTAATAATGGTCAGAGTGTAGTGCAAGCACAATTGTGTAATTTTACATATTGGCACAGGAACATTAATGTAACAGTGCCAGCATTGTTTTAGATGCCCATAGCAGCACTGGTAGTGCCTAACTGCCTGCGGTATGTTATGTAACATGTCAGCCAATGACTTTTGATTTTGTTCAGGAAGAGTTTGTGCATGTGTTTTCCTCATTGAAGACCCCACCTTAAACTGCTTACATAAAGAAAATGTTCTCCTGCAAACAGAAGATGGCTGCCATAAGACCAGGAATAGCTTTTTAATCATATCTTTATAGTCTTGTTTTTAATTTTTGTGTGAACCGCCTTGGGATTGTTTTAATGAAAGGCAATATACAAATTTAACAATGAATAAATAAATAGATGAAATCTTTGAATCAGAATGTATCTATAATATAAAGCTGTTTGGGCCTCACTCACTGACTCACTCACTGACATGAAACTCCTAGACCCATCCATGAAAAATAGAAAATATCATTTCTAGCAGTGTGCCCGAACCGGTCCGGCGGCCATTCCAAAGAATGGCTGAACTGCCGGACCGGTCCGGCCCTGCCTGGTTCGGGTCCGGGTGGGGGGTATGCCTTTAAGGGCGGGAGGGCTTGCTTAGCCCTCCCGCCTCCTTGCCCCCGCCAGCGCCCGTATTGAACAGTATAGGGGCGCTGGAAACCAGCCGCCCCCCCCGCCGCTGCGGCGAAATAACCCCCAAAGCCAGCCAGCCAGCCAGCCCTCCCTCCCTCCCAGCTAGCTGCCCACCCACCCACCCGCTCGCTCACTGCATAAGAAACGAGAGGAGCTCCGGCACAGAGCTCCTCTCGTTCGGAAGGCCTCCTGCAGAATGGCGGCTTGCGAGCGCGCATGCGCGCGCCACAAAGCACGCCGTTCTCCGGAGGCCCGGTCTACCCGCTGGGAAAGGGCCGGGTAGACCGGGCCTCCGATCGCTGAGTAGACCGGGCCTCCGATCGCCGGAGGCCCGGTCTACCCAGCGATCGGAGGCCCGGTCTACCCGCCGGGAAAGGGCCGGGTAGACCGGGCCTCCGATCGCTGAGTAGACCGGGCCTCCGATCGCCGGAGGCCCGGTCTACCCAGCGATCGGAGGCCCAGTCTACCCGCCGGGAAAGGGCCGGGTAGACCGGGCCTCCGATCGCTGGGTAGACTGGGCCTCCGGCGATCGGAGGCCCGGTCTACTCAGCGATCGGAGGCCCGGTCTACCCGGCCCTTTCCCGGCGGGTAGACCGGGCCTCCGGAGAACGGCGTGCTTTGCGGTGCGCGCAAGCCGCCATTCTGCAGGAGGCCTTCCGAACGAGAGGAGCTCTGTGCCGGAGCTCCTCTCGTTTCTTATGCAGTGAGCGAGCGGGTGAGCGAGCGGGTGGGCGGGCAGCTAGCTGGGAGGGAGGGAGGGCTGGCTGGCTGGCTTTGGGGGTTATTTCGCCGCGGCCGCGGCGGGGGGGGCGGCTGGTTTCCAGCGCCCCTATACTGTTCAATACGGGCGCTGGCGGGGGCAAGGAGGCGGGAGGGCTAAGCAAGCCCTCCCCGCCCTAAAAACAAGGCCCCCCTTCGGTGCCGGTCCGGACTTCTCCGGACCGTGCACATCACTAATCATTTCCATAGGTAGGTTCCAGACCAAACTCAGATTTTATTTTTTTTTTAAAGTAAAACCCTGGAAAAATGCATTAATGTGGGAAATGTGGGAAAACTCTCCCATTGGACAGCATGGGTCATGAAACCTCATAGAGCAAGAAAAAGACAAGAGTCACAATGACATAAGACATTAATTTCCTTGCAAATGCAAGCTCTTTTACTAGTGTGTGAGTGTGAGTGTATTAGGTATTTGCACAAATGGAAACGTCATGATTGAGTCTGATCTGATCTGCTCTGACCCTGCAAAATCAGGATTGGGATTAGGATCGGAATCAAACATGAATGGGAAAGTTGTTTTAAAGTAATCATGTTACTCACTGGGGCTATTCTTAAGATCACAAAAATCGGGCTAGGAAAATCCTAGCCCAATTTTTGTGATCGTTAGAACCACCGGGCTCGCAGCCGAGCACGGTGGTTCCGGAGCGGCTAACCCAGTCCTGTAGCCCACCTCTTAGCCTGGGTTTGCGGAGCAAGCGCTCCGCAAACCCGGGCTAACTGCTCGTGAGTAGCTGCGGCACGGCTCCATGCCGTGGCTACTCATGAGTAGACCCCCGGCCAGAAGGCTTAAAAGCAGCCTCCCGGCTTGGGGGTCTCCCCAGTATGCCCTGCACGCTTGCGCAGGGCATACTAGGGCTTCCGGGGGCCGCACGGCCCCTGAGCTCCCCAGCCTCCGCCGGCTCTGTCTTGGAGCCGGCCATCGTGGGGGCAGCTGATCCGGCTGCCTAGGGCTCCCTCCCCGCTCGTGAGCAGGGAGAGCAGGCTTAGCCCGCTCTTCCCACTCACCAAATGAAACCGGGTCTTACGGATCGTGAGACCCGGCTCACTGTCTCACACCAGAGAGTTGCAGGGGAAGTGAGGTAACAACAGAGACTCTAAGGGAAAATCATGTAACACTATAGTATCACAAGAGAAACCCAGAAATAAGCTGGTGGTGGCTGCTTGCGAGTGAAAAATGGGCTGAAAACATTTTAAACTGTTTTTTAAAATTAGATTTATGCACAGGCTGACAGACAGGTGGGCAGAGCAGGCAGAAGATAGCCTCAGCCGCAATTGCTGGGGGGAACAAACCAGACTCATGCTGCCATTTGGAACTCTGGAAAGTTCCATTTTTTTTGAGAACAGATTTGGAGAAGTCTGATCCGAACTGGACTCGCCAAGTTCGGGATCGGACTCCCTGCAAACCCCTCCGGTTTCAGTAATAGCCCTGTCTCGGAGGGGGTGGGGCTTGATGGTCCATTGCAGGCCGGCCTGCTCCCTCCCAGACTCAGTCTTGTCTGGGTGAGCTCTCCCTCCCTCCCACCCTGGGGTTCACAATAAGCTTTCGCTGGCTTTCCTTGTGGAGGCTGAGTAGGAATCTTTTGCACTTCACCTGATTGGCCTTGTGTAGGGTGTTTTTTTCACCTACTGTTCCATAAACCCCTTTTAGTTAACTTAGTTAGGTTATAACAGCTGGGGGCAGTGCAGGTGATGTGCAGCAGTAGGTGGGGTAACTCGAGTCAACATCTTTGGGCCAGATAAATCAGGGGAATATACTGTGTAGTAGCTTCATGATATGATATTTCTATAGTGCTGTAGTGGAGGAATAAGCTATACAAGGGTTGCTCCAAAAGCCACCGAGGAAGATCAAGAGGATTGGAAATTCGGAATGCGTTTGGCTGGCATAAAGGAACAACTTTGACTACACACTCTTCAGAGGAATTCCAACAATAAGAGCACAGACTTTTGGCAAGCTCCAATATGCACAATTGCAGTGCACTTTTTACTTACATGTTGTAGGAATGGCAGTATAATCATTTTATGGAATTTCATTTGATTACTGTTTATATTATTGTGACTTCACATGTTTGCAATTTACATAGTGAAAATAAAATTGTGGTTTCTATGTTCTTAACAGATCAGGATCTATAGAATATTATAGGTGGTGGGTGGGTTGCTTTTCTCATTTCTGTAACTCGGGTCAACATCTTTGGGCCAATTAGATCAGGGGAGTGTGCAATCTGTCCTTAGAGGCTTTGCGGCTCAGGGTATACATTGCACACTGATTCCTTCTTTGAGGACTTCACAGCTTCAAAGGCTATGCAGCTTGTGGGCATGAAGTCCACGAAAGCCCTGATCTTTTGAGTTGGCAATGAGGAGGAGGTATCAGCATCTCTCTGATGACAGACTCCAAACCAGGGTGTGTCACCCCAGAAGGCTAGTGAAGGACAAGTTGTCCAACCTCAACCTCGGCTTGGCAAGCACTGCCGGGGTGGATTTTTCAGCAGCAAAAGGCCAGTTCTTTAAATTGTTAATAAAGTTGTAGCTCTTTCTCCCAAAATTTTCTTTCAGCCCTGGTGTTAATTCTGGTGTAACTGGTACCAAACAGGTAACCAGTCTGCACCTAACATAGGAACAACATAGGAACATAGGAAGCTGCCATATATTGAGTCAGACCATAGGTCCACCTAGCTCAGTATTGTCTACACAGACTGGCAGTGAATTTTCCAAGGTTGCAGGCAAGGATCTCTCTCAGCCCTATCTTGGAGAAGCCAGGGAGGGAACTTGAAATCTTCTGCTCTTCCCAGAGCAGCTCCATCCCCTGAGGGGAATATCTTACAGTGCTCTCACATCTGGTCTCCCATTCATATGCAGCCAGGGTGGATGCTGCTTAGCTAAGTGGACAACTCATGCTTGCTACCACAAGACCAGCTCTCCTCTAAACCTCTCCTCTAAACAGACAATGAGGCTATTCATACACTGGGGCGAAATCGGGCTAGTGGAAGCTAGCCTGATTTCGCCCCATTGTGTGAACCACCAGGCTCAGCTGAAAGCCCCATGGTTCCTAGGTGGGTAACCCGCCTAAGTACCCCTGCCCTAAAACCAGGTTTGCGGAGCAAGTGCTCTGCAAACCCGGTTTTACAGATCGTAAGTAGCCGCGGTGTGGCTCCTCACTGTGGTTACTCATGAGTAGTCCCCCGGAAGGGAGGCAAAAAGGGGTCTCCCCAATATGCCCTGTGCACTTGTGCAGGGCATACTGGAGCTTCCAGGGGCCGCACGGCCCCCGGGATCCCCAGCCCCCGCCGGCTCCGTCACGGAGATGGCAATCGTGTGGGCGGTCAACCCAGCCACCCAGGGCTCCCTCCGTGCTTGTGTGCGGGGAGAGTGGGCTTAGCCCGCTCTCCCCGCACACCCTCCAAAACTGGGTCTCACTGATTGTGAGACCCAGCTCAATGCCTGTTTGCATGTCAAAAAATATTTACATTTCTTTCTTTCTCCTTTATTTCTCAAGCAATTATGTAAAACATGAAATTAAGCCCTTTTAAAAAAATTATTCAGAGGCCTCTGTAGCTTACTTAGTTTGTGCCTAAATACAACACCGGCCTCTGCATTGCCCACCTCTAAGTTCACAGGAGCTGGCTCTGACACCTTCCAACTTGGGATATGCAGAATTCCCCTGTGAATGATCTTCTTTTGTATTATCAGAACACTTTTTGTTGCCAGCAACAATCCTGGAACATATTGCCCAAGAAGGAAGTCCCAAATTCACCTTGAAATTTTACTTTGGGTAAAACCTGGGCCACTGTCCTTCCAGCTCTATGGTTGTTTGCTCCTGTTGATGTATGAAGGATCCAGCATTCAGGGAGTGGATTTGATTAGATTCTTTTCAGGTGCATCCTTTCCAGCCATGTGATCTAACAGCTGGGTAAGCAACCGTCTCATTGTTAATCAAATGTTCTCATTATTAACTTCACACAAACAGGATTCTGGTGGTGGAAGAAAAGTTCACTCTATTTTACATTTCAATGGCTTAGCCACTGCCAGAGATCATCAATTTGCTCGGAAATGTATGCATTATTTGACAGAAGCCACCATAAAGGTCTTTCCAGTGGCTTTCTGAGATTAGATTTTGTGATTGCATTGACACAAGAGGCTTTTGCTGCAGAGAGAGAGAAAGCAAGGCTGTTGCTCTGACTTCACGGTTTGATAATTATTTGCTATTAAAGTTCTTCGTTGGGGTGCTCCAAAAAGCAATGCCAAGAAAACACAACTATGAGGAATTGGCATACCCAGTTAAGATTTTTATTACCTCGTGTAAACGGTGCAATTTTGCTGGGTCATGCCTTGTTATTTTTAATGGCTCTGTATCAGCAAATGCAGCAATTCCTTGAGCGGTTGCATTGGAAGAGGCATAAATGACTGAAGAGTTCTCTATGTTATACTGGGGGGAAATTGGCAAATATTGACCCAAAGATGTAGTATCTGCATACAGTGAGTGGTTCTCAAATGTGCAAGATCAGCATGTGTGAGAGTTCCACTGTACATATGCAACTGTAGACAACAAATTTAATGGTGCAATGCGACCTAGAATGACAGGCTCATGTACAAAGACATATTGGCCCCATTCACATGTAACAGGAAACCAGAGTTAAATGGGACAGACATTGGATTTCTGTGTCTGAATGCATGGAACATCTGCTCCACTAGAAAAGCAACCCAAGGTTTTCCTCCCCAAACTCCAATTTGATCTCTTGGTCTGTTGTGAGTTTTGCTGCTCCTACCTGAAGTTAGCAGCCAGCTGCTATATGTCTGGATTCAGAAAAGGAGGCAGCCTTCTCCAAAACTGGAGTTGAGGAAGGAAGCTCCTCCCAATCTCCATTCCGATTGGCTGCCATGGCTATCATTCATGCAAAGGAGGAAGCCCACCAGCCAGTTTCCCCACCCATACAGCCAGTTCCCTCTCCTCTCTGCTGTCTCTTAGAATGCAGTTAATGTTCTGGCCCTTATATCTGAATGTGGATAGCTAAGTGTGCAGTGGGGGGGGGGGGCGGGGAACAGACCTCAGATCCATGTTATGTGTGAATGCAGTGAAAATGAGGCTATTCTCATGATCGCCCAAAAGCGGGCTAAGGCAGCCTAGCCCACTTTTGGCCGATCGTATGCTGCAACAGGAGCTGTGCGGCTCCCAGCAGATAGACTCCATAAATGCCCCTCCCCTTAGATAAGGTTAATGGAGTGAGCGCTCCGTTAACCTCATCTTTTTGCTCATTTGTTGCCATGGCGCATGGCAACACAAAAGTAGACCCCCGACCAGGAGGCAGCCTCCCGGGCTCGGGGGTCTCTCCAAGATGCCCCAAAATTATGCGGGGCATCCTGGAACTTCCAGGGGCCGCATGGCCCCCGATCCCCGCAGCCTCTGTTGGCTCCATGAAGAAGCCGGCAGTCATGTGGGAGGCCAATCTGGCTGCCCAGGGCTGCCTTTGGATCACCTGCAGGGAGAGCGGGCTAAGCCTACTCTCTCCGCAAATCCCCGTACAGCATTTCACGCTAAAGAGCCTCTATATCAAGTTAAGGTCACAGTGCATAGGGACATAGAAAGCTGCCTTATACAGAGTCAGACCCTTGTTCCATCTAGTTCAGTGTTGTCTACACTGACTGTCAGCAGCTCTCCAAGGTTTGAGGCTGGAGTCTTTCCCAGCCCCACCTGGAGTTGCTGCCAGGAACTGAACATGGGACTATCTACATGCAAGCAGATGCTATAGCACTGAGCTACAGCCCCATCCTCAAGTTCCCCTGGTCCCCAGTGGGATTAAATGTCTCACACATTGCTCAGAGACCCAGCTGCTGTCACCTGTTATTCCCTCCCACTCCACAAGATCCTGCGTTTTGGCTTGGGGGAAGGGATAGCAGTAGCCATTGGGACTTTTCAAAGACAATCATGGAGGGAGGCAAGCTTAACATGGGCAGTGCCATCTCCAGTTCTTCTGACAAGCATTCAGACAAGAGTGCTTGCAGAGTTGAGCTTGTCTGTTTCAGAGGCTTGCTCCATTCCTACCTAGGGATGCCAGTGGGGCAATGGCACTGACAACGCATTCTTTCATGTGCAGATGTGTCCTTCCAGATTAGCTGGCTGCACCTTATTTGTTTGGTTATTTGTTTGTTTGTTCAATTTATATACCACCCTTCCGAAAGTAGCTCAGAGTGGTTTACGTTGAAATAAAAAAAACATAAAACAATTTAAAAAATAAAATAAAATAAACCAGATTAAAATTAAAACTAGATATCATTAAAAGCCAGGCTAAAAAGATGAGTCTTTAGAGCCCCCAGATAATTGTGAGCAGTGTAGCTTCAGATAGAAAGAAAGACATACATATCCTCATAAGAACATGAGAACATAAGAACAGCCCTGCTGGATCAGGCCCAAGGCCCATCTAGTCCAGCATCCTGTTTAGTACAGTGGCCCACCAGATGCCGCTGGAAGCCACAGACAGGAGATGAGGGCGTGCCCTCTCACCTGCCATTACTCCCCAGCAACTGGTACTCAGAGGCATCCTGCCCTTGAGGCTGGAGGTGGCCCACAGCCCTCCGACTAGTAGCCATTGATAGACCTCTCCTCCATGAAGCCATCCAAACCCCTCTTAAAGCCATCCAGGTTGTGGGCTGTCACCACATCCTGTGGCAGAGAGTTCCACAAGTGGATCATGCATTGTGTGAAAAAGTACTTCCATTTGTTGGTCCTAGACCTCCTGGCAATCAATTTCATGGAGTGACCCCTGGTTCTAGTGTTGTGTGAGAGGAAAAAGAATTTCTCTCTCTCCACTTTCTCCACACCATGCATGATTTTATAGACCTCTATCATGCCTCCCCGCAGTCGTCTTTTTTCTAAACTAAAAAGCCCCAAGTGTTGTAGTCTTGCCTCATAAGAAAGGTGCTCTAGGCCCCTGATCATCTTGGTTGCCCTCTTCTGTACCTTCTCCAGTTCAACAATGTCCTTTTTAATATGTGGTGACCAGAATTGTAGGCAGTACTCCAAGTGTGGTCGCACCATAGTTTTTTATAAGGGCACTATAATGTTAGCCATTTTATTTGCAATCTCCTTCCTAATGATCCCTAGCATGGAATTGGCCTTTTTCACAGCTGCCGCACATTGAGTTGACACTTTCAACAAGCTGTCCACCACGACCCCAAGATCCCTCTCCTGGTTCGTCACCGACAGCTTGGATCCCATCAACATATACTTGAAGTTGGGGTTTTTCGTCCCAATGTGCATCACTTTACACTTGCTAACATTGAACTGCATTTGCCATTTTGTCGCCCATTCCAGTTTGAAGAGATCCTTTTGGAGCTGCTCACAATCTGTTTTGGATTTCACTACCCAGAAGAGTTTGGTATCATCTGCAAATTTAGCCACTTCGCTGCTTACCCCTGCTTCTAGATCACTTATGAATAAATTAAAAAGCACTGGTCCCAATACAGATCCCTGGGGGACCCCACTTCTTTCTTCCCTCCATTGTGAAAACTCTCCATTGATACCTACCCTCTGTTTCCTATCTCTTAACCAGTTAGCAATCCACACATGTACTTGTCCCCTCATCCCATGACCGCTAAGTTTCCTCAGGAGTCTTTGATGAGGAACTTTGTCAAAAGCTTTTTGGAAGTCCAGGTATACTATGGATCACTGGATCCCCTTGATCCACACAGTCATTGACACACTCAAAGAAGTCCTCAACCCAGGGCTTTTCTTTTATTTTTTAAGGAAAATTTAAAACTGCACAATGGTATATGAGTGTGATTCACACAGAGAATATGCACTGCTACCTCACATGCCTGAGCATTTTTCTTGTCTGTACACAAGACAAGAGTGTTATCTTCTTTGGTGAATGCTCTCTGGGAAGTAGCCATGGAATCTGAGAGATGATCAGGTTCTGGGTTCTAGAGGAGCCTAGAGTACTCACTTGAATTTTCTCATTGTGATCAGTCAGTCAGTCAGTCTTTATTATGGTCTTTGACCAATAAGACAACACCTAAAAGAATATAAAATGTTAAACATAGCCATATTAATAACATAACTGTACATTGGATCTCACCATTAGTGAGCAGAGTGTGACAAGCTCATTTTTCAGAACAGAAATTTGCATATGATAGATGAATTCACATATATTAGCAAATATGTGATGTAAGATTTGTCCGATTGACCTGGCAGATTATGTAAAAGAGGGTCAATTATTTATTTACTTATTTATTAATAATATTTTTATACCGCCTGATATGTACATCTCTAGGAGGTGTACAAAATTTAAAATATTTAAAATGTGAATTTTAATACATTCTCAATAAAAATAGAATAAAGTAGTTATTAAGATAAGTTTTTTTAAATTATTAAAATTAATTCTAATTAAAAACCTGTGAAAAAAGGAGAGTCTTGAGGTTCTTCCTGAAAACAAACAGAGAAGGAGATGCTCTTATTTCAGCAGGGAGTGCATTCCAAAGCCCTGGGGCAGCCACAGAGAAAGCCTGGTCATGGGTTTCCACAAGACAAGCAGGTAACTAGACCTCTCCAGAAGATCGTAACAAGTGGCAGAGTTTATGACAAAGGAGGCACTCTCTTAAATAACCTAGTCCCAAGCCATTAAGGGCTTTCTAGGTAATAACCAGCACTTTATATTCCACCTGGAAACATATCAGCAGCCAGTGCAGTTCTTTTAACACTGGTGTTATTCCCGTTGTGTTGTCCCAGAGACCAATCTGGCTGCCACATTCTGTACCAATTGTAGTTTCCAGACTACGTACAAAGGCAGCCCCATGTAGAGCACATTACAGCAGTCAAGCCTGGAAGTTACCAGCATATGTACCACTGTTTTAAGGTCATTCACCTCTAGAAATGGACGTAGATGACTTATCAGCCGAAGTTGATAAAAAGCGCACCTGGCCACAGCCTCAACCTGAGAAACCATTGAAATCTTTGGGTCCAGGAGCACTCCCAAGCTACACACCTGATCTTTCAAAGGAAGTGTAGCCCTGTCCAGAACAGGCAGATCTAAATAATCCTGCCCCCACCCCCAGTCAGTACTTCCAACCTATTTGGATTCAACTTCAGTTTATCATCCCTCATAACAGCTCATTACTGCCTCCAGGCTGGCATTTTGGGAAGATATGCCATTTCCTGATGAGGTCAACATGGAGAAGTATATCTGGTTGTCATCAGCATATTGATAACAACCAGCACCAAACCTCCTGATGATCTCTCCCAGAGGTTTCATATAGATGTTAAAAAGCATTGGAGACAGTATGGAGCCTTGTGGGACTCTACACTTCAGTTCTCACTTAGCAGAACAACAGTCTCCAAATGACACCATCTGGAATCTACCAGAGAGCTAGGAGCGGAACCACTGTAAAGCAGTGCCACCCAATCCCACCTCCTTCAAACCATCATACCATGGTTGATGGTTCCAAAAGCCGCAGAGAGATCTAAAAGGATCAGTAGAGTCACACTCCCTCTGTCGATAGCTGGTTGGAAATCATCCACCAGGCCAACCAAGGCAGTCTCAACCCCATAGCCCACATGGAAGCCAGTTTGAAATGGGTCTAGATCAGGGTTTCTTAGCCTTGGGCCCCCATATGTTGTTGGACTACAACTCTCATCATCTTCAGCCACAAAGTATGTCTGGGGATGATGAGAGTTGCAGTCCAACAACATCTGGGGACCCAAGGTTAAGAAACGCTGGTCTAGAGAATCTGCATCATACAAAACTGCCTGATGCTGAGAGGCCACCACCCACTCAACCACCTTGCCCAACCATGGAAGATTAGAAACAGGTTTGTAATTAGCTAACGCTGGGGGATCCAGCATAGCTTTCTTCAAAAGTGGTCTAATAATAACATCCTTAAGACAAGGAGGAATCCTGCCCTCCCTCAGAGAAGCATTTATAATATTTACCAGACCTTCTCTGATAATATGGTTACCAGATGAGATATCCAAGTTGGGCAAGGGTCAATAGAACAGGTTGTAGGATGCACAGTCCAAAGCAGTTTGTCCACTTCCTCAGGAGTCACAAACTGAAAACAATCCAATCTAATCCCATAAGAGGAGTTGCTGGACACCTCCACAGTAGACTCTGCAGTAACTGTGGAATATGAGAGATTTTATTTGCAAAAAGGTCATTACAATGTGACAGCTGTGACCTATGATTTCAAGTTTAAATTCAAGGGGGAGGGGGGTACTTACTCATCCCCTCACAACCCTAGACAACTCACTGGACATGAATTTGCAGAAGCAATGCGGGCAGAAAGCAATGCTTCTTTGCTGCCGGTACTGCCAGAGCATAAGTCTTCAAATGTGCTCTCTGTTGTGCCCAATCAGACTCACGCAGAGTCTTCTTCCACTTGTGCTCTAAACATCTACCTCACTGCTTCAGCTCCCATAACTCATCCAAATACCACAGGGCTGTCTTAAAAGCAAGTTAAAGAGGATGCTTTGGAGCTATTGTTTCTACTGCTCTAGTGAATTCATTATTCCATCTTTGTACCAGAGCATCAACAGAATCATTAGCTGAATGGAATCCTATTGGATCCAATAATCTCCTCAGGCAGATCAATCTAATAGGCCCTTCACCCCTGCAGAGGTGGGTCATGACTGTAAGTTCTACCTTAATCAGATGGTGATCCATCCATGACAATGGGGAGATGACAGGAGTCCCCACCCATGGAACACCACCCTGATCAGAGCAAAAGACCAAATCAAGTGTGTGACCAGCATCGGACCAGATACCAATTGGGATAGGCCCACAGTTGTCATGGTCGCTATGAACTCTTGAGCCGCTCCCAACAACCCGGTCCCAAAATGAAAATTAAAGTTCCCACCAACAACAACCTGGGCAACTCCAATGCCAACACAGCAACCAGGTCTGTCAGCTCAGTTAGGGACTCCACTGGACAGCGGGGTGATCGGTACACCAGCAGAAGTCCCAGTCTATCCCTGGTCCCTAGGCTTAGGTACACAACTTCAGTATAGGACAAATCACTGACAGGGATCCTGGCAAGGGAGATTGTATTCTTATAACCACAGCCACCCCATCTCCCTGCCCGCATCCTCTCACCTGCTCTACCATGGAGTAACCCTCCATGGAGTTACCCTCTTAGGCCTTCACCTGAGATCTATATAAAAAACACCGCAGGAGCACATGTGCAACTGACTCAATCAAAGCTAAAGGGGTATTGTGATCAGTCACTTTTTACATCATCTAACATCACACAACTTTTGCATGACCTGAATTTTTAAACTGCAGAAATGTTCTTTTAGAACTGCACTTTTGCGGGGTGGGGTGGCTGCCCATTGTGTGACTGGTTGCTAATTTTTTTTTAAAGCCCTGCCTCTCATCACACACAGAACAAAATGCACTTATTAAAGACAACAGATACAAGAGTGCATAGCTCTGCTTGGCATGTTCTTTTGTGCAGTCTGATTCCTCAAAACGTTGAATGCAATGAGACCATTCCAAAGTACTTTTACACTGTCATATAAAATGCAATTCCTACAACCTGGTTAGTGGATTTTCAATTTCATTAGGGTTCACAAGCAAATGATGTGACATCACTGAAGGAGAATGCATTTAGAAATCTTTCCCCTATAGAATACATTTTAAGGGCAATTACTGGCAATTTGATATCATTACCATTGATTGTGCTAGCATTTCCTGTATTGTGGAACCCTAAAGTTATTGACTACTGTATTTCTAGATATATTTTCTTAAATTACAGCTGTGTAGATTAAAACCATGTCTCTTTTTTCTCCTCCTTTGTGAGGGGATCGATTTTTAAAATAGGATGCAAAGAATAAATGAAGAACACGAACACAGGAACAAAGTAATACTATGATTTTTGATTTTTTTTAAAAAATCATGGACTACATTCTACACAGCCCCTCGGTGATGGAAGCTTTCCTGCTTGTCCGTATGATTGTTGAAATAAACTTGAAAATACTGCTCATTATCCAGAGCTCTGTGAATGCCCTTATAGATCAGATATGGCTTGTGTGGATTAGGCAACAATTCAAGATCACACCTTGTCCTACATTTGTTTGTTTAAGTCATGTTGGAATATGTATAAATTTGGGACCTGCCCCCTCCCAACTAGCTTCAGAACACTCAGTGGGCTTGCATGGACCTGTGCCCCTCATTGAACTGAGCCTTTTGCTGTTTTCACCCTGTTACTAGTTGGTTTTATCCTATTTCAAACACTAATTAAATGAAAACCACTACATGGATGTTTTTCAAATAAGGCAAAGGCACTAGCCAAGCATGGAACTGGATTTTTGGATAATGTTAAAGAAACATTAAAATTCTCAAAAGCAACCAATATCTGTGGTGAAAAAAAGGTTGCCAACATCCAGATCCTTCTTTTTAGGAGTTAGACTTTAAACTGCTGTATCCTGGCCATTTTACAACAGATTTAGACTAATTTTGGAGGGTGGGTGGGTGGGGAGGTGGGGCGGGTGGTATCTCTTATTGCCTGGTTGATGTGTCCAATATTTCAGAAGGGTTGGTTTTATGGGCAATGTTCAGGGCTTATAATGGCACAATGCTGAAACAACTTCTCATCTACTGTGCCCGTATAATACTCTCATGCTTTGTAAGCCATATGAAAGTGCCATATACTAAATCAGGTCCTTGCTTTATCTAGGTCAATGTGTTTACACTGACTGGCAGCAGCTCTCCGGCATTTCAGACACATCTTTCCCCCTGCTCTGCCAGGAGATGTCAGGGACTGACCCTGCATTTAAAACAGGAGCTTTACTACTGGGCTATGGGCATTAAGACTGTATATCACATCAGACCAATAACTGGAAACCATGCAATGTGAGCCTTATTGAACAACCTTTGCACTGAATATGAGCCAATTAAAATTTCTCTGCTAAAAAGATACAATTAGATACATTGAGGTGATTCTCATGATCGCCAAAAAGCGGGCGAAGGGAGCCTAGCCCACTTTTGGGTGGTCTTGTGCTGCAACGGGAGCTGTGCGGCACCCGGCAGCAAACCTCTCAAAATACTCCTTCCCTTAGCCAAGGTTAACGGAGCGAGTGCTCCATTAACCTCATCTTTTTGATTGCTTATCACCGCAGTGCGTGGCGACACACGGGTAGACCCTCGACCGGGAGGCTGGCACGGGGGTCTCTCCAGGATGCCTTATGCATTTGTGTAGGGCATCCTGGAACTTCTCGGGGCCACGCGACCCCCGATCCCCGCAGCTCCCGCCGGTTCCGCAACAGAGCCAGCAGTCGTGTGGGCAGCCAATCCAGCCACCCAGGGCTCCCTTTCGATAATCTGTGGGGAGAACGGGCAAAGCTCACTCTCCCCACAACCCCCCTTCTGGTGAGTCTTGCTGATTGTGAGACTCGCTTCAAAATTTTATTTTACTGTATCAGATTATATTGGTGGGAGGTGAGGGCTTACCTGAAACAAAGCTAAGTCCCTTTTTTCCTACATGTATCTACATGGAATTGACTGCTTTCTGGACAGCCTCAGCAGCAGTATTTTAAAATTGCCTCCCACTCCCGCCTGTAGAATCACTTCCAAGATAAGGAAACAATGTCACAGTGCTGCATAATTTTTCAAGGTGTATTATAGAGAAAAAATGGTGGTAGTGTGTAAGAACAGGGAGTACCAATCACACACACCCAGTAATACCTGTTTTGATGAATCCCACTAATTGCATTCCCCCCCGCCGCCATTTTCTTTTCCCACTTACCCACAAGCCTGTCCGCCGCCACCACTTTCCTCTCCCTCTGCTGGCAGGTCTCTCGTGAACTCTTGCAAGAGCTGCCGTGCATGGGATTAGCAACGGGTACGCTATTAGAGAAATATATTTATAGATGTTGTTTTTGAAGCTTGATGATTGGTCATAGACTGTAGTAAAATGATTGACAATCCGTCCCTGCCCTCCTCAGCTTTGTGGTGTTTTATCACACTCCTGCTTGATAGCAGTGTAGACATGGCTGGCCATATTTTAGGGGCGGAATAGGAATCATTTCCCTTGATGGCTCCAATTGGGCATTGAAATGTGCCCCCCCCACTCTGTACTGTTCTGTGGGATCACAACTTTAGCTGGACAGGGAGCTTTCATAAGACTGTCATTATTATTATTATTTAAAGTCCTAGCTGACAGGCTCAGTATGGGCTATTTATTTTATTATTTATGCAGTACATTTCTAGACCTCCCCACTCAAAGGCTCTGGGCAGTGCACAACAAGTGCAACAAGGGCTATGGGAGCAGGAATGTGGTGAGCACCCTGAAGCATCACTTCAACCAGAGGTTCCCCAGATATTGTTGGACTACAATTCACATCATCCCCTGCCACAAGGGCAAAATAATGAATTGTAGTCCAAAAACATCTATTGACCCAAAGATTGGGGACCCCAACTTAGAGAGTATCAGCCATGATGGCTATTAGGAATGTCCAGGTCCAAAGGTTGTATGCCACTAAAACAGGGGGCGAGTGTCATAAACCTGTCAGGCTAATTTTGAGCTATGTATCAGCCAACGTAGCGTGAAGCAGAGACAAGGTCCAAAGGAGACTGTTAGAGCCAAGCACTCAGCAAATTCCAAACAAAGCCAGTCCGAGTCACCACTATTCAATCAAACCAAGTCCAAGTCGAAATCCACAAGCAGGGTACCAATGATCCGAAGTCAAAAGCACAGTGAAAACAAACAGGAACACAGCTGGATCACTCACCAAAGCCCGATGTTGCTACCAGAAATGTGATTGAGTTGAAGCCGCCTTAAATAGGCTGCAGCCAGGTGCTCTCAATCCTGGGTCCAGGGGCGTAACTATAATAGGGCAAGGGGAGACAGTTGTCTGGGGGCCCACTGCCTTGGCCCCCCCGGAGGCAAGTCACATGACTGACTCCCCCAGCTGCGCACCTGCCCAGGGTTCCTCCAGTTGTATTCATCCTCCGAAACTGATGTGAGTGTTAAGACCTGGAGCTACCAGAACAGCATGTCTTTCTCTAGTACCATTAAATGACTTGCATCGTCCACAATTTACAAAACCCTTTAAAAAATAATTTAGGATGATGTTGTCTCTGGGCCCACTCCAACCTTGCTACGCCCCTGCCTGGGTCTCTGAGTCAGCAGTTCTTCTCGTTAGCTGAGCCGTTCTGCGCGTGTGCCTCATTATCTCCTCCTGTCTCTTTGACTTCCTCATCCTTGGTGTCAGATAGCATGCCCTTGACAGTGAGGGGGAACAACAGAATGGGAGGCGCATTCCTTCCTGCCCTGCTTGTGGGCTTCCCAGAGACATCTGGTTTGCAAATGTTGGAAACAGATTGTTGGATTAGGTAGACCTTTGGTCTAATACAGGAGACTTATAGCAGTGAACTTTGCTAGGACTGGAAACCAAATTTCTCCAAAGGACCCAAAAAGAACCCACCACCAATGAAAACCTATGTCGGTTCAGAATAAGACCAAAATAATCCATGATCATGGATGAGGGAGCCGACCTGGCTTGTATAACTGAGACATAGATGGGGGAGGATAGTGGCCCAGTTTGGGCTCAGCTTCTCCCACCAGGCTACTCTGTTGTGGAGCAAGCTAGGGGAAGTGTGCAGGTGTGTGGGTGGAATGGATGTGGTCCATAAGAATATTAATTCTCTTAACATGGCCCCTGTGTGACAGTTGACTTATACTAAGTGTGTATTTCTGAAGCTGGGAACTAGGGATAGGTTGGAGATTCTGTTGGTGTACCATCCACCCCGCTGCCCAACTGACTCCCTAACTGAGCTGATGGAGCTGGTCTTGGAGTTGCCCAGACTCTTTGTGCTGGGGGACTTCAATATCCATTGTGAGGCTGACTTATCTGGTGCAACTCAGGAGTACATAATGGCCATGGCAACTATGGGCCTATCCCAACTAGTTTCAGGACCAACTCATGTTGCTGGCCACACACTCGATTTGGTCTTTTGTGAAGATCATGGGGGGCGGTGTTCCATGGGTGGGGAATCCTGTGGTTTCCCCATTGTCATGGACAGACCACTACTTGGTTAAGGTTGGTTTCACAGCCATAACCCAGCCCTGCAGGAGTGGAGGACCTATTAAGTTGGTTCACCCGAGACGGCTGCTGGACCCAAAAGGATTCCAAAACCCTTGGATGGCTTTAATGTTGGTCCTGCCAGTGATTCTGTTGATGCCCTGGCGGGAACCTGGAATAGGGAACTCACCAGAGCAGTAGACATGATCACTCCTAAGCGTCCCTTCCGACCTGCTTTAAAAGTGGCCCCTTGGTATACAGAGCAGTTGCGGGGTCTGAAGCAGCTAGGACTGGAGCACAAGTGGAGGAGAACTCAGCTCAAAATTGACAGGACACAGCATAGAGTGCATTTGAAGGTTTATGCAGAAGCGTTGTGTGGAGCAAAAAATCAACTCTGGTCTGCACGCATTGCTTCTGCATTTTTGCATTCAGAGCTATACTGGGTTGTGAGGAGTTTGATTCAGGTTCCTTCAGTTTCAAACCAGTCCCCAGAGACTTTGTTCTGCTGTGATGCTTTTAATGGGTTATTTGCAAACAAAATCTCTTGTATTTGGGCTGACCTGGACTCCACTGTTTTTGTAGAGTCTATTAGGGTGGTGTCCAGCAATCCCTCTTGCAGTATTAGATTGGATAAGTTTCAATCTGTGATGCCTGATGACGTGGACAAGTTGCTTGAGGCGGTGCAGCCTACCACTTGTTCTCTGGATCCTTGCCCACTTTGGCTGCTTCTCTCTAGCAGGGAAACAGTAGGAGATGGCCTAGTTAATATCATTAACTCATCGCTGAGGGAGGGTAGGATGCCTCTTTGTTTGAAGGAGGAAATGATTAGACCACTTCTTAAGAAGCCTTCCCTAGATCCCTCAGTGATGGACAGTTATAGGCCGGTCTCCAATCTCCCATGGTTGGGTAAGGTGATTAAAAGAGTGGTGGCTAACCAGCTCCAGGCATTTTTGGAGGAAACAAATTATCTAGACCCATTTCAAACTGGCTGTAGAGCAGGCTATGGGGTTGAGTCTGCCTTGGTCGGTCTGATGGATGACCTTTACCAGGGAATCAACAGAGGGAATCTGATGGTTCTTTTGAATCTCTTGGTGGCGTTTGATACCATCAAATACAGTATCCCTCTGCATCTCCTCAAAGAGTTGGGGATAGGAGGCACTGCGTTGCAGTGGTTCCGCTCCTATCTCTCAGGCAGATTCCAGATGGTGGAGTTGCTCTTCAAAACAGGAGCTATTGTATGGAATCCCTCAGGGCTCCATTCTGTCACCAATGTTTTTTAATGTCTACATGAAACTGCTGGGTGGGGTCACCAGGAGATTCGGTGCTGGGTATTATCAGTTTGCTGATGACAACCAATTCTATTTCTCCTTATCATCATCATCATGATGAAATGGCATTCAATCCCTAAATGCCTGCCTACGGGCAGTAATGGGCTGGATAAGGGATAACAATTTGAAGCTGAATCCAAGCAAGACGGAGGTGCTCATTGTGGGGTATCGGAATTTGAGGGATAAGTTAGATCTTGCTGTGCTGGATGGGGTTACACTCCCCCAGAAGGAACGAGTTCACAGCTTTGGAGTGCTCTTGAATCCAGGCCTCTTGGAGGCTATGGCCAAGAGTGCTTTCCATCAACTTTGGCTGATTCAACAGCTGCATCCATCCCTTGAACAGAACGATCTCAAAACAGTGGTGCATCAGTGGCTTCCGATATGTTTTGGAAACATATATTCCAATATATTTCTCCAATATGTTTCCGATATGTTTCTCCCTATATGTTTCTCAAAACAGTGGTGCATCAGAAATATATTGGAATCAACCTCCAGGCTTGATTACTGAAATGCGCTCTACCTGGGTCTGCCTTTGTAGATAGTTCAGAAACTTCAGGTAGTTCAAAATGCGGCAGCCAGACTGGTCTCTGGGGAGCCACCCAGGTCCTCTTTTTAAACTGGTTGTACACTTCCCAGAGCCTTTGGATGTTGTGGTCTATAAATGTAATAAATAAATATAATAAAAACTTAAGTTTTAGGAGTATGCATAGAACATTAAAAAATATCAAATTTATAATGATGCAAGTGTGCAATACCATGGAATGAGAAGATATTATAAAGATAAACATTTAATAAACACCCTCCATTAACACATTAATGTGGACAATGTATATAAAAAGGTAAAATCATGTAACAATAGAAAACATAAATGTAGAGCAGCAAATTTGTTAAATGAGAATTAATAATCAGCCTTGCTGCTGAGATCCCCAAAATGAATATGCAAAGAATATCAGAACTTGCAGGTCAGTCCTCCATAATTTGACCCTCTAAGTATCTGAAGTACAATATGAATTGAAGGTGAATCCAATTGTCCTTAAATCAGATGAAACTATGAATTCCATATCTTATGGGGCATTGACATCACTAGCAAGAGACATATAGGGATTGTTCTTCCTTTTCTACTATAGCCAGACATGTTTTGGCCTATAATGGGCCTTCCTCAGTGGCATTATTATAAAGGAATTGGTGTGTCAGGTTGAGCCCACCCAGGTCCTCTTCAGCTTTTCAGTCACCAAATTTCTCCAACAAGAAATTTGGGCGAGTACGTCAGGGCTCCTCCCAGGTAGAAACACTGGGGGGGGGGGGGAGAATCCAAAACCCTTTGACCTGATGTCCTGGAAGAAGCTTCTTCTGCTGCTGCTTCTGCTGCTTCTTGGAAAGAGTATGCAGAGTCCTTTTCCAAATCAACTTTCTTTAAAGGTAAATACCAGATCCAGGCAGATGATACAATGACAGTAAACAACAATCATTTCTTCCAGCAGTACCCTGCAGCACAAGCACCTTTTTAGACCCAGAAAAAACACACTGAGGCCATTTAGGTTGGCCTAAGTTCTCAGATAGTGTAAGCTGGCATTGCCATCTATTGGCCTTTGGGCTTCATGTTGCAGCTCAAGGAATGAAGTGATCCTGCTCAGCTGCAGATATGGAATAATACGCATACATAAAACATAAAAACACACACATAAATGCCAACTCCTTTTTAATTATTTATCCCTCCTGGAACCCAGCATGCGATAACATTCCTGAAACCATTACATTTGGTTTTGTTGTGAGCAGGATGTTTCTTAATGAATATTCACTATTTGTTTGCTAAGCACAAATGTAAAATGGAGAAAATAAGATTCTTGTCTAGGACCATTTAAAAGATAACGAGGGAGGGAGGGAGCAGGGATGGGCTGCATCCCTGACAAATGACAGGTTTCAATCTGCGTTTACTGTCTGCTGATCCCAGCTAGTACTTTACAATCATTTGCTGCTAAGGAACCATATAACATCAAGGGTGTGGGGAGAATGTTTGTATGAATGAGAGAGCAGGGCAGGAGGAAGGATAGATTAAAGAGCACAACTTTAGACCACTGCAGGACACTCTTTTTCAGTTATGGCAAAAAAAAGAAGAAGAAGAAGAAGAAGGAAGGATGTAAATGGCTGAGGGAGGATAGGATGCCTCCTTGTTTGAGGGAGGCTATTATTACACCACTTAAGAAGCCTTCCCTAGATCCCTCAGTGATGGATAGTTATAGGCTCCATTACCATGGACAGTTATAGGCCTCCAATCTCCCATGGTTGGGCAAGGTGATTGAGAGAGTGATGGCTAACCAGTTCCAGGCAGTTTTGGAGGAAACTGATTATCTAGACCCATTTCAAACTGGCTTTAGAATGGATAAGGACTCTGCTGGTTCTTTTGGCGCTCTTGATGGTGTTCGATACCATCGACCATGGTATCCTTCTGGGTCGCCTGGGGGAGTTTGGGATAGGAAGCGCTGCTTTGCAGGGGTTCTGCTCCTATCTCTCAGGCAGATTCCAGATGGTGGAGTTTGGTGACGGTTGCTCTTCGAAACAGGAGCTATTGTATGGAGTCCCTCAGGTTTCATCATGCCTATACCCTACATTATAAGGAGAAAACATTAGACATGATTAGTAGACTTACAAGTAGGTTCCAGGGCTTTTATATGACACTAGTAGTCATTGCTCCAGTCACTGGCTGCATTTGCACGTTACCCCAAACTGGAGTTGAATGGAGCAGAGGTTGGAATTTGTGTATGTCCAAATGTGCGAGACCAGCTGGCAAAAGTGACCTGTGGTTTCGCATACCAAACTCCAAACTGAATCTTTGGTTTGTAGTGTGTTTTGCTGCTCCAACCAGAAGTTTAAAGGTAAGAAAGCTATATCCTATAACTGGGGTTTTGTGCTGTTTCTGGAACCAAAAACATACAAAGGGTGGCCCAGACCCTCCCAGGAATACACTTATTCCATGCCTGCTGCACTTCTTGCTGGCTACATCTCCGAGAA
The DNA here is from genome assembly GCF_027244095.1 of Hemicordylus capensis. Lineage (NCBI taxonomy): Eukaryota > Metazoa > Chordata > Lepidosauria > Squamata > Cordylidae > Hemicordylus > Hemicordylus capensis. The sequence goes on along the minus strand of NC_069658.1, from coordinate 9,951,562 downwards.
CTTGCCTTGCCTTTGTTTTCATACTTCTCAGGCTGTTGCCTGGCAGCAGGGACACCGCCTTGTCCCATCCCAAACTTCTAAAACTGTCAAAGGGAAAAGTAACACTGGGGGATGCTTACTTCCCACTGGGGATGTGCAAAAAGGCTCTATGTCAAACATGTTCAACATTGAACCGCTTCGGTTTGACTGTTTGGGGTCGAACCAAACCACCACATGTTGTGATTTTTAAAATTATTATTTTTATCACACTAACCCGCTCCGGGGGAGTTGTTCAAGGTGGCAGGGGGGGTGTCAGTGGAAGTCCCCCACCCCTGCCGGCCTCTCTTATGCCATATTTCATAATTCAGGATGACCCAGGCCATGCAGAGGCCCATTGCTCAGGTGCAGCAGCCCCTAAAATGGCCACTGCGATGCGGGGGAACGGCCGACATGAAGCCGAAGAGTGACTGAACAGCCAAAGAAGGGGTGTGGACCAAACTGGTCTGGTCCAGTTCAGGTCCAGTGTAGACTTGGATCAGACTGGACCAGCCGGTTCCATGCACACCCCTACTTCCCACTGTCTCTTGTTCCCCCCTCTGACAATCAGAAGAGAAAGAGGACAGGATGGCAAGATAGGCACTATATGTTTTGATCTCCATAAATCAATCTATAAAGAAGTATATTCACAAGCACATGGTTGCATCATAAACCTGGCAACTGGATTAGATAACATATGGCAGGGCAGTGATACCCAGGGTCAAGTTTAAAAGGCAGTCCCATCCAGGAATTCTTGAATAGCTTTGCTCTATTTTTTGTACAATAAAGTTGGGGAAGGGGGCCCCAGCCCATTCTGCTTAGGTAAAAACTTGCATACTCCAGCATTACTCATGAGAAGAACTGTCCACCAGGAGCAGTATTGCCTCCAGTCACAGGAAAGATTCCTCCTATGTCATGAGGATAGATGATGCTCCAGAGCAGACTGCCCTCTCATGAGACTGAAGCCTCCAAGGCAGGATGCCTCTGAGTACCAGTTGCAGTGGAGTAACAGCAGGAGAGAGGGCATGCCCTCAACTCCTGCTGTAGGCTTCCAGTGGCATCTCTGGTGGGCCACTGTGTGAAACAGGATGCTAGACTAGAGGGGACTTGGGACTGCTCCAGCAGGGCTGTTCTTATGCCATATCCTGACCATAGGTCCATCTTGCTCAGTATTGTCTACACAGACTGGCAGTGGCTTCCCCAAGGCTGCAGGCAGGAATCTCTCTCAGCCCTATCTTGGAAATGCTGCCAAGGAGAGAACTTGGAACCTTCTGCTCTTCCCAGAGCGGCTTCATCCCCTGAGGGGAATATCTTACAGTGCTCACACTTCTAGTCTCCCATTCATATGCACCCATGGTGGACCCTGCTTAGCTAAGGGGACAAGTCATGCTTGTTACCACAAGACCAGCTCTCCTCTCCAACAGGAGGTCAGGAGCCAGAAATCAGTCTGGGAGGGGCAGGGAAGTCAGAGTCAAAACAGGCAAAGGGTAAGAAGCCAAAAATCAGTCCATTAGGAGCAGGCATGGCTGCTGTGCATGTGTGGTGGCCATGCACATCTGGCGTCATGCAGGGGAGGCACCTTGCTGGCACACAGGCATAGGGATTACAGAAATGGTGGCAATTGGAGGAGGAGCAGGCATGTACCCATGATTCAGACACCAAATTGCATTTCAGGCACATCCTTAGCCTTGACAGCAGTACTGCAGAAGGGTAATATCTTCCTATGCCCCTATGACCTATGGTCTGACTCAGTATATGACAGCTTCCTATGTGCCTATACCATCTAACATAATACAACTTTTTCATGACCTGAATTTTTGATCTGCACCAACATTCTCTAAGAGCTGCATTACCTTTTCTTTTTTCTTTTTTCAGTACTGCTTGTTTTGCGTCTGGTTGCATGTTCAAAAAACCGTGGTTGATTGACTCTTAGCTATTGAATTTTGTTTGCTTCTGTTGATTGATTTGTGCATGATATTTCTACCTTCAGGACCTGCCTTTTAATTTTATCTTGGAAAACAAACTCCACCTCCCAATGTATAAGTGAGAAGCGGGCCAGTCAGTTGCTAGGCAACTTTTTGCTTCAGCCACCTGGAAAGCACAGCAGCTGTTTCGGCTACAGCTGCAGGTTCTAATCATGCACACAGGTGTGAGAAGTGGGAGGTGATTGGAGTAATACCTGCGGATGGCACCAAAGCACTGAAGCCTTTGTATATATGCACATGATTGCTGGACTTTTCTTCTTCTCTGTCCACTTCATAAAGCTGACAAAAAGGGCACTTTTCTTGGAAAGCTTCTGCCTCAATATTTGCTAGTTTTTAACCTGCAACTACAGCTCTTTGTTGTTTTGACAACATATTGAATTGTTACTGGAAATAGTTGCTTGCTTCTTTAAAATTCCCGGACCTTGCGGTAGCAATATGAACCCACAATTTAATTCTGTTTGCAAGTCAGAGTGTATGTGAAACATACAGAAGTATTTGCTGAAGCAAGAATTTTGGAAGGATGTTATGTTTAGAGAATGCAACAGACCAACTGTTTGACTTCTGTCGAGCCCTGTGGGGGACATTTCAACAGGCACAAAGGTAGCATTTTCAGGAAGAGGAAGGAGAAAGGCTTCTGTTGGTGGGAGCAGACTTTTGAATCATCTCTCTCTTTCGTCAGGAAACTCTTGAGTTCAGGCCAGGAGATGCAATCACTGCTGCCGCAGACTCTGTTTATCTGCTTTCCTGCACTAATTGCTATCAATAATGAAATACAGGTCTGTGATTCATACACGGCGGTGATTCTTAAATTAAACATTTTTTGAATCATTATAGCAGATTTTATATGTTCGGTTAAATGCCGAGCCCGTGCTGATTATGATGAAATGCACTAACAGTAAATTACATATTGATTCCATAAATATCGGAGAATGCTCAGAAGGAATGAAAAGTTTCCCAGTAGCTGGGAGGAAGGCTTTAGTTTTCAATGACAAATCAGAATTTTCTGTTTTCTGGCCCAGCATTTCTTCTCTCCCCATCTTGTCCTTCTGCTGTCACGTTTTACATCGCGCCGGCATCTCCGAGTTGATGAACAAGACAGGAGACTTCTTCCAAGCCATCTGGATTATGTCAGACATCAACAATACAATGATCGTGAGCTTGTAAAATGTCTCTTTTAGACGGAGTCCAGATGGCAGCTTCCTGAATGTCTGGTTGGGTATTGGAGCACACAGCTATGGGTACAGTTATGTATTTACGCTCTGTCTTTTCATCTTGTAACATCTTCAAAATGGATTGTGACAGTCCAGAGTGATAGAATAGGATACCTTAGAGTTAGAAATGGTACAGAAGAGAGTAACACAAATGATCAGGGCATTGCAGCACCTGCCCTACAACAAAAGGCTGAAGCATCTGGGGCTTTTTAATTTGGGGTGGGGGGAAGCACCAATGGAAATTTCCTTCCCCGAGCTAAGAGCAGTCTCTGGAGCACTGATGTTCATTGAGACTGTGGGCGTGACAGGAAATGATTAAATTCCTCCTCCCAGCACACCATGGTTTCAATATTTATTGCTCCTCCATGCCCCTGCTGTTTAATTAAAAATACTCCACCATGGCCAAATTATATTAACATAACAAGCCTATTCCCACGATCACTAGAAAGCAGGCTAAGGGAGCCTAGCCCGCTTTCTAGTGATCCTTGGAACCACCGGGATGAGCCCGGTGGTTCCATGGAGCCTAGCCTGCCTAATTCCCCCTCCCCTTAAATGAGGTTAACGGAGCAAGTGCTCCATTAACCTTTTTTAAAAATTGTGTGCTGCCATGGCACACGGCGACACATGAGTAGACCCCGACCAGAAGACAACAACAAGGCTCCCCAGCACACTCAGGCGGGACATCCTGGGATTTCCGTGGGCCGGGTGGCCCCCAATCCCCGCAGCCCCCACTGGCTCTGTGACAGAGCTGGTAGTCGTGTGGGTAGCTGATCCAGCCACCCAGGATGGCACAACTGATCATCTGCGGGGAGAGTGGGCTAAGCCCACTCTCCCCGCTGAACCCTCCCAGGTACTGCTTGTGTGTAGAGCCTCAACATCTAGCCTTGGGTGCATTTAAAAGAGGATTAGACAAATTCATGGTGGGTGAGAAGTTGATCAATCGCTATTAATCCTGATGATTAATCATTGTTGTTGGTTTAAGAAGGGGGGGGGGGAGCTGTGGAAATGTATTGTAATATGAGCAGCCAGTAGGTGGCACTTCCTTCTTCCTACCTGTACTTCTTGTTGAACTTGTCTCTTCCTGTTACACAATAAAGTAGTCTTAGCCTATAATGACTGCCTTCCTCTGAGCTGTCATGACATATTTGCACAAGTGCAGCATTTGTCTGGATGTCAGCCTGTAATCATCATCATCATCATCATCATCGGTGTTCCTTAAGCTTCCTTAGAAGATGTCAGCTGCTACAACAGTCAGATGCCCTTTTCCAAGAGCAGAAAAGGTCCCTTTTTTCCAAGATCCTCATTATTCTAGCCATTTACTGGAAGGACCTGATAGATCTTAAAAGTCATGACAGTGCATTTGGTGACTCACCAATTGCCAAATATAGCTGAAAAGGTTAGATCAATGATAATTGTGATGAGAGTTCTGAGGTACACTTCTTTTATGGTCTGTGGTCCAGGAGCAGAAAACCCAGCCTGAGATGCTCTTCTGCCCTTTATGGCAGTTTTGTCTGCAGAAATCGGTAGGTGAAGCTCCACACAGTATGGAGTTAAATAATGGGCAAACACAGAGAACGATTGGTGTGCATTTGGCCACTCATCATCTGTATTGTCCTTCTAAGCCAGGGGTCCTCAGCTGCTTTTGGATTACAACACCCCTCATGATGGTGCAACAACAACTGGAGACCCAAGGTTGGTGACCCCTGCCCTGGGTGAAGAAGAGCATCAGACCACTCTGCCACTTCCTTGGAATTCTGATAAAGGGCAGAAGTGCAGTAGTGGGGAAAATCCAAGCCCTGTTCACTCGTCCCCCTCAATATGTTTGGTAAACACATGAAGAAGAAGTAAGACTGTGTCTACTGACCACACATGCTACATCTGGGAGGGAGATACTTCCCTAAATGGCATCCATGGATACTTTTGCTCTCTCACATTGGGACTCTCTCCAGATGCCTTGAGTAGCATGCCTAGCACTCTACAGCAATAATAGTAGTACCCTACTTTTCCTCCAATGAGCTCAGTTTAGAGTTTATCTTATTCCACCCCCACTCCCACCCCTGCAAAATGACTAGATGAAATAGGTTAAGAACGTAAAAACAGCCCTAACCCAAGGCCCATCTAGTCCAGCATCCGGTGTCACACAGGGGCCCAGCAGATGCCGCTAGAAGCCTACAGGCAGGAGTTGAGGGCATGTTCATTCAGAGGACCATATAGAGACCTTTGCGCCTAGACTCAAATGCTGCTGCGGATGCTCTGTTAAATGGTTTGTATTTTCAGCAGATGGTACTTTCAATGTCATAATCAAATACAGCCACATCTGGAACTTTCCTTTTTTTAAAGGAGGGAAGGAATGGATTCTCTAATGAAACCCACAACTCAAGTGTGATGCAAATAACGAGGACAGAATCCAATAGGATACATTTGGAGCTGTAGATTTCCATGTCAGCAAATCTCTCTCTCTCCTTCCTTCTCCCTCTCTTGGAGCATTTCCAGATGGGGCTTTTAGCTCACTTCTCTTCCAGAATGGAGGGTGTGTGTTCACATATTGGCCAGATTTACTCAGAAGTCCCTGTGAGCTATTGAGGAGCCCTCCAGACACACTTTGGGGGTTTTCCATGCGAGTTATGGCATAGCCCGCTTTATGTCCAGGGTTTAAAAAATCAACTTTTTGTGTCGGTTTTTTTTTGGGGGGGGGGATGCGAACTCGCAGTAAAGTCTCACAGTAAACCTGCGGTAAAACCTGCTGTCTGGAAATGCTACTGCACTACTAATTCTTCTCCCAGCTTATCTTAAGACATTAAGCAACGTCATCCACTCTCAACTCCCACTCCTTCCTCCAAGCTGTCTTTGTACACTGGGTTCTATGGAAATGTGCCCATTTTCAGACTTTCAGCTGCATCCCAATTGCTACCTGGAAGTTTCCACAGCATGGGTGAAGTACACATCATCCTTGCTGCTCTCTGTGATGTGATCAGCATATATTAAGCAATGAGAGAGAGAGAGAGAGAGAGAGAGAGAGCAGCTTAGCATAACGGTGCAAATATTCAAGTGCCCCTTCACTGTAAAGAACCTGAGCATAACGACTGGCACCTGAGTTACTGAAAGGAGAAAAAAGCCATTTTCTTTCCTTCTCTAGCCTAGCTCTTAGGACCAAATCATGTGTTATACTGAATGCATGTAATGCAGTATTTTTAACACTGACAATTGTTAAAGAAAATGTAGCCACAGGGACCTCAATCCAGACAGGGACCACATTGTGAAGGGAAGAGGGGTTAACCCTTTCCCCTAGCACAATTCCCCCCACTGAAAATCACCCCCCCACACACACCTGCTCCTTGCAGCACATGGCAACTTTGGGTACAAGGAACAGCTTCAGGAGGGATATTTTTGGTGAGGAAATGGCACAAAAGGAATGTCCCATCCTGCATGCCATGGTACCAACATAGACTGATAGCCCTACATGGGGGCAGTGCAAGAGATTTTTCTGCCTGACAGGCAATAGGTCCCCCCCCCCAATCTGCAAGTGGGTCTTCAGCATTCTCAGCTGAGGCTGCAGGAGTGGCAGGCAAACCCTCTAAGACTATGCCACTAAGCCAGGCAATGGTGGCAGGGGCATTCCTAGCTTGCACTGAGGATGTATCTGTGTATGTGTGTGTGTGGGGGGGTAAGTTGGGAAAGAAGAAGTGCACACCAGAGGGGCAATGGACAGGGGGATGGGAAGAGAGATAGCCTTGTAGTAGAAAGCATGAATTGTCCACTTTGCTAAGCAGGTTCCACCCTGGTTTGGATTTGAATGGGAGACTAGAAGTGTGAGCACTGTAAGATATTCCCCTGAGGGGATGGGGCTGCTCTGGGAAGAGCATCTTCCTGCTTGCTGTGCTTGCATGAAGAAGGTTCTGAGCTCCCTCCCTGGCGGCATCTCCAAGATAGGGCTGGGAGAGAATCCTGCCTGCAACCTTGGAGAAGCTGCTGCCAGTCTGTGCAGAGAATACTGAGCGAGATGGAGCAAGGGCCTGACTCAGTAGAAGGTAGCTGCCTATGTTCCTAGTTCTCAAGCCCCAGGCGGGAACTCCTGAGCTCCAATGTAACAGTGGGGTGAGTAAGGGCTGTGGCGGAGGATGGCAGGGGTGGCTTCTGTGGTGATAGAGGCCCACCCCATGCTGTCTTCTGTGCCCCTCCCCAAACCAGTATGCTTCAGACTGGTTGAAAAAAAGTCTACCAGTCTGAAGCATACTATGTTATTACAGCTTTAATGGAGCAGGTAGTTTGGCCTTCAATGAGGTGGCAGTATGTTGTCTCAACTGAGCCACCTAAGACTGGAGGTAAGAGTCCAGGTAATGTTCCCTCACCAAAAAAACCAAAAAAATTCTTCCACCAAAGAAATGGCTCTAACCAATTGTGTGGTACTGTCTGCTCCAACGGCAGCTGTCCAAATTCTCAAAGGTCTTTCCTGTTCCCCTATGTCCTTTAGATGGAGACCCCAGGCATGCCCTAATGCTGAGCTATGAAGACTCGACATGCGTGCATGTGGTCGGTCCTCGAAAGGGGAACAAGGCTCAAGTGGCAACTCCAAGCAGGACCCCTGTTCTTGTACGTGTGTGCTTGAACACCCCCACACACTCATACAATCTCATCAGAAGCCGTGCATTGTAAGTATCAGCAAAATAAAACTGTCAAAAAGATGCATCGTACAGAAAAGCTAACCTTTACTGAGCCGAAAGCGGTCTAGAGAGGAGGAGGGGGGAAATCCATGGGTGTTCTTGGCAATAGCTTGCTTCTGAGCACAATTCCCCGATATTGCATTCTATAAATGTGTCTATAAGCACTAGAAGGCCAAGAATACATCATCCCTGCCAGGGCTCAGTGATGGCAGCTACTTCAGAAGCCATTGTGGGAAATACCTTACTCACTGCAGAGCTGAGCTGTCTTTTCCTCCTTCCTGACTCTCATCCAAGATTTGAACAGCCAAAAGTCAGAAGGAGAGGCTGAAGAATGCACCTCAGTGTGGGCCAAGTTGATCTTTAACATCATCATTTACCACTTCAGCTCTGTGACTGCATAAGCCTAGAGCAGGGGTGCATAACTCAAATGCCTTGATGGGCCAGAATCAGCCATTACTTGGTGTGCAGGGGCCAAAGTTAATTATTCGTTAGTTTAGTTAGGTTTAGTTTATATACCGCCCTTCCAAAAATGGCTCAGGGTGGTTTACAACAAAATAAAAACAAAACAATTAAAATCCTAACTAAATCAATAAAACAATTAAAATCATCTAAACAATTAAAACATTAACAGTAAAATCATTTGAACCAGTATTAAAATTTAAACTAAAAGCCTGAGTGCCTTTTTAAAAGTTGCCAGAGATGGGGAGGCCCTTAAGGGAGCACATTCCAAAGTCCAGGGGCAGCAATTGAGAAGGCCTGTTCCCAAGTTGTCAGCAAACGAGTTGGTGGCAACTGCAGAGGAACGTCTCCAGATGATCTTAAGAGGCAGTGAGGCTCATGGTGAAGAAGACATTCTCTTAAACACCCACCACAATTCCAGCGCATTAATTATTATGTTACGAATATGATAAATATTTATGTACCACTTTTCAACCAAAGTTCTCAAAGTGGTTAACATAGAAAACTAATCAACACATAAATAAGATAGTCCCCTGTACTCAAATCCAAAAAGAAACATAAGGCAGACACCAGCAACAGCCACTGGAGGGATGCTGTGCTGGGGTTGGATAAGGCCAGTTGCTCTCCCCCTGCTAAATATAAGAGAATCCGCACTGTAAATTGTATTTCTTTGCTCTGTTAGCAGGGGTAAAATATTAAACTTATTTTTTTAAAATAGTCATAAAAGTGAGAGAGCAGATGGTTGGAGTCAGGGGTAAAAGGAGATGGTGTGAGTATTAGGCTGCAGCCCAGGGGTCGTGGGAGACATCTGGTCTCAAGTGGCCAACCGTACTGAGCTGCTGCTGCTCATCTGCAGGGGAGGCCAAGAGCTCTTCATTGCTTCTGCTGTGTGGCTACAGGGTATTCTTACCTGGGGCCAGCAAAAAAGGTCCGCGTGGGCTGGATCCAGCCTCTGGGCCTTATGTTGTGGAGGCCTTGCCTAGAGGGACAGACTGTCTCTTTGCTAGAGCTTTTGATAAAGGAGATATGTTGCTTCTGTGAGCCCACAATTCCATCCACTGCACTGAGCAAGACTGTTCTGTGCAGGTGAGAATTCAATCATATTTCCTACATCTTGCAACTATGTTAGGAAGTGAATTTACACTTTCAGTGGCCCTCTTCCACTTTCCGGCTCACATTTGTTTGTTACATTTCTGTGCCCCCCATTACCCAACAAATTAGAGCAGTGGTTGACATGATGTGCAACCGTATGTCACCATGTCAAGGCTGCTTTGGACTTCTAAGACAATCCCAGCTCTACAGAGGTGAGTGGTTAAACAATTAGTGCTTCTGCATTTACTTCCATTGTCGCAAATGCAGGGCCAGCCCATCCACTAGGAAGACCTATGCAGTTGCTGTGGGCTCCAGTTCTTGGGCGGGAGGCACCACCAGGGACGTCCCTAGTGGGGTGCCGGGCTGGGGGCGAATCAGCATGTGTGGGGTCTCCTTAACATTTCATATCATTACAAAATCATGACATAAAGTGTAAATAGTGTGAGTGAGGTTTTTGGACATGTCCAACCAGCTTGGACATATAATGCATTTCTAAATAAATAAAAATAAAAAGCACAGCACATGCTTCACAGTTCTCAGACCTTCTGGGTTACAAATCAACTTGAGCATAGTGCATTCATAAATAAATAAATAAATAAATACCATATACTGTTTGTTCCAGAATTTTTTTGTAAGTTTCTGCCATGAAACAAACCACTTATAGGGCTTTTGGGATGGTTTTTTTAAAAACCCAACAATTGTCCAATCCACTTCAATTTAAATATACCAATTCCTCTCCCCCACCCCCCACCCCATCCTACATCTCTGCTCAATACCCAAACCCTATGCCAAGTCATTCCAGGACAGGTGATCTAAAGGCTGGGGCTGAAAGGGGGGTGTTTTACCCTTTTTTATGAAAGCAAAGGGCAGATTCTTCCATATAGGGGTGGAATGATGGGGGTGGGATTCAGTTCCAGAGATTTTTGTAATTTTCTGCCATGAAACAAGCCACTTATAGGACTTTTTGGATGGGGGGTGGCTGTTTACATTAAAGGGGAAAAAATTAAAAACCAATCATTTGTCCAATCCACTTCAGTTTAAAGATACATATTCCCCCCACCTTGCCCTACATCTTTGCTCAATGCCAAAGCCCTATGGTAAGCCAATCCCTAAATACTCAAGGGGAGGAGGGATAACCACAAAAAGGAAATCACATCATACCTCCATTAGTAAGGCTGGGCTGGGCTGAGCAGAGGGTCTGCAGAGAGCTCTGGTGCTGCACACTCTCTACCTGCCTGCTTCCTTAGCTTCAGGCTTCATGGAGGCCTCCCTGGAAGCCCCGCCCACCAGCCGAACAGCTGAGAGGTGGGGAGAGAGGAACTCTAGCAGCTTGCCTAGGAGCCTTTCAAGCTGCACACAGACACAAAAGACTGGTGGAAAGGTAAGTGGCTGGGACTGGGGGAGAGTGGAGGGCAGGCTGCACTGCAATGTGCCCAGAGTGGGGCTTTTGCCAGCGTGGGGCTGGGGGCAATTGCCCCGGTCGCCCCACCCTAAGGAAGGCCCTGTGCACCATAACTCCCTGGGCAGTCCATCATGCAGGCACCTTCTGGGATGTTGTTACTAGGGATACACCCATGTGCTTGTCATTAGTCTAGGTACAGTGATGGTCATCCCAGCCATATGAACTGGGAAAGAGATGGCAAATGCCACTAGCAAAATCAGGCCTGGTGAGACACTGACTACTTTCAGCCTCTTCTGTTTCTCTAAACTGTAGTCTTGGTCAGAGTGGCTGATGCTAATACAAGGAGCCGTACACAGATGAGGAATGCTGAGTCATACCTCAAATCATATTCTGCCAAGCTCTCTCTCTCCAGCTAATTCACTCTGCTTCTCCTGTTGCTCTCAGGAAAATGGAAATCGAGAGTTCCGGCTATAGGGCAGTACACAAATTAAAGCCATTCCACACATTAAGCAGAATGAGGAATCTGTATGTCATCTTTTTCAATGCAAAAAAACTTACTTCATGTAGCAAATTCGCTCATGTGTCTGTGGCTAAGACCATTGTTAGGTTCAGATAATAATCTCTCCTTCATTTCTTCATGCAGATGCCCTCTAGATGCATCACAACCACTTGGGAGCTGCTGTCACCTGTACCTCTGCGGCTGTGAGCAGCATTGTTTGTTTCTTTCAAATATGTCTACCCTGCTCTTTAGGACAACTCCTCCCAGGTCAATTAGCAGTCAATTAACAGTCATCTATGTGGGCCTTTCTCTACTTCTCTGTGTTTAATGACTGTAGTGTGTGTGTGTGTGTGTGTGTGTGTGTGTGTGTGTGTGTGGTGGGTTGGTTGGTTCAGATAATACTTTGTCCAACCAGCCTACCTCTAGGGATGTGAATGAATCATTTCACTGGAGTGAGTACAGGTACCTTTAAGCACGAGTAAAGCCAACCCTTACCTGCTTCTCCACCACTCCTCCAGATTTCCTGCTGCGGCACTGTGCTGCTCAGAAATCCACGCAGCTTCATCCATGTGCATGGTGTTGCTGTTGCATGCGCGATGGCCATGTGTGTCCTGCCGCCATGCGCAGGCTGCTGGATGCAGCACTGCAGCTGCGTGCAGACTTCTGAGCAGTGCAGCGCTGCACCAGGAAATGTGGTGGGGCGGAGGAGGAACAGGTAAAGACCGGCTTTACTCATGCTTAAAGGTTGTGCTTCCTGCCCTGCCAGAACAATTTGGCACATCCCTACTGGATGTGCCAGATCAATTTGTGCACATCCCTACCTGTCTCCATGATTAAGATTTGAGCACACACACCTCACCTCCAGCAGATGGTTCCTTAATCACACGGGGGTGGCTCTTCTGAACAGCCCCTCTACATGTGCTCCAAATTCTACTCTAAAATGGTATTTGGAGCAAATGTAGAAAGGTGATGCAGCTTTCCCATACAATTTAGAACCAGCACACCACAGAGGGAGAGATAGACTTATAGCACCACACATTCATCATGCAGGTGACAGTCAGAGAAAGTATCATGTGAACTGGCCCTGTGTGTGAAAATGAAAGGCTGTGCAGTACCAGTATATAAAGCAACAGCTACTGCCCAGCCTAATATACATCCTGGTATTTCCACTGTAGGTAAATTGTTGTACTCAACCATTGTCCAGATATTTCTCTAGTCTCCTTCTTAGTAAGATGAAGAGTTAGACATTACCTGTTTTCCTATGTGCATCCACTTTAATCACAACCTTCAGGATGCTACTTACTACAAACTGTTAGGCAGCCTGAGCAGGCCTGTTCCCAATTTTCCCTCCCTCTATCCCCGCCCCCCCCCAACACCTTCAACATTCCATGGTTCACCTGCCCTCAACAATCTGGAGGTTTTGGAAGCTCACAGGTCTCTGTAGCTAGGTGGCCAGATTTGGCTTTTAAAAAGCCAAATTCTGGCTTACGGCCCATTTGACCCACGAGTATACCCCTTAGGTTCTGGCAACTCTGCGTAGGGCTGTTTTGGTTTTTGAAGGGGTGTGTGTATTTTAAAAATGGCTTTTGAAAATGCTTTGGTTTTGGGGGGGGGGGAGGTTGACATTCTGCACAGCAAAAGGTACAGCCCACCTGCACTGCTGTGCATGCCTACAACAAAGCCACGATGTTCCAGGATGGGACAGGACTGGTTTGCTGCTGCTTAAACTGTGCAGTTGTGCAATGCTATGTTAGTTGGGGCCACCTAATGGCACAGCGGGAATTGACTTGCCTGGAAAGCATGAGGTTGCTGGTTCGGATCCCTGCTGGTACCTATAACGGGCAGCAACGCTATAGGAAGAAGCTGAAATGCTGAAAAGCATCATCTCATACTGTGCAGGAGGAGGCAATGGTAAACCCCTCCTGCATTCTACCAAAGACGACCATAGGGCTCTGCCTCAGTGGTCACCAGGAGTCGACACCGACTCGAAGGCACACTTCACTTTAGCTTTATGTTAGTTGGAGATAATGGATGCAGTGTTGCACATCTGCAATCACACAATGTTAAACAGCAGTGCACTAGCACTGTGAGCCTTAGAAGCATGCAGGCATTGTCTTTTTCTTTCAATTTACAAATAAATATACTTCTGTGTACCTAAGAAGAAAGCACTACTTTATTTCGGGTGGCCCCTTTTTTCTTCCGAGCTGATAGGTATGGGATCACCCAGGTTCAATATTAGAAGGCACAGAGAAAGAATCAGTATCTGGCTTTGCTCCCCCCCCCCGCCCCCGCTTTTTCCTCTGTGTTCCTCTTTCTTTCTTTTTATCACACTGTAAGTCATTCTTTTAAACCATAAACTGCCTTGAGGCAGAAAGGTGGTATATAAATGTAGTAAATAAATACAGAAATGGACAAAAAGTCAGGAACCTCTGCGGGTCAGGGAGAGAGGCTTTGCCCTTTTTAAATTTCAGCTGACATGAAAGACAGAAGTTTGATTACTGAGGAGAGAGAGAAACCATGACTTTTCTTGAAGGATTTCAAAGGTGAAGAAAGCTCCCTGGATTATTATTTACAAGTGGGGAGGAGAGGGGGATTTAAGGGGGGGGAAGGATTCCCAAGCCCCAGCGCTCATCTGAGTTTGAGTTGCTTAAGGAAGTGTATGGACCGTCGCCTAGCAACCATGCTCCTTGCTTTTTCAGCGGCAGGAGGGTGCTGTGTTCCTGCCTGGTGCCTTCATAATCTGCTTCTTAGACCCCCAAGAGCACTTAGAGGAGAACAGTCGGCTTATGCAAATGCTAAACCACATTGTGAGGCCAACCTTTTCTCCTTTTTTTGCTCTCTCTTCCTCTTGGACAGGCCATGGTCAACTGTGCTCTGTCCAGCCTCTCATCACAAGGCACGGTCTTTGTAAGGCACCTGTTGCCTGGCAGTAGAATCCCTTGCAGGTGCTTGTTCGCTTGCTTCCTTGCTTTTTCGAAAGGTTCCTGCTCCAGGAAAGTGGTGGAAAACCTTCAATCAGTGTTTGATCAAGACTGCAAGGCATCCAATCCCATGGGTGGGTAGAAAAGAGCGCTGGGCATGTTTCACACTGGGCTTTTCGCTTGCATTTCCTCCAGAATGGAGGGCGTGCGTTCACATATTGACCAGATTTACCCTGAAGTCCCTGTGAGCTATCAGGGAGCACGTCACACACGATTTGGATATTTCATTGAGTGTTAGAGTGTAGCCTGATTTATATCCAGGGTAAAAAGAAAGTCCACTTTTTGCAAAAAAAAAAAAAAACTTCGGGGGACAGGGGGAGGGGACTTCAAACTTGCGGTAAAACCTCGCAGTAAACTCATGGTAAAGTCCGTGGTGTGAAAAATGCCTTGGCTGAGCCAGACAGAGAGCTATTGTCAAAGAGTAATGGTAGGTTTCTGCTTTCCTTTAGGGAAGTAAATAATACAGGAAGAGAAACATCTGGGTTCTTTTTAAAAAAATGTATAAAACAGATAGGCTTCCTTAAGATTCACATAGAGGCAAGTCTTGTGATCAGTGAGACTCACCAAGAAGGGGTTTGCAGGGAGAGTGGGCTTAGCGGGCTTAGCCCGCGCTCCCCATAGACGAGCAGGGAAGCAGCCCTGGACGGCCGGGGAAGCCACTCACATGCCTGCCAGCTCCATCACAGAGCCAGCGGGGGCTGTGGGGATTGGGGGCCGTGCAGCCCCTGGAAGATCCAGGATGCCCTGCACAAGTCCGTGGGGCATCCTGGAGAGACCCCCAGGGCCTGGAGGCTTGTTTCAGCCTCCTGGCGGGGGTCTCCTCATGTGTTACCATGGCACAGAAATGAGGTGCGGCAATACACGACCAAAGAGACAGGGTTAGAGGAGCCCTCACTCCACTAAACTCGTCTAAGGGGAAGGGGAATTAAGAGGGTTGCTGCCCGGAGCCCCGCAGCTCCCATGGCAGCACACGATCCACCAGAAGCGGGCTAGGCTCCCTTAGCCCACTTTTGGTAGATCGTGAGAATCTCCTTATACTGAGGTCGTTCTCATGACCAGCTCTACCCAAGCTAGTGCTAGTGACCCAGGTCACTAGCACTGTTCCCTCTAAGGTGTGTGTATGTGCACACACTCACACATTTTCTGATGTCCGCTCAGTTAATTTTAGATCCTGCTCAGGTTGAATCAGGAAGGCCCCATTCTGAATGCAGGTGTGCACACACACTGCCTTGATACTGCCGCCCAGAACAAAATTCATTCCACTCACTGATGAAAAAATTAGGGAGAACACTGGTCACTAGGTGACCCAGAGACCCAGCTAGTGACCCAAGCAGAGCTCATAAGAACCATTAGGATCAGTTCCAAACCTGGTGCACCTCTGTCGGGTAGCCCGGGTTTTCTACCCAGGCTAAAAGGGAGGGAGGAGGGTATGTGTGTACGCCCTCCTCCCTCACCACCCAGTAGTGCTGGCAGCCTGAGCTAGGTGGAGGGAGTGCCCGTTAGTGGGGAAATCCCCCAATGTACTGTGCTCCTTGTGCAGTGAATTGTAGGATGCAGAAGGACTCAGCCTGCTTCCCCCCCTCACCCTTGCGGTTTGCAGTGGTTCAGTTCGTGATCAAACTGGTTCTGCACATCCCTAGTGAAGAGTCTTGCACTAATGTTCCACTTAATTGTCTTCCTTTCTTCCTTCCCCTCTCTCCCTCCCTCCCTCCTTTCTTGCTGTGCCCTAAGCATGAAACAAGATATGCCTGGACTAAGTCCTGACAAGTGCTGATGCACATTAGATTTCATGACTGTGTTTCAATGTTTATATATCCATGTATCATTAATGAACCACTGGTGGATCTAATGTGTACACTAGATGGAGCTTGCACGACATTATCTGGCTAGGGCTTTCCACTGCTTCCAAGACCACGCTGCTATTTAGTTGTGTTGTCATAGTTGCTCCAGAAACAATAAGCAATATGATTATGATGAGAGAGTACTATACTATTAAATACACTGTCGCAAAGCCTGGGTCTCCCAGTATGAAATTGAATGCATTCTCTATAGACCTGCAATTTTTTACTTGCTTAATCAATTTGATTCTGTCACTAAAAATCTTTCAGTGTGTTAAAAAGCTAATTGGATGGCAGATACAAAAACTTAATTCTGCTTAAGTTTGCTACTTCCCAATCCATGAATGGCAGGCCCCTTCTCCAGAGAGTCATTCCTCCATATGTTGCACACAGTAGAGAATGCCTCTTTTGAGATGGTGCCTCCTGTGACATGTACGTGCTTCATGCTGTGCTTGCCAAAGCACAGTAAGAATGCTTCCATCCCCCTCAGCACTATGATTTCGTCCATATCCAGAATAAAGTAAAGGTAAAGTGTGCTGTCAAGTCGATTTTGACTCCTGGCGCCCACAGAGCCCTGTGGTTTTATTTTGGTAGAGTACAGGAGGGGTTTATCATTGCCTCTTACCATGCAGTATGAGATGATGCCTTTCAGCATTTTCCTATATTGCTGTGGCCCGATATAGGTGTTTCCCATAGTCTGGGAAACATACAGAATAGTGCATATTAAATCAATCAAATAATTGGTTGCTCAGCTAAAACTCATACGCTTACTGGACTAAGATGTCTTTCACCAAGACCCTATTTTGTAAATTATTTTACAAAAATAATGACCCTATTTCACCCTATTTTGTAAACATAAAGGAAAGAGGGAGCGGGTTACAGTTCAGCAGTAAAAGACCTGCTGCTTGGCATTTGCAGAAGAACCCCAAATTCAATTTCTAGTAAATACCCAAGGGTGGCTCATCGATAAGCCCTATCCACCCCCAGCACAGTACCTCCAGTGACTGTTGCTGATGTCTATCTTAAGTTTCTTTTTAGATTGTGAGCCCTTTGGGGACAGGGATCCATCTTATTTATTTATTATTTCTTTGTGTAAACCTCCCTGAGCCATTTTTGGAAGGGTGGTATAGGAATGAATGAATGAATGAATGAATGAGTCTAGGTGAGGCAACTGTCTCAAGTGGCATCTGCTGCCTGGGGTGGACATCATTTCACCTGCCCCTGCTGCTGCTATCACTCGCAAATCCTCCCTACTCTCCCTCCCCGCTCACACATCCTGGGTAGCGAGACTGTTAAACTGGAGATTGGCTCCCCACCGATCTAAAGTTTAAAGGCTAGACCTAGAACATTAAATGTTCATTAAATGCTAGACCTAGAACATTAATGCTAAACCTAGAACATTAAATGCTAAACCTAGAGCATTAAGCCCTGTGTGAAGGAGGCAGGGCTGGCATTGGCCCCAATGTGGAGAGTCAGGGGGCATGGTCAGCGTTACCCTGAGCAGTCCACCAGCTTATGCTGGTGCTGGTGCCATCATTTAATACAGCAGTGGCCAGCCTGATGCTCTACAGGTGTTGTTGGATCACAACTCCCATAATCCCCAGCCACAAGAGTAGGGCTAGTAATCCAGTTCCCTCCTATACCAGTTTCAGCCTTCCTGGGGTGGTGGGCATCAAACCATGCTTGCCCCTTTCAGACATTACTGGAAGAAAATATAACCAGAGGGCTGGAGGCTGGCAAGGCAGAGCCAGCCTGACACTGCAAAGAGCTCCAGCTGCTGAAGTTCAAGGCACCTCTTAGAAGAGGGTTCTTAACTGGTGGACTCTGAGCTGAGGCATCAGTCTGAAGGCAATAGGAATTTCAGAGCAGCACATGGGTAAGGAAACAAGCAAGATAAAGAAAAAGCATAGGAAAGGACCATACCAGGCCTAAACGCAAGGTCTAAACTTGGTCTTGCACTGGGGGGGAAAATCAGACCCAACCAGTCCCTGCCCTGGAAGCATTAATAGTTAGGTCAGTCAGAGAGAACCAATGGGCTGTCAGGGGAAGCCATTTTGGAGCCTAAAGAGGACATGATTAAAGCATTCCCACACTAATCTAGGAAGTTTTCCAGTAACTGATTTGTCCATGACTGTTTGAATCCACACTAAGGCAGGAACTGGAAGTTCTCTCAGGGTGTCAAACAGATGTGCACCCAAGATCTGAGGGTGACTTGCCAAAGTGAATGCTGCTTGCCACAAAGTGGATGCTGTGTCTGAACCCATGCTCTTCGTGAACCTCTGGTTCATTCCAGGTGAGGCAACCCCCTTTGCAATCAGGAACAATGGCTGTGAGAGGGTACAAGGCAGGCTGGGATACCATCCAGGGTCTTGCTGGGGGACTGGCCAGGAAGAACCCTGGCTCAACGCACCTCCAACAAATTACTTCCCCCCTCCCCCCACCAAAAAAACCCCATATGATTGTTTGCAGCACCAACTTCAAGTTCCCTTTGCATCTTAGGCTGGACAAGCCTCGGTTCCCTGCTCTTTGTGAACCTGGGCTAAAAGTGGCACTTAAGAAGTCAATGAGGCACTTCACACGATCGGTGTGAAGCTCCTGAGGGGATTCTGCGGGGAGAGAGGGCTTAGCCCACCCTCCCCACAGACGAGCAGCCGCTCGTAGCTGGGTGGCTGGATCAACTGCCCACATGACTGCCAGCTACGTCACGGAGCTGACAGGGGCAGTGGGGATTGGGGGCCGCGCAAGCGCACAGGGCATCCTGGAGAGACCTCCAACCCTGGGAGGCTGCTTGCAGCTTCCCGGCGGGGGTCTCCTTGTGTGTTGCCATGGCGCAGAGCTGGGATTCCTTAGCCTGGTTTCCCCCCATCGTGAGAATAGCCTCATCATCTCATGGTCTCAAGTCTTCTAAAACAGGAGAAAAAGAGAACATGTTTTTCACCTCCAGACTTGACTACTGCAATGCGCTCTATATGGGGCTGTCTTTGTACGTAGTCCAGAAACTGCAATTGGTATGCCATGTGCATGCTGGCACTGCGTGGAAAGTTATTGGGATGTGAGTCACCCCAGCAGTAAGCTGCATGGGGTGGTGGAGAGAAGGTAAGGACTTGGTCTACTCTCTTCTTAAAGTTCCTGGTATAATTTCCCTAAAAGTGCTCGAACTGCTCTTCAAACTGCGGTTTGGGCACATCCCTATCCTATATTAAAAGAACTATACTGGCTACCAGAAATTTTCTGGGCGAAAAACAAGGTGCTGGTTATAACCTATAAAGCAGCCCTAAACAGCTTAGGCCCAGGGTATTTAAGAGAATGAGGCACTTCACACGATGAGCGTGAAGCACCAGATGGTGTTTGTGTGGGGAGAGCGGGCTTAGCCCACATACAAGCATTCGCTCATTGCTGGGCAGCCACATTGGCCATCCAGATGTCCGGCTGCTCCGGTTGGGTACTCCTGCTCCTGGCCGCAACTCTGTTTGGAGCTCTGGGGGGAAGGGGAGCCCCACCATGCCATGCCCCAATCAACTGAACCTCAGGAAGGCACCCTTCCTGGTGTCCCCTCTCCCCCCACCCCAAGTGTGTCAGCTTTTGAAGAAGATGGTAGATTTATCAAGAACTGTGAACCATGAAATCTGCTAGGAATGGAACCTCCAGTATTAGAGGCAGAATACCTTAGTGCCAAATGTTGGGGACAAACAACAGGGGAGGGGATGGCTTTCTCATTCCTTTTTTAATGGACTTGGAGGCCTTCTTGAGGGTATTTGGCTGGCTATAGCTAGAGAGAAACTAACTGATGAGATACAGACTAGATAAACATTTGGTCTCATCCAACAACATAGTTCCCATCCTCTCAAGCACAACAGCTTTTGTTGGCCTCTTGTATGCACCAAAAGGAGCATTTCCCTCAGATTTTAATGTATCCATTGTGATTTTCTTGCAGGCGGCACCCTATTGCTGTGACACAGAGACATTTTTGCAAGCTGTGCAGCAGCCTGTTTCACAGAACAGCCTGTTTCGCCCTTGCCTCCTCTGTATTCCAAGAAACCCAAAAGGGAGAACACCTTTGGCAGCCACTAATTGACAGCTCCCTCCTGCTCCAGAACTCTAATGGGCACCAACAGATACGCTCCCTGATCTCCTCCCCTGCAAACTACAGCAAATGCATCAATGGGTCAAAGAGAGCATCTATATTATTCCTCTCACTGTGTGCCGGTAACATAAAGCTGATGTTCTTTGGATGGGAGGATCAATAAGGCTCAATGCAATAGCAGAACATATTACATATTGATGTGCTGGTTTTGTTGTGTTAACATTTGGCTACAGTTGTAGCTTAATAATCATTCACTACCCTGAATTTGTTTAACCTGACTTTTTTGTTTGCTTTCTTTCTTTCTTTCCTTCTTAACTATCATTCGGATCATGGGTAGCTGGCTGTGTTTTGTCTGGCCAGGAGCCCAACTAAATGTAATTATGTCCCATGAGCTCACCAATATGGAGAAGTATGACTTTCAGATGTCAGTAGGGGAGGGGGCACCAGACAGACGGAATAAAGAAAAAAATGCATTAGCAAAGCAAAATATGAATGGGAGAGAGAGAGAGAATGGGAGATATTTTCTGCCTTTTTCTTTGTTGTTTATTTCCATACACTCATGTTATACAGGAAGTCCTCAGACTCATGAAACAATTGGTTCCTGAAAACTGTGTCTTGAGTCAAAATGTCTCAGGACACATTTTCCCATAGGAAATAGTGTTATAAATGGGAATTTGGTTCCAAAACCAAGGCCAGATACCCTATTCTTTTCTGGTGCTGTCAGAGCTGGTGGTGTGTCAGTCACAGACATGCAGCAGAGAAGGTGATGGTGGGGAATCAAAAGTTGCTCATCCTTGCTACCTATTCCCTTCCTGGAATAGGTAGCACTTCCTGGAAGGAATAGCTAGCACTCCCTTCCTTCTCACTTTTCTATGGAAGGGAGGGAGGCTACTGGGTAGCTGACTGCCATCTCCTCTTCCTCTTGGGCAAAGGGAAGGAAGGTGAGTGTACAGGAAGCTGCTTGTGGGCTGAGAATGGGATGGGCTCTCCCCATCACAAGGACAGCAGTTGAGCCTGGAGGAGGAGGAGAAGGGGAAGCACCATTGGGGGACGGGGAAAGCTTCTTGGGCAGGAGAGTCAGCCAGTTCCTCTGCTGCTTCAGATGCAACCACAACCACCACCATCACGACTGCCAGTCTTGATGATAATATGTGCCTAAGCCACCATTGTCACCTCTCTAGGCCATGCACCAGCAGCCCTCTAGCGGAACCTCCCCTCTGATGGCAAGCATTGTAAAGTGGAAACAAGGTGGCAAGTTACAAAGGTCTGAACTCTGAAGCCCCTGTTCATCTTAATTCAGAGTGCCTTAAGTCATGGACTGCCTGTACAGTCGTCCCTCACCTATCGTGGTTTTCCCAATCATGGATTTGAGTATCTGCTACAGGGAAATTGTGACTGTTCTTGCCAACCGTATCCGCGGTTGTATCCACAGTTTGGTGGGGTTTTAAAAAAAATTCTGGTGTGTGTGGGTAATTTCAGGGTTCAGGGGTGATTTGGGGGACATGGGTGATTTTGGGGGTTTGGGGGTCATTCCCAAGGGTCACGGGTCATTTCCAGGGGGTCAGAGGTAATTTCCAGGAGGTCAGGGGGCAATACTTTCAATTTTAACCTTGTTTTCAGTTGCTTTGTGACTACAATTCCCCTACACCTCCATTTGCCATTGAAACCAATGGCTCATCTACTGCGAATTTGCCAACCACGAGGGTTTCCAAGAACGGAATCCTCGCGGTTGACGAGGGGCGACTGTATAGCACTTTTGCATGTTCAAAGCGTTTCGCATCCATGATCCTGTTTGCTTTACAATACTCCTCTAAAATAAGTAAATATGGGGATTTCCATATTGCAGCTGGGGAGCTGGGGGCTGATGGAGTGACCTGCTTAAGTCCTCCTAGTCAGCTATGGGGCAAGACCAAAATCAGGGAAATCCTGAATCATGGCACAGCCTCTTATTCTGTAGGCATATCGTGCCCTCCATTTACAAAGTGCTATCACAGATGAGAAGACATGTCTCTGCCCTGAGGGGCTTCTAGTCTACCAAAAAAAAAAAAAAAAAAGATACAATGAAGACCACGGAGGTGGCAGCAGTGACAGTCACAAGGGAGAAAATAGTGACTAGTCTTCGCCACTGTGCTACATTCGGTCTTCCATTCATGTGGAAGATGTGAGGCTATCTCCTTTCATTCAGATATTCTTACAGCCACATGGGTGTTCCACCTGAAACATAACCATTAGGAACAGTGGAGGCAGCACTGCACAACTGTGGGAGCACTGCAGCAGCCCCATCATATCAGAAACATGGATGGAAGACTGTGCATCATGTTGGCTATTGTCATTAATGCTGCCAGACTTGGCTCCAGACAGACTGAGGATGGGGGAAGTTGAGGAAGTGGGGAAGCAGAGCAATGGGAGGGGGAGACCAAAGGTAACAGGAGGTCTGGAGCTAGCAGAAGGGGTAGAGTCCCCAGACTGCTCCCACTAGTAAGCAGGTCTGGCCCACAACCATTTATAGGGGCCAAGGGGAAATCACCTAACATACTTTCTGGCCCATGAAGGGGCTTCTAATCATGTAGCTGGTTCCCTTCTTTGACTAGAGCTGGGCGGTTTTGCACCGTCTCAGCCTGTGCCTAAGACCACCTAGATCCAGAGGTGCACCTAGGTGATTTTGGAGTCTGGACCTTTGGAGCGACAGAGTGACACATGCAGTGTTTTTAACACATGGGTTCTTGAAGGCACAAACAGCAACTGGATTCACAAGAATGTAAGAATATACAACAGCTATATTTATGCAAATAAGCATAACATTTCATTGTGTGTTGAACATTTCAACACACAACTTAACATATCTCCATCACACATTTTTCTTTCTCTGCTCCACCCTCTGTCTCTAAAGCAGAGGTATGTTCATCTGCCTGGTGCAGGTCACAGTCATGCTCAGCTGCCTGGCGCAGTGCGGGCGAGTGGCATGGGGTGGCAACCACACCACCCAGAACAGACTAAAGAGCTAAAGAGGATTTGGGGGTCCCCAGGGAGTGTGAAGGCCCTAGACTTCTGCTCGGGAAGTCCATGGTTAAGAGCACTTCCACCTAGATCCATGTTCAGGACCCACAATCATTTAAAAATAGACACCAGCAACAGCCACTGGAGGCATACAGTGCTTGGGTTAGATAGGTCCAGTTGCTCTCCCTCTGCTAAATATAAGAGAATGGGCACTGCACGGTGCCTCCTTGCTCAGTTAGAAGGAAATTAACAAAAGGAATGATCCTGAGTTTACACAGTGTAGGAGTAATTCCAGGTTACTTCAAAGCCAGGTTAAATGACAGAACATTTAGCTTAGAAATGGTTCACTAAGCCAGGTTCCTTTTAAATTTGCAGGAAAGAGGGCTTGTGAATGAAAAGTAGGATGGAGCCAGGAATAATTAGAATTCTGTTTTGCAGGCATGTGCATTTGAAGAGTATTGGGGAGTAGGTTTTTATTTTTTAATTTTTAAAAGATATATATTTAACCAACAATGTAATTGGGGGGTGGGGGTGGGTTAGGGCCAACAGAAGAACTCTGTTTGGAAGGCAGAAGGGCAGATATTTCAGGAATTCCCAGAAATACAGATGTTCCACTTCCAGCGAGCCGCAGTGGGGATCCAAGCCATTTGGCAATTCAGCCCCAAACAAGTCTTTCATCTTAGGCTGGAAAAGCGGGGGGGGGGGGGGCGCGGACGAATCTGGGTCATTCGCCCCTAGAGCTCCCATCCCTTTCAGCGAGTGCCTCGTCAGGGGAAACGTGGATACGGCCTCAGTAAAGAATGCCAGGCGACGCCTTATAAAACACGGGACGAATTGGCCCTAGAAATTAACATCGCTCTCTGTGTCGGACGGAGAATATGAGCTAATCGCCTGCAGCAGAGCCGTTGAAAGAATTGATGGATGAGCGCCGGATTCCCAGGAGAGGGGCGAGCAAGTGGGGGGAGGTTCTGAGGCGAGTTCGGTAGCGTCAGGATTGCGTCAGTTTGGGTCTCAACCACGTCTCCGGCCTCAGAGCTCCGTGAGTCAGAAGAGCTGAACCACAGGACAAGGGCTCACGAATCACTGTGCAAGAGGGGAGGACCAAGACAGACCCTCCCTCCCTCCCTCCCCAGCCGGCTCATCCTCCTCCTCTTTCTGAAGCCTTCCCGATCCTTCGTGCTTGTGTTTTCATCACGTTGGAAAACAAGCCATCCCCTGGCCGGGTGCGAGAGTGTGTGTGTGTTTCTCGCTGAGAAGCGGAGCGGAGTGGAGGGGGGGGAAGGAAGCGCATTTTCAGCACCTTGGACAGGGCAGGCAGCAACCAACATGGCTCCGATTACAGCCAGCCGAGAAGAATTTGGTAAGCATCTTCTTCGAACCCTCTCTGGAAGACTTGATTAATTTCACTCAGGTGCTTTGGGAAGGCAGTTGTGCGACTGTGCCCTTGCATGCTCATGGGGAAGCCTGGAATCGGAAGATTAGGCTCTTGCTGTGATCTGGGTAGCCTCTGTAGCCTCCCCTTCAAGCATTATTTACCCGAGGCATGGATATTTAGCAAAGTTTGTCGTTAATAGGTTTGCACTTTGCTGCTGCGTTATCTCCCAGGTGTTCAAGAACAATATAGGATTCTGTCTGGGGAGGCGGGAGGATTTGCTGTGATACCTAGTTAAAGAAGCTGTGCTGGAGAGTTGAATGAGTCAGATGTATAGATCCCTATTCTACAAACTCAGAATATTTGTCATCATTGCTTCCTTTGAGGGAGGGGTAGATCGCCATTTACTCAAAGTGATTAGTCATCCATCCATCTATCCACGAGCAAGCTTTTTACCTCTGCTTCTGTCTGTCTGTCTCCTGTCATCAGTGATGTTAGGAACATAGGGAGCTGTTTTATACCAAGTCAGACCCTTGGTCCATCTAACTCAGTATTGTCTACACAGACTGGCAGCGGCTTCTCCAAGGCTGCAGGCAGGAGTCTCTTTCAGCCCTGTCTTGGAGATGCTGCCAGGGAAGGAACTTAGAACCTTCTGCAAGCAAGCAGGCTGGTGCTCTTCCCAGAGCAGCCCCATCCCCTAAGGGGAATATCTTACACTGCTCACACATGGAGTCTCTCATTCAAATGCAAGCCATGGTGGACCCTGCTTAGCAATGGGAAAATTTTATGCTTGCTACCACAAGACCAGCTCTCCTCTCCTCATGTTGCTAGGAGAGTATATGTGAACTATTCCCCAATGCTTTTTAACTAAGCATAATCTTCCTTGCCAAAATTCAACTAGTTTAGGCTGTCTCTTAACCTCAAATACAGACAAGTAAAAAAAAAGTTTTTTGTATCAATAATACTGATCTGTTTAAACATTTTTAAAAACATCTTGTTGGTATCATATTTTTAAAAAATGGAACAGGAGAGAAATGTATAAATCAATGCATGTCAAATTGTTCTTCTTCAGCTGCCTAGAGGGTGGGTCAGTAAGGACTTTCATGATGGTTGTACCTTGTAATGTGATATGCTTGGAGTAGCCACACTGTACAGCCGGAGTACTTTGAGTTAAACTGACTTGGATCCTGTCAAAATCAATGAGGAAAAACAGACCTTTTCCAAACAAGTCAGCGTCACTGGCCTATGGATAGAAGTTGATAGAATTTTAAAACATGTTGGCATGGTAGATTTGGGGGTGGGTGGGTTTCAAACTGAAACTGAATGGGTTCAGATTTGGTAGATTATATGGAGTGGATCTAAATTGTCAGCCGTCAAACAGACTCTTGCAATCTGTCCTACTCTTTTTGTCAGAAATAGCATGTTCTCAAAGCAGTCTACCATTTCTATATTGCTGCTATAATACCAAGGCAATCACCTTGCCATATGAAAACAGCAACAATGGCAGATTGCAATCTCTCTGGCAGTTATTGTACAGCACATTTAGTTACAATTTCTTTGTGTACTGCCCCTCACGGGTGTTTCTAATTTCATTTGTGACAGCTTGCTCACCTGATAACTGACTTTCTGAGGATAATTAATATCTAACTGCTCCATTCCTCCTATCAGAAGCTGGAATGCTAGCTTACACTCTCACTCCTGCTGTTAGAAACAACCCATGTGCATGCTAGCTTCAAAGAAGTATTTGCAAATGTGTCAATTGGTCATTAAAATCAGTTCAGCTGAGTTAATGATCCAACCTGGCCTCTTTCCCAAAACAACTTATGTAACTGCCTCTACCATTGCCTCACTGATGATGGGTTTTGCTTCAACTTAGAACTGCATGCCTTGCTTGATCAGAAAATCAACACAGCCTGGAACTGACCCAGTGACCATACAGAATCCATCATTCTACCCCAAAGCAAAATGTCCGGCATACTGACACACATCCATACCCTGTATATATGAACCCCCTACAAACTCAGAAACAGAGAAGCAGAGCAAAAGAGACACCCCATGCCAGAACTGGATTCTTACAGAAGTGGGAACATAGATTGTGAGCAAAGGAGCCAATACAAGTGTTGACCCTTCAACTGCATGCAGTGCCTTCTGTTTCCCCATAGATTCCACAAAAATAATGAGATACTTTACTTCAAAGGTGTGATTGGGTGTGTAACTAACTCATCTGTACATTTGCCCTTCCTCACTTAAACTGGGATAAAAGATGCTGTTTACGAGTCCAAGTGAACCATTCTGCATCTCCGGCAGAAAGCACAGCTCCACTTATCCTTTCAAGAGAACATTTCTCTCTTTCTCTTAACTAGAAAGAGGACAGTGATCATTTGTTAGAATACCAGCCCTCTTACATAAAAGGCACAATTACCTTTCTGCATAAGCAATGCCATCCCATTAATATTTCATGAGTCCCCCATTTTGCTTGGAGAATGTGGACTTAGTCTTGATTGCTGCTAGCAGCATGCCGTGCTTAGACTCACTTAGAAATGTTACTTATGGGCAGAATTGGATTTCCAATTAGTGGTGCTCATTTGGTCCTGTACTGCTTACTCATGAAATCATAATGATATACTCAGTGCCCCTTTTTTATCCATATGCCAGATGTCATCTCAGTCTCCATGCTGTTCTCCCTGTTACCATTTGGAATGTGGGCTGGATCATAGGAGCGATGGAAAGAAGTTAAAGGGGGAATGAATGTAATGATTGATAGACATATTTCCTTGAAATAATGTGTTGTAGACACACGTACCGCTCTGAACAGGTGTAAAAACCCTTTTGCATTAGCCCCACAGTCAGGGAGACTCGGTACTTAAGGAATATCAATGGTAGACAATGGATTTCCTTTTTTAATATACTCTGTTGCCTGTATAATGGGCAAGTACAGCAGGGAAAAATGTCTGCATATTTTTAATTTTGCTTAGAAAACTGACATCAGGAAGGGAGCAGGCATATCCCAAGACACTGTTGCTTCATGCTATGCTTAGCATCTTCATGTCATGCCGTAAACCCTTCTAGGATGGGACTATAAAAATATTTAGCTCACTGTACATAAAGACAAATCCAAAGACTAATATCAAAGAGGATGTTATGCATGTGAATAACACATATTTCCAATTCTCTTTTATCTGCAGAATAAAAAGACTTATGTGAAGGATGTAAAAGAGAGCTAGAAGTGTTCATATGCATACTGAATTCATAACTTTTATCTAGGGCATAGAGAACTTGAGCAGAAATGTGGCATTTATTACTAATATAATTGCTCAGTTGTGTTTGCCTCAATCACGCAAGCAGCAGCAGATATAGCCAGCCAGAGTTTTCCATGGGGTTTTTCCACATTCGTACCTGCAGGGGGCAGAAAATGTTTATGCTTTTTGTTGGATTATATATCCGGCAATTCCTTCTCTTTGCTTCACTGTTTGATCAATTCCTGTTAAGTTAGTTTAACTATCATTTTTAATCTTTGATGTATACCATTCATGTGTTTCTTGACTTGCAGATGAAATTCCAACTGTAGTTGGAATCTTCAGTGCCTTTGGGCTGGTCTTCACCATCTCTCTCTTTGCTTGGATCTGCTGCCAACGTAAATCTTCCAAATCAAATAAGACCCCTCCTTACAAATTTGTCCATGTGCTGAAGGGTGTTGATATTTACCCTGAGAACCTCAACAGTAAGAAGAAGTTTGGTGCAGATGACAAAGGTGAAGCCAAAAGCAAGCCCATGATGCCAAAGAGCTCTCTACACCTTGACTTAGAGAAACGAGACCTGAATGGCAACTTTCCAAAAACAATTCCTAAAATACCAAGTTCCTCAGATCTTGAGAACTTTACTCCAAAGCTCTTTCCAGAGAGGGAGAAAGATTCAATATCTCCTGATAGCTTGAAGTCCGCCATCTCAATATCTTCTGAAGAGAAGCAAGATAAATTAGGCACTCTCTTCTTCTCCATTGAGTACAACTTTGAGAAGAAGGCTTTCATGGTGAACATCAAAGAAGCACGTGGTTTGCCAGCCATGGATGAGCAGTCAATGACTTCTGATCCGTACATCAAAATGACAATACTGCCTGAGAAGAAACACAAGGTGAAAACGCGAGTGCTGAGGAAAACCTTAGATCCAGCTTTTGATGAAACCTTCACCTTTTATGGGATCCCTTATACTGAAGTACAAGATCTAAGCCTTCATTTTATGATCCTGAGTTTTGACAGGTTTTCCCGAGATGACATCATTGGAGAAGTCCTCTTTCCCCTGTCTGGGATCGAGTTGTCTGAAGGAAGGATGCTGATGAACAAGGAAATCATCAAGAAGAATGTTAGGGTAATTTCTTTGAAATCTTATTGACTTGTTCATTTGCTTGTTTTGCCTGCCCTATCACAATGTCAACAATCATTTTCAAACTCTTGTCAAAAGTTGTAAGATTTTTAAAAAATATCTAATACATAATTTGCAGCAACTCCCAGAACAAAACGGTAAGGCACAATGTCTGGATGGAGATGGCCACAACTTTCCTTGACAGTAAAGAACTGCAATGGACATTTTAAATGCTCTATTTATATTTACCTCCTGGACCCCCATGTGGATAACTATCCTTTTTGGATGTGTTGATGGGGAACCCCCCCACCACCACATGCCTCAAGCTGGGTGAGCTGACCCTGACTTTGAGCTTCTCTTGGCTCTTCACCACCCACACATCCAAAAATGGGTGAATGGAGGCATAGATTTGCTACGCCTCCAAGCCAATAACTAAATTGCCCTGGGAAACTGAATTTATTAGGCCCCAAATAATTCTGACTCCCATTTCTTCTCAAGCCACGTAGACTTGAGCGGTGGATCCAAGGAAACCCCCTTCATTCTTCAAATGATGTCCCAGTTTGCTTTTGTCATCAATGCAATTTCCTTTATTTTGTCCTAATCAATAACTCACATGGACTCTGCTGGCTGTGATCTAATTTGCATGTATGCTTTGCAGGATAAAGAGGAAAAAAGAGTCCTTGAAAAGGCCACTAGCTAGTCCTACACTGGAAGTGTGCCTGGGAGGTGGACTCCCTGTTTAAATAGGCAGACATTGTCCCCATTTCATAGACTCATAGAATGTTAGAGTTGGGAGGGACCTTGTAGGTCTTATAGTCCAACCCGCTGAGTACAGGAAACTGCAACAGCATCCCTGTCAGAGGGCTCTCTTTTTGAAAACCTCCAGAGCAGGAGAACCTAGCACTTAGCAAGGCAAACTGTTTCACTTTCAAACACTGGGGTCATTCACACAATCAAAAATTGTGTCCTAGCTGGGTTTGGGAGCTGTGTGTGCTCCCAGTTTTTTCAGTTGTGTCCTACCCAAGTTTTCCTCCTACCTTGCTTCCACACAACTGAAAACTGGGAGCACACACAGCTCCCAAACCTGGGTAGAACACAGTTTTTGATTGTGTGAATGACCTCACTGTCTTATAGCTGAGCCATTCTTCCCTTATGTCTAGCCTGAATCTTCTTCCTTGAAATTTCAACCAACTGGCCATAGCCCTGCCCTCAAGAGCAACAGAGAACAAATCTGGTCCCTCTCCTATATGATAGCCCTTCAGATATTTGAAGACAGCTATCAACTCACCCCTTAGTCTTCTTTTCTCCATGTGTTGACCTTCATAACCAAGCTAATGGCCATCTTATGGTGATGGCCACTGGTTTGGATAGCTTTAGGTAGGGCTTAGACAAAGTTGTGGAGGACAGGTCTATCAATGGCTACTAGTCTGGTAGCTATAGATCACCTCCAGCCTCAGAGGCAAGATGCCGCTAAACACCAGTTGCAGGGGAGCAACAGGAGGAAAGAGGGCATGCCCTCATCCCTTGCCTATGGGCTTCTGGGGTGGGCCACTGTGTGAAACAGGATGCTGGATTAGATTGGCCTTGGGCCTGATCCAGCAATGCTGTTCTTATGATCTTATGAAGTTGAGGCTAGTGACTCTTTGCTAACCACTCCCAAAGATTGGTCCATCTATCTACATTGACTGGCAGTGATTGTCTAGGTATGCTAGCATTGTTCTGTGTATCTAATGTTGGCAACAACCTTTTTGACAATATAACCACATTTCATGCAAAGCATAGCAGAACAGACTCTGCCTACTTGCCAAATATAGCAATTGAAGTATATAAAAACAAGCCCGTCTGTATATCATGAGATAACCAAGATTGGGGACTATGAGAACTAAGACTCCCAAATGGAGTTTTCTAAGGTTGGAAGTCTAAAGCAGGAAGTCTAAGGTAGACCAAATGCCCTGAGAGATGTTATTCCCCAACCCAACACTCCAACATTCAAGAATATTATTATGGCAAATCATCAACATTGCCTGGGAGAAAGATTTAATAACTATGCCCAAGTTGGTTTAGATTGTGACTGCAGGGGTGGCAAAAATATGTGTGCTGATAAATATATATGTCCATAAACCAGCACAATGAGAGGTAATACAGCTCAATAGTTAAGCATGTGCATTGTCAGCAGAAAATCCTGGGTTCAATCCTGGGCTTCTCTAGTTTAAAAGACCATAACATTCTCATGGAATCGTGGGATTCTGGAAGGAATCAGATAGCAGGTGATGGGGAAGAGACTTTTGTCTGAGGTGCTGGAGAGCCATCACCAGACAATACTGGGTAGACAGTATTGGGTTCAATGAATAGTCTCCAAGCCACTTTATATGTAGCATTGTTGTGAAGTAATAGTCTCTGGGCTAAATTATACTTGTTTTACCTATGTGGAAAAGATAGGAGAAAATGGGGGTACACTCCCCTCACCCCAGCTGCATATCTGTTTGTTCTTACCCTCCTGGCACATTATGGGGTGAGTCAGCTCCAAAGACAGGAAGTTTAAACTTCCCATGTTTAGAGTTGACTCACCCCACAATTCACAGAAAAGGAGGTGCCCTTTTCCCAGGCATAAAGGAGTGAGTCGGCTGCAAAGCTGGGAGTTTAAACTATCAGCTTTTGCAGCTGTCTTACTGGCCGAATTTAAATGTAACGCGAAAACAGAGTTAAATGGGGCAGAGGTTGGAACTCCATTATGTCCGAATTTGTGCAACCATGGTTTCGAGCCGAAAGCGACCTCTTGTTTGCCTCGTCAAATTCCAATTTGAACCTGCAGTTTGCAGTGAGGCTCGCCACTGAGACCTGAGGTTTTGCCACCAAAGAGTTACATCTGATTCTGGATGCCACCATAACCACAGTTTCATCCCAATTTTCAAACATCAATCATAGAGACAGTGGCACAGACCTGCCTGGGATCATGCCTGTGCCATACATGCAGCACTTCTCACTGGCCACCTCTCCGAGCCCAACCACACCCCTCCTGTCCCCGATCCAGCTCTGGAGTTGCCTGGCAACAGTGATGCCACCATGTCCCATCTCAAGCTTTTCAACCTGCCAAGCATTCCCTCTTCCCACTCTGTCCCTTGCTCCCCGCTTCTCACAAGCAGGAGGGAAAGAGGATGGGATGATTGGATGGGCACTAAGTGCTTCATTCCCCAAGAATAAAGTGACAATGATGTATGTTCACAAGCACAAACACTCTGGGAGGCAACATAAGCAGGGCACCCTACCACAGCATTGGGACTGGAACATATGGGGTTGGTGGGGGGTTTAAAAGGCTGCCCCAACCAGGGATTCTTGAGCAGCCAAGTTCTATTTTTTTCACAGTAAGGTTGGGGAAGGGGGCCCCAGCCCCTTCCCTTGTGGGGGGTGCAGTTCCTAGGCTTACTCATGAGAAGGGCCAGGCAGCACGATAAGTTTTGCCATCCCTGAGAAGGGAGATTCCCTCCTTTGTGATAATAATTATTTATTATTTAAAATATTTATATCCCGCCCTTCCAGTACACTACTGCTCGGGGCAGCTCACAACAATAAAATAGATACAGTAGGCAACACAAGTAATACAATTAAACAAACGGAGTAAACAAATTAAAAGTTAGGCTAAACACCACCATCAGTATTAAGTTCAAATTAAAGTTATTTTCAAAGCTACAAACTGAGAATTATAAAAACTATAAACTAAAGAACCTACCAAATATAATCAATGATGGATGCCGAGCCAGAGCGGACTATGCTCTCTCATGAGAGTGCCAGGCCATTGGGAGGCCCTGACAACTCATGTGAAGACCCATCAGAGGGGAGAGAGTTGCCAAGCAGAATCGGTAATCATGCATGACAAAACCACCCCTTCTCCCACAAACAGCACTCTCTCTTGAGTGACATGACTTTGGGGCTCTGTATTGAGCCAGGTTGCTCTATGGAGGAAAGCTGCGGGATGGGTACCACAGCAACGGCTTGCAATCGGGGCTCCCTCTCCTGCAATTCCCCATACTGGCAGATCTGCATACGGTGCAGTGGAGCAGGAGTGTGGTTTGGTCTGCATGGACTACTTTGGCAGGGGGATCCCTCGCAAGAGCATCCTACGTCATGGCAGGACAGACCCGCCCCGCCCCACCTCCCACCCACAGCATCCTTTCCCTCCCTCATAATACACATTCATGTTCCCTTTCCTGAGTAACAGGGAAATCGTGCCTCCCTCCAAACCTCCTCCGAAATCGTGCTTGTGCTGGACTATTTTGGTGTGGGGCTCATTGGAAGGCAAAGGTACCATCGCTGTCTGAAGAAGCACTGGCATGGCATTTAAAGGGATTGAAATGACCTTTCCATGCCAAAAGCGGGCGAACCAATCAAAAAATGCGCGATCATGCTTGGCACACCCCCTTCAAGATCATGGCCAGTCGCAGCCACTCCATTGATGTGCTGATGTTTTGTCCCCAGTCAAGCTCTCCTGGAGCTTGCTCGGATCAGCCTCATTGGTCAAGCAACAGGGAGGGGCTCCCTTCTCCTGGAACCAGAGATTGCCGGACCGTGGTTGGACAAAGATCTACAATGCAATTTGCTGTTTAAAACTGAAACTGTGTACAACCTCTAGTTTCATGTTTTGTCTTAATTCAGCCACTCCTTTTATGCTTCAAATAGGGGGTGCCACCTTCCCAGTGTATTATGGGGTGAATCAGCTTTACAAATGGGGAACAGTAAGCCAGTGTGGCACACCGGCGAGTGTCCCATGGTACTCTAGTGTGTCATGGCACTCCAGTTCTGAGTGCCATTGTATTCTGAGCTAAATTGTACTTGCTTTACTTATGTGTCTAGAGTCAAGCTAGATCTTATACGCAGACATGTGTAATATTACCTAAATGATCGTTTCTTAAAAATCAAAAGAAAGAAGCTTCGGGAGAATGTGATTGATATCTGGCATGTAAGAAGGATGCTTCCCCTTTCTTTCTGCTCTATTTTTCCAGTTCAAATAATCCCTCCCACCTTTCCTTCCACCCCCACCCCCGCCAGCATTCAAAGATGCATTCACTCAATTCTTATACCAATTTGTCTTTCATTCTGTGACCTAAATGTGTATTTGCATGGATAAGATTCTAGACAGATCTTTCTGTTTTCCAGAACAGATAATGTGTGCCTCCATTGGATACTCACTGCAATAACAGATTCCCACTGTTTTCAATGGGTTGTAAGCAGCAGCTCAGGGTGTAATCCTGATTCCAGCTATACACATTGATATCAGTGGGATTCTGATATCAATGTAGGGAGGGGAGCTGGTCTTGACAGGTATTCAAGGTATTCCCCTTAAGGGATGGGGCCGCTCTGGGAAGAGGGTTCGAAGTTCCCTCCCTGGCATCTCCAAGATAGGGCTGAGGGAGATTCCTGTCTGCAACCTTGGATATGCCACTGCCAGTCTGTGTAGACAATACTGAGCTAGATGGACAAATGGTCTGACTCAGAATAAGGCAGTTTCCTATATCCCTATGTTCTACAAGTACAACTTTTAGTTACTACACTCAATTCTTATACCTTATAACACTTATAATATATTCTTATAACACTCTTCTGTGCTGGGTACTGTCAGTGCTACAGTTCAACAGTCTAATCAAGCTAATCTGAAATACTTGGGCAACAGCCAATATAGTTATGGTATCTTGAGTGGACATAAATTGGCTTAGATCAGAGTTCTTCATAAATAACCAAGTGGCAGGCTGTAAAGGTTCAGTCTACATCCCACTGAAGTATGTGGCAAAATGCTATTGAATTTAATGACTGTGAGTATCAACCTCCATCACCATGTCTGTGATCCACAAGCAATTAATTCATAATATTTACATGACCAACCCTCAAACCATTTCATTCCCATTGGTCCATTAAAACAAAACAGGACCATCAGAGCAAGTGGTTATTTTAGGATTAAAGCCTTAATCATATTAACTCCAATGGTCCTGGCTGCAATCTTGAACACTTTACTTTGGATGTAAGCATAACTAAATATGTGTTAAATGGTCCGGTCCTACATTCTCTTTCTCATTTAACTTTAAAAATACACAGTCAAATGTGGGGAGTGGGTGAGAACTGGATCACAGGAAGGGGCACTGAAGCATTTCCCACCAGTATTGCCAACAGAAGCTTCTTTTCTGGGACAAATAGGAAATCCATGGGGACACAGTGATAATTGGGAATGTGGCATGGTAGGAATACCTTTTGTATCTGGTTGCAAATTGGCTAGAAGTAACCTGAGCTGAACTGGCAGCCTATTTCTTATTGAAATTCTAAATATAATAGATGTTTCAAAGCCTGGGCAACCAATAGCCCGTCTTTAGGACCTGCCTGTGTATTGACTTTTGGGTAATTGCTTTCAAAAGATCAAGCATCAAATCAAATTGCTTCAGTGTGTTCCAAGCAATATTCTCATCTGTAAGGTTGTATGTGTTCTAATGCAACAAGCCCCCGTTCATGACCTGGAGAGGCAAAGCTTGTTTGGTTTCTATTTCCTGTCTTATATTTTGACGCCAGCAAGGTGACAGTATTGGTTTTGCAAAATCTGATTTGTAGCGAATATTTCTTCAGTCCATTGAAATGCTAATTCTTCAGGAATTATTTGTGAGAACATTCCAATAGACTGTCTGGCCAGACGTTTGAGTGTGTGTGTGTGTGTGTGTGTGTGTGTGTGTGTGTGTGTGTGTGTGTGTGTGTGTGTGTTCAGAAGAGGGGCAGAGTGATTGGTGTCCAAAGGTGTTCCAAGAATATGGGCCTGCCAGCGGGTGGGCCCTCCAAGGTTTCCTCATCAGCCTCCCTACCCTTCCCCCAATCTCCCCCTACTTGACGCTGCAGCTTCCTGACGGCAATATCTTCCATTGAGAAGCAGGGAGTGGAATGAGAGGAATGGAAGGGGCCCTCTCTGCTCTGCAGTGTAGGATACCAGTGGCAGGAGTCAACCTACAGGAGCAGCAACAGTGTTAGGGTGGCCGATGCTGCCCTGGTAAGGAGAGACAGGCTGCCGTTTTCTTCTCTGCCCGCCCGCCTGCCCTCTTCCACCCTCCCACCACATTTCCCCACTGCCACATACCGCCATTTTGTTTCCCCACCTGTCCAGCCAGGTGCCGCTATTTTCTTCCCTCCTGCCCATCCCGGTCGGTATCCGGCAGCTGCTTGCGAACTCTTGCGAGAGCTGCCACACATGGGATTCGTGACAGATATGCCTAAGAGATAGATAGATAGATAGATAGATAGATAGATAGATAGATAGATAGATAGAAGAGAGAGAATAAATATGAATGAACCCATACCCACAACTTCACTCCTTCTTGGAGAAAATTAGAAATCTGTAGGGAAAGAATGGCAGTTCAGTCCCGAAATAGCAGAGCAAAACCAGTTTGGTGAGAAAGCAGCAAAGCAACAAGTCTTGAAACAGTTCTTTAGTATTGAAGAACTATAAGGATTTATTTAAAGAAAAGGTTACAAACAAATGTGAAAAAGCTTGCAGCTTATTTCAGCTGTAGCTCTTGGCTGAAGAGAGACACCAAAACAAACAGCCATCTCTGGAGGGACAAAATGGAGACTAACTCTGTAAGAACAAAGGGGAGGAGTCCAGCACTTTTATCCATGACCCTAACCCCCCACCCCCAGTGGTCACTATGATACATTGCAGCTGAGAGCTGGTGCTGCCAGGGTCCTAGCTCCAACACCCCTTCTCATCAGCTCTTGCTGCAGTCTATAAGTC
Source organism: Hemicordylus capensis (assembly GCF_027244095.1). NCBI lineage: Eukaryota > Metazoa > Chordata > Lepidosauria > Squamata > Cordylidae > Hemicordylus > Hemicordylus capensis. The sequence continues at coordinate 9,914,851 of NC_069658.1, read as the reverse complement.
CTAACTTCTCTCTCAAGGTTTTGAAATTATCCCTGGGCAACGGCTTAGTTAGTACATCTGCTACCATTTGTTCATTTGGAGATCAGTTTTACAAGTCCTTTTTCTTGTGCATCCCACACATAATAACCTCAAACATCTCAGTGGGTTTTGGTTCGCCTATGTTTTAATCCAACATTAGCTTGTGCAGCCATGCCACCTCTTGACATGCTTGAGTGGCAGTTACATATTCTGCCTCAGTAGATGAGAGAGCAACTATTGATTGCATGCAGCTACGCCAACTGACTGCTCCACCACCATAAAAGAATACATAACCACTGATTGACTTCTGTTCTGTTTGATCCTCAGCCAGGTCTGCATGAATGTAACTTACTAATTTGGGTCCACTACTAGCAGGCAACTTTAATTTTGGATGGATTGTCCCTTTAGGTACCTGCCTAGTCTCTTTACCGCAGTCCAGTAGTCTTTGCTGGGTGTGCTTACTTTCCTACTCAAGTTTCCCACAGATGCAGCTATATCCAGTCTTGTTATCATAGCTACATATAAAATTTTTCCAATTGCTGTCCTATACTCACTGTTTTCTGGCAGAAGTTCACTTTCCTCCTTCTGTTTTAAGTAACCTGTTTCCGTAGGTGTACTTGTTTCTTTGGCCTCTGTAAATCCCAAATACTTTAGTAAATCATTTATTTTCTGGTTGTGGCTAAACAAATAGCTTCCATCCTCTTCTCTCTCTATGTATATCCCAAGACAGTGTGAAATAGGCTCAAGTTCTATCTCACAATTCAGATGCTTTATTATTTCAAGGCTGTCCTCTCTATTTCCATAACAACTCATCAGATCTTCAATGTAAAGAAGTATATAGGTTCATCTGTTGTCTTTGAGCCTCATGTACAGGCAAGGGTCAGCCCATTCTTGGGTAAATCCCTCATTGACTAACTGGTTTAATTTGACATTCCAGGCTCTTGCAGCTTAGTCCATAGATACTTTTCTGCAGCTTACATACAAGTTTTTCTTTACCAGGTTCCACAAATCCTGGAAGCTGCTCCATATAAATATCTTTTCTTATTGTCTCCATGAAGAAATTCAGTTTTCACATCTAGGTGAACCACTTGCATTTTCTTTGCTGCTGCAATGCTTAGGAGTGTCCTTACTGAGGTGTGTTTTACAATGGGAGCAAATGTCTCATAATAATCTTTCCCATATATTTGCAAGAATCGCTTTGCTACCAGTCTCACTTTGTAACGCTGGAATCTCCTTCTGCATAATTTTAAAAATCCAATTGCACCCCACAGTCTTTCTTCCCTCAGGTAGCTCTGTGAGTGTTCATATGTTATTTTTGTGCAATGATCCCATTTCTTCTTTCACAGCTTCCTTCTAGTTTTGTGCTTCAGTTGCAGGTAAGTTATCAATTTCTTTCCACGTGCTTGGTTCTTCAAACTTTTTCCCCTTTGCAATATAGGAAAATTCTTAGGTGGAACTCCTTTATTTTGTTGTGTTGAACAGTGCACCTTTTGTTCATCATCAGCATCCTCTTCTGCTGAATCGCTGCCAGGTGTAAAACTTATAGTGGATCCTTCCTTTTGATCAAATTGCCTTGATTCTTTTTCCTACTGAAAATTGGGCTCTAAGTTTGGCAGTTCACTAGTGGTTAGTTTTTCATTTTCACTAAAGTATGCTACATTGCATATTTTAGTTGTTTCTGTGGCAAGATCAAAAGTTCTATATCCTTTGCATCCTAGGGAATAGCCAACGAGTATTTCTTCCTCAGACCTACAGTTGAGTTTGCTTCTTTTGGCTTTTGGTATATAGGTGAATGCTTTAGATCCAAACACTCTTATATGACTCAAGGTGTGCTTGTTGCCATGACAGAACTCACGTGGTATTGTTCCTGTGGCCTTTGTTGACGATCTGTTTTGCAGGTAAGTAGCAGTCGTCACTGCCTCCCCCCAAAATTTAGTAGCCAAACCAGCATCTACAAGCATGCATCTCATCATTTCAGTAGGAGAATGGTTCTTTCTTTCTGCCACTCCATTTTACTCTGGAGTATAAGGAACAGTTTTTTGGTGTTCAATGCCCTCCTCCTTTAGGAATCTTATTACATCGTTCCCAGGTACGCACCACCATTGTCAGTGCAGAGGATCTGTGGTTTTCTCCCAAACTTGTTGCTCACTCTTGCATCATATTCTTTTAGTCTTTCTAGTACTTGTCCCTTTTCACCTAACAGGTATGTATATGTTTATCTAGAATAGTCATCAATGAAAGTAAGAACATATTTATTCCCTCCTGATGTATTGCATAGTTCCACAAGCATCACTATGAATCAGATCCAAAGGATGATGTGTTTTTCTTCACATGGAACAAAAGCAGGCCATAGGAACATAGGAAGCTGCCATATATTGAGTAAGACCATTGGTCTATCTAGCTCAGTATTGTCTTCACAGACTAGTAGTGGCTTCTCCAAAGCTGAAGGCAGGACTCTCTCTTAGCCCTATCTTGGAGAAGCCAGGGAGGGAACTTGAAACCTTCTGTCCTTCCCAGAGCAGCTCCATCCCCTGCGGGGAATATCTTATAGTGCTCACACTTCTAGTCTCCCATTCATATGTAACCAGGGCATACCCTGCTTAGCTAATGGGACAAGTTATGTTTGCTACCACAAGACTAGCTCTACTCTCCCATGTTGCCTTTGCTCTTATACACCATGTACACTTTGATTCAGTGCTGTAGGGGGCTTTTTTAAACCCTTTACCAAATCCAACTTTTCAGCCTGACATATCATTTTGGCATCTCTATGGCCTATCCTTCTGTGCTACAAATTCAGATATCTTTGTGTGTGCATTCTTTCACAGTTTTGGCCCTTTCAGTCATACATTCTACTTCAAACAAGGCATTATCTTGTAAAACTGCTTTCATAAGCAGTTCCTGTTTATGAGTAATGAAAGAGTTCTTTCCTTTAAAATTTGCTTCAGAGCCCCTTTCTGTAGCATATTTTACAGACCTCAGACTTGTTTCTAGAGTAGGCACATACAAAGCTTCTTCAATTGTTAATCCAATGGGTTTTCCTTTCTCCAGTTTGCAGAGCAACTGTGCAGATCCTTTCCCTTTGGCATACATTAGTTTTCCATCTGATAAATATATAGGGATTTTACAACTTGTATTTAGGTTTCTATAAGGTTGCTTGTAGCACCTGAGTCAATGCAAATACAATTGCCGCATTTCTAAGACTTAGCTTCCAAAACATTTTCTGTTCATGCAAGTTATATGCTTTGCTTATTAGCTTTAGTCCCTGATTGCTTGTAAGTTCTGTGCTCTGTGTTCCCAGATGACTCACTCTCTTTGCAGCTTTGTTTTGCTTGCCTTTTTCTGCAAATTCTTCATTCTTGGGACACTTAGAGGAGATTCTCATGAGCGTGGGCGGCAGATCCGATCGCCCAGGGCTGCTTTCCTGCTCGTCTGCGGGGAGAGCGGGCTAAGCCAGCTCTCCCCGCAAGCACCTTCCTAGAGAGTCTAACTGATTGTGAGACTCACCTCTTATTCTACATGTGTTTGGAGCTTTCACAAATAAAGCACTTATTTCTTTGCAAGATTCTAAATGCATTTTCTTCACTTTCCTTTGGTTGCCTATCATCCCTTCTGCACAAATCAAAGTCCTCTAGATCAGAGTTTCTCAACCACCGGTCCGGGGACCGCTGCCGGTCCCCGAAGGGTTGAGCGCCGGTCCCTGACTGGGAGTCAAACCCCCCCCCAACAACTGCAATCAAGTCACTCACTTCCTCAATTTTGCACATGGTACGGAAGAGGAAGAGTATCACCTTCTTGTCCCTTGCCTCCACGTGCTGCTGTGATCTTCCTACAGCTATTTTATTCCCTATCTTTACAGCTTCAAACTGTATGCGGTGTGGAAGGTATGCCACCTGAAGGGCTGCCACTTGAAGGGCTGCTGGTTCTTGCATGCTCATTGTTTGCAGCCAAAGGTTGATTGATTGAAACCCAGCTGCCTATTGTGGTCGAGGCGCCTTGAGAGGGAACGCTGTTTCCCTCTTGCATCGGTGGGGTGTTGTGGTCCCTCTGCCCCCTGTAACCCCCTGGTCTGCACCGCCGGTGGAGGACGGCGGTCCCCTTTATGACCTCGCCGGGTGCGGGGGACAATCTCTGGCCGGGATCATGCCGCGGTGAGGGCTAAGCAGAGGAGGGAGGGAGGAGGGCCACCTTGGCTCACCTCGCAGGTATGCGCGGGCAGCATGTGGGACCACGTGAGCTGCGTGGCCCCAAAGGCAGGCTGGTGTGATTGGCTCCCGCAGGGGAGTTGGGAGGGGGGCACAGAAGTGCACATTGTGAGAGAGGATGGGGAACACTTGCTACACTCTGGTGCGCAAGCACAGTGGCGGCAGCTCTTGGACCCAGGCGACCTTCCGAGTGCAGTCTGGTGCACCATTGCCTCACCCACCCTGAACAGTGCCTCGTCTCCCCAGCGAGGAAAATGAGGCATCTACCACTACAACGCCCCACACCCTCCGCCATCTCAGAATCACCCCCCTTTCTTTTAATGCCAGGTCTCCACCGCTCTTCTTCACATTTTCTTTCACCATTAAAAAAAACCCCATTCCCAGCACCTGCCATGTAACGAATTTAACGAGTTTTGGAGGAGCTGCACGGGTTTCATTAGGTCCACCTCACAAAGTGCACATCTAAGAGCAGGATCCAGATCAAGTCAGGTGATCATGACCAAGCAGCATTGACACAAATGAGAGATGACTAAATTAATTTCAGTGGGTGGTCGTGACTAACGTTGTCTGGATCCTGCCCTGCGACTACACAACTCCTGCTAAAACTCCACCTCCATCATGAGAGGGTTAAACTGTAGATTTCCGGCTCTACTGAGCTTGCCCTGCTCTCCTCTCCTCACCTCCTTTTTGCTTTGCTTGACATCCAGCCTGATGAAGCATTTTGGGGGATTCAAAAGCTTGCTTGTGTGTTGTTTTCATTGCCCCCATGTAGCTTTTGAATTTTTCTAATGGCCCAACATCCCCTCTCCATTGAGTAATCACAAGAACCTCCACCCCCACCCCACACATACTGAAGACATACTGGAGACAAATTTGTTCACCCAGGCTTTTAGATTCAGGGGTTCTCAACCTTGGGTATCCAGACATTGGTGGACTTCTACTCCCATAATCCCCAGCCATAATGGCCAAATGCCATTGTGGTTGGGGGTTATGGGAGTTTAACTGAGGGACCCAAGGTTGAGAACCCCTAATATTCCATGTTTGCAAAAGATTCCAAATTTAATTATTTTAATGCTTATATTATTTTAATTGTAAACTGCCCAGAGATGCAAGTTTTGGGCAGTATAGAAGTCTGATAGATAGATAGATAGATAGATAGATAGATAGATAGATAGATAGATAGATAGATTTGAAACCCCTTTACTAACTGCCGGTCCGGGAAACTGCGCATGAAGAATGTAGCGGTCCTTGAAACTCTGCACGAAGAATTTAGCGGTCCTTGACTCCAAAAAGGTTGAGAAACACTGCTCTAGATAGTTAATTACAAATTGTAAGTCTGCATCCTCCTTGACTTCCAAGGCACTAGTCACACTATCACAGTAATGTGGCAAACTGTTCAACAGCAATCCTATCAAAACTGCATCTGACATGATTATTTCTTGAGCTTGCAGTTGCCTAGATATTTCAAACATTGAATTTATGTGCTTAGACAGATTTCTCCTTCCTTAAGTCTTTTATTGCTTAGTTTTCTTACTAGATGCACTTTGGAAACCACAGACATCTTTTTATATAATTCCTTCAGAGTTTCCCACATATACTTTGCATTTTCTTTGTCTCTTAGATGCACTAAGATTGAGTCACTTACCGCCAAACAAATAATTCCTCATGTCTTTTCATCTGCTCTATCCCATTCTTTCTGCTTCGTTCATGCATCTTCAGGATGCTGGATGTGCAGAACATTGCAAAGTCCATGACTCTTGAGGAACATCTCCATTTAGAAGAATGAGAGCTCATACGCAGGACCTTGCAATTTTTCAGTTGTTTGGAATCCTTGTGCTGTCTCCATTGTCAAAGCTTTTCTCTTTGCTTTGCTTTCTATGTAACTCTCTCGGCTTTTCTCTTTTATTTACTGGCTTCTGTGCCCATAACCCTTTGTAGGTGAACACTTTTTCTAATCAAACAAACAAATATTTGGGTAGAACATATACTTGTATGTAGAAGGACCCCAGTTCAAGCTAGGCAGGGACATAGGCAAAATGTGGAGATTCATATGAAATTAGCACCATTTTAATGAATGAATAATGAAACAGCAGCTTGAAAATCAATGGAATACTAAAGTGGAAAGATTCTTGAATGCTCCTACTTCAAACTCTGGCATCTCCTATTAAAGGGATCACAGGTTGAGGGGTGAGGGAGATTTGGGCCGTTACCTTGTTAAGCTATTGCCAACGTCAGTAGACAAGAAAGAATTCTGACAACAATAGCCTGACTCTGAGCCGGGTCTCATGATCAGTGAGACCCGGTTTAGCAGGGTGAGTGGGGAGAGCGGGTTAAGCCTGCTCTCTCCGCACATGAGCAGGGAGGGAGCGGTGGGCAGCCGGATTGGCTGCCCAGACTATTGCTGGCTCTGTGACAGAGCCGGTGGGAGCTGGAGAGCTTGGGGGCCGCACGGCCCCCGGAAGCTCCAGTATGCCCTGCGCGAGCGTGCAGGGCATACTGGGGAGACCCCTGGAGCCCTGCGGCTTTTCGCCTCCCCTCCGGGGGTCTACTTGTGAGTAGCCATGGCACAGAGCCATGCTGCAGCTACTCACGACTGGAAAGCCCAGGTTTGTGGAGCACTTGCTTCACAAACCTGGACTAAGGGGAGGGCTAAAAAAGCAGGCTAGCTGCTTGTAAGCCACTGGGCTCGCCTGTGAGCCCGGTGGTTTACACAATCAGCCAAAACTAGGCTAGGCTCTCCTAGCCCGATTTTTGCTGATTGTGAGAATAGCCCCTCTGTCTTTTGGCTTTGTTTGTTCACCTAAGTCAGGGTTTCTCAACGTGTGGGTCCCCAGATGTTATTATGGGAGTTGAAGTCCAATTACATCTGGGGACCCACACGTTGAGAATCCCTGACCTAAGTGCTAAAGTGGGTAAAACAGCATTAAAAGCAGTTGGCTTGGCTTGAGAGGAGGAAGGCAATCATTGGCCCAAAGCTTTCAGAGAAATCAATCACCAGTTTGTTTTTAAAAAATCCTCCTGCTTTTCCATCGTTCTATGACACAGTAAGTTCATTCTCATGACCAGGTGGGATGGTGGGCATGCAGTAGGGAAGACTGAAGAAGCCCACCTTCCCTGAAGATAATCTCCAAGGACCATCTGGGCATACAGATCATGTGTCCAGATGATCCATCACAGCCCCAGGGACTAGGAGGCACAGAGATGGGACAAGTATGTGGTGCATTGTGGGGACCCCTCAGCGATGTGTGGGGACTAATCAGTGCTTCAGCACTGATCAGGGAAACATGGTTAGGAGGGCACTCTCTCCCTTAACCTCATTTATGAGACGGTCTCTCTAGGCAGGTTTGCTGCTGAGGTGCCGCTGGGAGCTGCGTGCCTCCCAGCCCTTCTTACAGCTTGGCTTCCTTAGCCCAGTCTTGGCTACTCATAAGAACAGCCTCAGTAGACCTTAAGCAGGTGAGGAGATGTGGGCGGGGAGGTGGAGTGGTTGTATAAGGATAATATTACCAGGGTGCCTGTCGAGGTATCTGACCATATTGAATGTGTGTACCTAAGTTTGGGGACCAGGGATAGATTGGGACTTTTGTTTGGTGTACCAGTCGCCCCGCTGCCCAACGGAATCCCTTACTGAGCTCACAGTCTTGGTCGTGGAACTTGCGTTGGAGTCACCCAGACTTTTGGTGCTGGGGGACTTCAATGTTCACTTTGGGACCAATTTGTCTGAGGCAGCTCAGGAGTTCATGACAACTATGGACCTATCTCAAGTGGTCTCCAGACCAACGCATATTGCAGGTCACACTCTTGATTTGGTCTTTTACTCTGATCAGGGTGGTGTTCCGTGGGTGGGGACTCCTGTGGTTTCCCCATTGTCATGGACGGACCACCATCTGGTTAAGGTTAGGCTCACAACCACTTTCCATCTCTGCAGGGGCGAGGGGCCTATTAGAATGGTCCACCCAAAGAGGTTATTGGATCCAATAGGATTCCAAGAAGCCTTGGAGGGATTTAATGTTGGCTCTGCTGGTGATCCTGTTTATGCCCTGGTTGAGAATTGGAACAACTTACTCACCAGGGCAGTAGACACGATTGTTCCTAAGCGTCCCCTCTTACCCGCTTCAAAACAGGCCCCTTGGTATATGGAAGATCTACGGGGGCTGAAGCGACAAGGTAGGCAACTGGAGTACAAGTGGAGAAAGACTCGACTTGAATCCGACAGATTACGACACAGAGCACATTTAAAGATCTATGCTCAGGCGATACGTGCGGCAAAGAAGCGGTTCTTTTCTGCCCATATTGCATCTGCGAGTTCACGTCCAGCGGAGTTGTTCAGGGTTGTGAGGGGGGTAGTAAGTGCCCCCGCTTCCTTGTATCAGAATTTGGAGCCATCAGATACCCGCTGCGATGTTTTTAAAGAGTTTTTTGCAGATAAAATCACTCGGATTGGGGCCGACTTAGAGACTCCACCATTAATTCGATGTCTGAATTGGAGATGTCCGACAACTCTTCTTTTGTGGTTCTAATGGATCGGTTTCAGTATGTGACTCCTGAGGACGTGGACAAGATGCTCAGAGTGGTGAGGCCTACCACTTGTACTCTTGACCCTTGTCCAACATGGCTGGTTCTATCTAGCAGGGAGGCTATTGTAGAAGGCCTGGTAGAAATCATAAATGCTTCTCTGAGGGACGGCAGGATGCCTCCTTGTCTTAAGGAGGCAATTATTTGACCTCTTCTTAATCAGCCTGCATTATATCCCTCAGAGATTAGCAACTATAGGCCTGTTTCCAACCTCCCATGGCTGGGCAAGGTGATTGAGTGGGTGGTGGCCTTTCAGCTCCAGGCGGTCTTGGAGGAAACTGATTATCTAGACCCATTTCAAACTGGTTTTCGGGTAAGCTATGAGGTGGAGACTGCCTTGGTCAGCCTGATGGATGATCTCCAATTGGGAATTGACAGAGGAAGTGTGACTCTGTTGGTCCTTTTGGATCTCTTGGTGGCTTTCGATACTATCGACCATAGTATCCTTCTGGAGCGTCTGAGGGGGTTGGGGGTGGGGGGCACTTTTTTACAGTTGTTCCACTCCTACCTCTCGGAGAGATTCCAGATGGTGTTGATTGGAGACTGTTGCTCTTCAAAATCTGAGCTTAAGTATGGTGTCCCTCAAGGCTCCATACTTTCTCCAATGCTCTTTAACATCTACATGAAACCACTGGGAGATCATCAGGGGATTTGGAGCGGGGTGTTATCAGTATGCTGATGACACCCAAATCTACTTCTCCATGTCAAATTCTTCAGGAGATGGCATAACTTCCCTAAATGCTTTCCTGGAAGCACTAATGGGCTGGATGAAGGAGAATAAACTGAAGCTGAAGCTGAGGTACTTATTGTGCGGGGTCAGAACTCCAGAGATGATTTTGATCTGCCTGTTCTAGATGGGGTCACACTTCCCCAAAAGGAACAGGTTTGCAGTCTGAGAGTACTTCTAGATGCACACCTCTCCCTGGTTTCTCAGGTTGAGGCAGTGGCCAGGGGTGCTTTCTATCAGCTTCGGCTGCTACGCCAGCTGCGTCTGTTTCTTGAGATGAATGACCTCAAAACAGTGGTACATATGTTGGTAACCTCCAGACTTGACTTCTTCAATGCCCTCTATGTGGGGCTGCCTTTGTACATAGAAGTCCAGAAGCTTCAGTTGGTACAGAACGTGGCAGCCAGGTTGGTCTCTGGGTCATCTCGGAGAGACCACATCACTCCTTTGTTAATAGAGTTACACTGGTTGCCAGTAGGTTTCCGGGCAAAATACAAAGTGCTTGTCATAACTTATAAAGCCCTAAATGGCTTAGGCCCTGAGTATCTAAGAGAACGTCTTCTTCATTATGATCCCCACCATCCATTGAGGTCGTCCGGGGAGGTCCGTCTCCAGCTGCCGCCAGCTCGGCTGGTGGCCACACGGGGACGGGTTTTCTCGGTCGCTGCCCCAAAACTGTGGAATGCGCTCCCTGCTGAGATACGATCCTCTCCATCTCTGACAATTTTTAGAAAGTGTTTGAAAACCCACCTCTTCACCCAAGCTTTTTCTGTTCTTTAAAATTTTAAGGTTTTAATTCGTGGTTGATTTTAAATTGTTAAATTATATTAAGTTTTTAAATATATTTTAACTTGTTTTATACTATCATTAACCGCCCAGAGATGAAAGTTTGGAACAGTGTACAAATGTAACAAGCAAACAAACAAACAAACAAATAAATAACTCATTTTGTTTAGATTATTAGGTTAAACAGGAAACCATTATCTCATCTTTGGCCAATTACGTAGATCAGGTTATTGGCCAAAAGTCATTGTGTGTGAGGATGATGGGAGTTATAATCCAACAATATCTGTTGGGAACTACGTATCTTGACAAAGTGAGTTGTGCCCAAGATCAACTTGGGGGTGGGGAATGGGACAGGTCAGTCATGTGACTAATTTAACTCCCATTAATTTCAGTGAAATTTGAGGGCATCTAACTCTCTCTAGATCAGGACCTTTTGTGGTGAATGTGCAGAAATTTAGATACCTGAAGCTCTTAAAGTTTAGTTTAGTCTAGTTTAGTTTTAGTTCCTTTAGTTTAGAAAAAAGACGACTGGGGAGAGACATGATAGAGGTCTATAAAATCATGCATGGTGTGGAGAAAGAGGGTCGAGAGAAATTCTTCTCCCTCTCACATAACACTAACAATAAGATCCAGGGGTCATCCCTTGAAACTGATTGCCAGGATATCTAGGACCAAAAATCGGAAGTACTTTTTCACACAACACATCATCAACTTGTGGAATTCTCTGCCACAAGACGTGGTGACAGCCTCCAACTGGATGACTTTAAAAGGGGTTTGGATAACTTCATGGAGGAGAGGTCTATCAATGGCTACTAGTCGGAGGGCTATAGGCCACCTCCAGCTTTAAATACAAGATGCCTCTGAATACCAGTTGCAAGGGAGTAACAGCAGGAGAGAGGGCATGCCCTCAACTCCTTCTGTAGGCTTCCAGCGGCATCTGGTGGCCACTGTGCGAAACAGGATGCTAGACTAGATGGGCCTTGGGCCTGATCCAGCAGGACTGTTCTTATGTTCTTAAATATTCTGATATTGTTTGCAAGGTGTTGTTTTTAAAGAATTTGATTTACAAATGGATATATTATAGTCTTGATATAGCTATGAAAGCCATATTTAATGGAAAGTGTTTGAAAGAGCACTAAATATTATTGCTGATCCAAAATGCTGCATGAATGTTTGTCTTTCACATTTTCCAGAAATCTTCTGGGCGTGGTGAGTTGCTGATTTCCCTCTGCTACCAGTCCACAACAAATACTCTCACCGTGGTTGTTTTGAAGGCCAGACACTTACCCAAAGCTGATGTTTCAGGATTATCGGGTAATTATAAAATAGCACATTATTATAATGACCTGCTGAGATTTATATCAGGGATTTAAGTGTTTTAACCAGCAATTTAATGACTCATGCCTGATATTTAGCCAAGAAAATTATCCAGGAAATGATGCTCAGGCCTCAAATACCTCCTCCGGCTGTGAAACATCAGTCCCTGCAATGGGTAGTGAGCAGCCCACTCATTCAGTGATCTCACCACATCATTATGGCCTTCATGGGAAGTATGAAACGTGTGGATTGGCCAGGCATGGTTTGGTCAGGACTTTCAGGCTTCTGGTCCTGGACCCAAATCAAACTCCCAGCTCCCTTTCTAAGGGCCTACCTCCCAGTCTCTGGTCTGAAGAACACACCACCGCCACCTGGAATTAAGAATGGCTATTCTTGGCCCTGACCTGATCTTGAGAACTTATTTGGGGGCAATATCTTTGACCGCTGTGGCTTGGCACGGGGCCCTCAAGTAAACATTTGGTTTACTTGGGGCTGGTTCTTACATGATCAGGAATGATTGTCATGTCCCATAGTTCCATTCCAATGTGAGGATGAGGGAGGATGTGTGTGAGGGGCCAGTAATGTGCTTACTTTCCACATGGTGGAAAGTAAGAAGATAATAAGGTTAGTACAAGTCAGAGGGCCAAGTGCTGAGCAGCAGACAAGATTCCCAGGAGAATAACATGGAGAGGCCAATGATTTAGTTCTCTCCGTGTCAGCATTGTCCAGGGACAAGCTGGTGTGGCAGTTGACATAATGGAATCCCCTCTTCTCATACTATTTCCCCCTTCCATGCAAGTAATGCATAGCCCACTATCTTTGATGTCATGAAACTTTCCCGGTATACAAGGCTCTCTTCTTCCCTGCACTACTTTGATGCTTCTGCTTTTGCTGCTCAGGAATAACCTCGAGAAAATAAATTATGGTAATCACTTGTGGCTAAAGGCAGGCAAGGAAGTCCAAGCAGACAGTTGAACTGTGCTTTTGCATCCACCCAATCCACCCAAGTTCTTGTGATATAAAGGATATGTTGGATTTTGCTTGTCTTTGCAGACCCTTATGTTAAAGTGAACCTATATCATGCCAGAAAAAGGATCTCCAAAAAGAAAACCCATGTCAAGAAGTGTACCCCCAACGCAGTGTTCAATGAACTCTTTGTCTTCGATATTCCTTGTGAGGGTCTTGAAGAGATCAGCATTGAATTCTTGGTTTTGGATTCAGAGAGGGGGTCCCGGAATGAAATCATTGGCCGGCTAACCTTGGGGGCATCAGTGGAAGGAACAGCAGGAGAACACTGGAAGGAAATCTGCGAATACCCCAGGAGACAAATTGCCAAATGGCACATGTTGTGTGATGGCTAACAGCATGTCAGGCAGCTGGAACTTTAAAACAAAATCCCATAGGCAAGGATCAGTTTTCTTTCTTTGCAGTGTGTAATCACAGGCTTGCGGCAAAAAAAAAAAAAGACATCATTTTTTTGAGACTGAATTGAATTCTCAGAACAGAAGGTAACTAGATTTTCTCATTCAGTTGAGGGTTTGTTTGTGGTTCTTTTCTTTCTTTCTTTTTGCAAGCTGTAAGAACTTGACATAATTTCATCTGAGGTTCATATTCTACTGGAGTTTACACAGCTATAGAGACACAAAGTGCTGTAAACATAATTAAGAAGTGTGTTTTTTATTACTAAAGTCACCAGGGATCCTAGATTATTGCTGTCACCCAGATGATGATGACCTCATTAACTTCTTATATTGCTAGGTCTAGAACACCTGTGTTTTGTACTGCCTAGAATTAAAGCTGAGCAAATATGGTATGGAAGGGGTAGTCTTTCCTTTTGTTCATAAGGTATCACAAACCTCCTCTTATGAAATTGCTGGACTTTCATTCTTGGAGAAATCCAAAGACTCAAAACATTTTTGACGACGTGTTGTATATCAATGGCCCAGTTTGGTATTTAATCCGCAAGATATATTTTAGATTGTTGGTTTTTAAGAAGAGAGATTGATTCCATTACCTAAGCAAATTCATTCAAGAATTTTTGAGCATCCCAAACAAACCAATTCATTTTGTTCAACAAAGGGCTTAAATGATGACGTTGGAGAGTGTAAATTTTACAGTATGGTTGGGATTTGTGCTTTACGTATAGCCTATTGTGGTTTTTTAATTTATTTTTCTGGCCAAAAAGGTTATACATCAAACATTTCTAACTAAAGTTAACCCAAGTTAACATACTGTAGAGTATGATACAAAATTACCTTTTGTCTGATATATTTTGAAACTGCTGTTGCTGAACTAAAACTTGTTTACTATAGGTTTCTATTTCTTTTATTATGCTAAAAACAAAATAAAAATCCTTGAAAATAATAATTTAAAAAAATTAAGAAGTTAGGATATAAATACAAAGCACCGATTCTGCAAAAACTTACCATGATAAATGGGCAACCTTTAAATATGGGTTTTAGCAGGATCAGGCTCCTAGCTAGCTTTATACCTCATGCTAACTCATATGTAGATGAGCTGTTTCACTGTAGCAATTCACTTAGCTCCATATCATTCGTGCCATTGGCTGATTGTGTTGAAAAGTGAAGGGATGGTGGGTGGGAAATTTTCAGGAGCAGATCATCTTGGTGTGCAACGTGCATGTATCATATGATCAAAACTTTTTGTCAAGTTAGAGGAACAAGTTGTAACTTAAGGCTGGGCTTCCACAACCGGTGACTCACCATGCTCAACATGGGGATATGTAGTAGCTAGCTAGCTGCTTAACTGTGTTCTTCTTTGTGCAGTTCCAGGCAAGTAGCAAAAATAGGTTTAGTGAGCCCCTGGTGGGCCCATGACTGATGGGTTGCACTCAGCATGGTGGGTCATAGATTGTGCAGGTTTACACAAGGCACACAAATGCACATATACATATCCCTACTGGAGACCTGTGAAACGTATTCCTATGTTTACACTAGCCACAATGTTTAAGCTGTCAGAGTAGCACAACTGCAGTTGGAGTTGAGTCGCTTGTCCTGTCCTTCACGGGTGGATACTTGAGATACTGGGGGAATCCTTCATTCCAGTGCAACTAAGATGAGATCTCCTCCACAAGCACATTTGCCTCTACATGAGTACTATTAGGGAGCCCTATGGAGGAATGTATATAGAAAACCTGCTGACAAATGGGATCACCATTATTGATTTTCCTGGGATGACCCTGCAAGTAAGAGCCTGAAGGAATCTAGTGTCTTGATGGGGGTATCCTTCTTGCAAACACTATGATAATAATAATCCAGTCTGTAAGATGAAGCTGCCTCAAACTGACAGAGACCATTGGTCCATCTACCTCTGTATTGTCTACATGGATGGCAGTACCTTTCCAGGATTTCAGATGAGGGTCTTTCCCAGTTGTACCTGGAGATGCCAGGGATTTAACTTGGGATCTTCTGCATGCAAAGAATGGGCCCCACCGCTGAATTAGGGCCCTTCCACAGAATAACGTTTTCTCAACATATGTCTCCACAGAATCATTCCCAATGGACTCTAGTGGAGGCAAAAGTCATATGCAAAGTGTAGGGGCCAAGTTTCAATTTTCAAAAGGGTTAAAGGCTTCCCCTTTCTCTGTGACTATGCCCAGTGCTTTGTTTGGAGGACAGAATTTTGAAGATTATTAAAGGACTAGAGAGGAGGGGATATTACAGGGCTACTTTGTGGTATTTCCATCATGTGCTGGAGCACTATTTCTCCTATAGTCCTAGTGATGTGTCTAAGATGTGTATATCCTGATCCACTGCCCATTAAACCTGAAGTACTTGGGGTTTTGAGCCAATCTATGGGCCAACCCTAAATCTTGCTCCACCAACACACAGCTGACCAGATTAGAGCATATTAATGTCCTGATGACATCACTAAAAACAATGCTTCATCTATTTTGCTGGGATTTTAGTGCATTTTTACAAGCCAATACAATGGTACAAATGTTTGAGAAAGGGTTAAAAAAATAAAGTACCACTCCTATTGACTCCAACTGGTTTCCAATGGGTTGAAATCCAAGTACTTTAGCTTAAATGAACTGTGGGTCAGGGTAAAGATGTTCCAAAACCTAAACAAGAGGAAAAGGGTTAAACCCATCAAGCATTAAGAGTGAAATTGTGGTTCTAGGAAACACTGCTAGAGTTATGTGCAGGATTTTACTAGAGCTATAATTCGTCTAGAACAGGATGAGCAAAGACTGGAATGTGAAATATGCAACAAATATTACTGAAAGATTTCCATTTGGAGTTTTTCAGATTTTTGTGTTGGTAATTTATCCAGGTTTTTGAATGATGTGTTTGATATCACAGTGTTTATATAAACTCTAAGGCATTTTCATGACTTGCTTTTTATGAAAATGCTCAATGTAAAAATAATAATAATACGTGTGTAGAAGTGGTTCAAACCTATTTTGTTTTGTTCAAACAATTTGTAGGCCAACATCTGTCCTCCTGGCTCAAAATCCTCAGATGGCTTATTCTAGGGTAGTCCCATTGAAATTAATATGACTGAGTTGTAAAACCACCATAAAGGTCAAAGACATAAACAGAGATATGCCAGTCAAATTTGTTTGTCTTTGGAAAAAGGTGATTGTTAATTCTTGAGTAGTCCACTGAACTGAATACTTGGGAAAAACAATTAATACTCACATAAAGTCCAGAAGTACTAATAATTCCAGTGGGAAAGCCAACATTAATCAAAAAATGAGATCTGAAAACCTTTCTCATGTTGAACAGAATGTTGCCATCAAGGTCAAATGCTCAAAGGTCTGCCAACTTGATTTTTCTTTGGGACTGGTTTCAGAGAATATTAGAAGAAAAATAATATTATTTGTCTAGCCCAGTGGTTTTCAAACTGTATTCTGGGGGACCTGGAGGTTCGTTATATGCTCATCAGGACCCACCCACCCCAATAAAAAGACCAGTAATAGGAGTGGGCAAACTCCCCCCAAGACAAGTTCTCCATCACCAATAGAATGTGCTTAGGACATCAAAAGTTCTTGTGCAGTGATGGTGAAGACAAAACAAGCACACATATTCCTAAATGTGATACCTAAAACACTCCCCCAGAATCCTCTGCAACATACAGGGGTTTGTGCAGAAATGTTTCCCTGAAAGCAGCAAGTTTTGAAAATCCCTGGTCTTACCCCTAGCAAGCATAACATTCCTAGTTATATTGTTCTATAGGCTTCAGCTATCAGTCTCTAGTGGACACATACATCAGAAATATGCCTTGCTTTCTCTGCTTTTGAGTAAAACCTGGGGTTGTGATAATCTGTTATTTTGCCACCCAGTGGGTAATATCTAAGGGAGACTGCTTTTAGTAGCCCAAGTGATAATTTTCCTACTGGTGGAATAACAGCTATCAGGGTGGGGAGAACAGTTCTTTTTACAGTGACTGGGCAAATTGTAAATAGGGTCCTCTCTTTTTTTAGATCTTAAAAAAAATGTTTGTCTTGCAAAGTCCCATTGTTAACCCATCCAGGAACAAGATGGGGCAGAAATATATGTGATGGGGCAGAAATACATGCCTTTAATAGATGAGAGAGAAAAATTGCTGTTTTATAAAGTATTCAGTTCTTAATGTGAATATCTTGAAATCTGTTAAGGATAATGTACTGTATTAAATCTGTAAAATAATGTTTGTCTAAGTAGCTAACAACAAACAAGATTACCCTGAATGGGAAGGTTATTCATGTTTGGAGCTCTGTTGTAACTCAATAATCAATTTGTTAATGATGTTGTACATTCAATAGAAGTTCTTTGGGAGGAAGCATGGTGTCGGAGGATTTGTATGTCTTTTGTGCCAGCTCTGTATGTTGTGCCATGTATGTAAGACAAGAATAAACTGCTACTTTCATCCATTCATTCCATCCCAACACAAATATTTTACCAATGCATGTCCGTCTGCTTTGTATTTGTTTTCTTAGAGTGATGTGCAATTTTTTCATAACTTTTCAAGGGACCACCCCACATCAGTGTTCCCTGTAACAGGATTCCTAGATGTTGTTGACTAACCCCCAGAATTCCCAGCTGGAATGGCTTTTGGCTGGGGATTATGAGAGTGATAGTCAACAACACATGGAGGCTATTCTCACGATGGGGGAAAACTGGGCTAAAGGGGCCCAGCCCAGTTCCCCCCCCCCCATCGTGAGAAACACTGGGCTCACAGGCGGGCCTGGTGGTTCTCTGGTGGCTAGCCCACCCTTAACCCAGGTTCATGGAGTGAGCGCTCCACTAAGCCAGGTGTTCTTGTCCTATGCCACTGCAGCGAGGCTCCATGCCATGTCGACACATGAGGAGAACCCTGCCAGGAGGCTGAAACAAGCCTCCCAGTCCCAGGGGTCTCCTCAGGATGCCCCGTGCACTCACGTGGGGCATTCTGGGACTCCAGGGACCAGGCAGCCCCCGATCCTCACCGCCCCAAATGGCTCCGTGATGGAGCCAGTAATCGTGTGGGTGGCCTATCAGCTGCTCAGGGTGATCATCTGCAGGGAAGGGTTAAGTTAACCTGTTCTCCCCACAGGCCTACCGGAAGCTCTTCTCACTGATTGTGAGAAGAGCTTCATGGGAATCCCTTTCATAGAGAACACTGACCCCTCCTCTCATGAACATGAGAGCCTGACTAGCCAGTGTTCTGCTTCCCACACTGGCCAATCAGATGTCCCCAGGAAGCCCACAAACAGGAAATGAAGTCAGCATCCTTCCCTTGCTGTTCCTCTCCAGCAATTGGTATTCAGCAGCAAACTGCCTATGAACAGGGAGGCTCCATTTGGCTAATGACCATTATTTCCCATGGATTTTCCTGGCCCTATTCAGTGGCAGCACCAGAAAAATATTGGGGGGGGGGGGCACAGAAGGGGCAAAGTGCATTTATGGGTGGGTGAGCTGTTTCCCACATATTACATTTCTGAAACCAAAATGAGAGACAGATGGGGTGGGGTGGCAAATTAGTTGTCTGAGAGGGCTCTTGCTCCTCTTGCCCCCAGCCTGGAGCTGTCCTTGGTCCTATTTTAAAGCCATGTAAACTGGTGGTCACAGCACATTTCACAATTACTATGTGGTGTCTGAAGAATTACTTCATTTTGGTTGTCCTAAAGCTACTGTCAATCCATGTAATTGCAGAACCTCAAGTTTTAATGCTATCATAGAGAATTGTGCATGTATTATAGCAAGGGTGGGCAGATTTAAGGCTTCGGAGAACTCCCCCTCTTTTGCCAGAGTTCTGGGAGCTAACATCATGAAATACAAACTTGAGGAGGTGGAGCCAGCCACAAAATAATGGCTTGGGGAGAAAAAAGCAATTACAACATGGCAGCTGGTACAAAAATTTAATCAACAGGGTAAGGGATGCTAACATCAAAACCCTTTAATTCACAGAGAATTTTGCTGTAGGACAGGAGTGAGGCACCAGAGGCTGCTTTGTGGGGAAACAACTGAAGAGAAATTAATGGGAGAGAAAGTAAAAGTAACACTGGTCACACAAAGAGAGAGGGGGAGATTAAAAATGTCATGGCCATGCCTATATTCAGCCAGCCGATCAGATTTACAGTATTGACTGGAAAGGAAAGGAGGGAGAAGCAGATCCCAAAGCCTGGAGACCTACTTCAGACAAGCTACCTAGTAATCAGCCCTGCATTATCGAATAGAGGCAACCCTTACAGTACGACCTGTCAAGAAGAAGGGAGGAAATTGGTGGAGCAGAGACTGCTAAAGTCCAGTAAAGGAACTCTGATCTGAAACAGTATGAATACTGTAAGGGTCACACGGCAAACAAGAAAAGGGATGCTGAGAGCAGTGACTTGTACCTCCAGAGATGGGCAGCCACAGAATCCAAAGAGCTAAATGCTGTTTTGTAAGAGCTATTGAGCAAAGCACCTGGAGAATTTCAAGGAAAGTCAGAAGACTTTCCATCACACTAGCAACATTTTTCAAGAAGTTTTTGCACAGCAGGTATGATTTGACTTATTATTTCCCTTATAGGCCACTGGGCAACAGACAAGGTATGTGGCATTGATGCCATGGTCACATGACTGACTAAGAGTGGCAGAGCTGATGACAGTAAGAATAGGATGACAAACCGTTCCTATTCACAGAGCCCTGATCCAGGCATGCCTGAGCAGCACAGCAATGGTCACAGAATCCCAATTTCCACCAACAAATAGATTTTTATCATGGCGGAAAGGTGCATGCCATGGAGAGATGGAGAGATAGATAGGCTGATTGTTCAATTTATATACCACTTTTCATTAAAATAATCTCAAGGCAGTTCACAATATAATTAAAACAATGCATAATTAAAATACAAAGGTATAAATGATCTAAAAAATCAAAATACATAATACAAAAGTACAGATAATATAAATATAATCTCTATAAAAATTTAATAATCCATAAAATAATAGTAATAGTAATAATAGTAATAATAATAATAATAATAATAATAATAATAATAATAATAATAATAATAATAATATTAAGCCATCCCAGGTGCTTGGGAAGGACTCGATGTCTGGATAAAACAAACCAGTCAATAACACCTGTCTGACTGTGTAAACAAGAAATAATAATACATAACACAAAGCAGAAGCAGCAAAAAACAATATTCTCATTCAAAAGCCTGGGTAAAGAACTACGTCTACTTTTTTCCTAAAATCTGTCAAGGAGAAAGAGAAGTGAATTTCAGCCAGGAGGGCATTCCAAAGCCCATGGGCTAAGAATGAGAAGGCCCTGTCCTGTGTGCTCAATGACTGAACCTCTCCACCTGTTGGCACGCAGAGCAGAGCCCCCTCTGATTATCTGGTCAAGTGGGGAGAAACCTTTGGAATCAGGCGGATATTCTTCAGATATCCAGGGCCCAAACTTTTAAAGGTTGGTGAGCCTTACATGTGGTGAGAAAACCTGGTAGCTGAACAACCAAATCGAGATGTGTTTGCACCAAAGTAAACCCCTTTCCAGCCCCCCTTTCCTGAGTTAAAAAATCACTCAAAGAGGATGGTTAAAATTTACACAGAACAAAAAGAAAAATAAATTTTATTCAAAATACTACAGACAGTTTCCATCTGAGGTTTTCTCAGCTTTTAGTTACAGGTAAAACTACTCAGGAGATTACAAGGTTCCTTCTAAAAAGCACTCCAACTGATATTGGAGTGGCACACTTTGAAAATTGCGGTTACCCAGTTGCAAAGAATATGGATGTAAGAAAAATACAAAAGCACCCTTAAAAGTTTACAGAGACTGGATCTATGGGCACAGGCTATTGTTTCTTAGCTTAGTTATGCTACAGATGCACCATCCTAGACCAGTTGCAAGGGTACACAGAACACACAAAAGGAAAATAAAAGCCTAATGCAAACTGACTAACTAACTGTTCCCTAGGCTAAACTTCCAGAAGTCAAAAGCCCTGGCTTCCTTCCCCCTTGAACTCACCCGAAACTCCAGGAGAGAATTCAAGCCCTTGGAGTCTTATCTTCCAAGAATTGCAGTCCTCCTTTCTGCACTCATTTCCCAGGCCACATGCCCTGCTGCAAGCCCAGCCTAGCTTCAACTCAACAAAGAAACCCCTCTCTTCCTGCCTCACGGTCCTCTAGGTCCCACCCACCTGCAGCTGATTGGCTGATCCCAGGAGGTCACCAGCCTGTCAATCAGGACAGGATTCACTTCCATTTCACTCTTTAGGGGAAAGCAGGGGCTCTTCAGTCACTGAACACTACAGTTATATATAAATATAAATTTGTTTTATTTGTACACTGTCCCAAACTTCTGTCTTGGGGTGGTTTACAGCAACATAAAAAAATTAAAACAGAAAATAAAACCTTTAAAACTATTTAAAACCACACGTTTAGTTAAAAAGCTTGGTTGAATAAATGTGCCTTTATTCATTCATTCATTCATTCATTCATTCATTCATTCATTCATCATATTTTTATACTGCCTGATTTGCATAGCTCTAGGTGGTGAACAAAATTTAAAATATTTTAAAGTCACAAATGAAAATACATGACAATAAAAAACAATATAACACAATTATTAAAACCAGTTTTTTAAAATTATTAAAATTAATTCTAATTAAAAGCATTAGAGAACAGGAGGGTCTTGAGGTTCTTCCTGACAGAGAAGAAGATGCTCTAATTTCAGCAGGAAGCTTATTCCAGAGCCCTGGGGCAGCCACAGAAAAATCCTGGTCCTGGGTCTGTTTATTTGTTTGTTTTGACATATTTTTATACCGCCCCAAACCTACTTTTCTGGGTGGTTTACAACAAAATAAAAACAGAGAGAAAAACATTAGTTAAAACAAAAAGTTTAAAACATTACAATTTAAATTTTTTAAAACAATATTTTAAAACAGCATTAAAACCATTAAAACAATATTAATTGTTTTAAATTTATCAGCCAAATGAGCCGGTGGCAACCATAACCGGACCTCTCCAGAGGAACATAGCAGGCAGCAGGGATTATGACAAAAGAGGCGCTCTCTCAAATAGCCTGGACCCAAGCCATTACGAGCCTTAAAAGTAATAACCAGCACTTTGTATTTCACCCGGAAACATACTGGCAGCCAGTGCAGTTCTTTTAGAACCAATGTTATGTGGTCCCTTTGTGTTGTCCCAGAGACTAATCTGGCTGCCGCATTCTGTACCAATGGTAGTTTCCAGATTACGTACAAAGGCAGCCCCACATAGAGCACATTACAGTAATCAAGCCTGGAGGTTACCGGCATATGTACCACTGTTTTAAGGTCATTCAGCTCTAAAAATGGACGTAGCTGACATATCAACTGAAGCTGATAAAAAGCGCTCCTGGCCACCACCTCAACCTGAGGAACCAGGGAGAGCTTTGGGGCCGGGACCACTCCCAAGCTACACACCTGATCTTTCAAGGGGAGTGTAACTCCATCCAGAACAGGCAGATCTACACCATCTCTTGGGTCCTGTCTCCCTTCAGTCAGTACCTCCGACTTATTTGGATTCAATTTCAGTTTGTTATCCCTCATCCAGCCCATTACTGCCTTCAGACAGGCATTTAGGGAAGATATGCCATTTCCTGATGACGTCGGCATGGAAAAGTAAATCTGGGTGTCATCAGCATATTGGTAACACACAGCACCAAACCTCCTGATGATCCCTCCCAGAGGTTTCATGTAGATGTTAAATAGCATTGGAGACAGTATGGAGCTCTGTGAGATGAAACACTTCAGTTCTCGCTTAGTCTCCAAGAAACACCATCTGGAATCTGCCAGAGAGGTAGGAGAGGAACCACTGTAAGACACTGCCACCCAATCCCACCTCCCCCAGGCGGTCCAGAAGGATACCATTTTCGATGGTATTGAAAGCCGCAGAGAGATCCAAAATGACCAGCAGAGTTCTTTTTGACCTCTGTCAATAGCCAGTTGGAGATCATCCATCAGGCTGACCAAGGCAGTCTCGACCCCATAGCCCACACGAAAGTCAGTCTGAAATGGGTCTAGATCAGGGATTCTCAAACTTGGGTCCTCAGGTGTTATTGGACTTCAGCTCCCATAATCCCCAGCCTCAGTGGCCTTTGGTTGGGGGTTATGGGAGTTGAAGTCCAATAACACCTGAGGACCCAAGTTTGAGAATCCCTGGTCTAGATAATCTGCATCATCCAAAACTTCCTGGAGCTGAGAGGCCACCACCTGCTCAAACACCTTGTCCAACCATGGAAGATTAGAAATAGGTCTGTAATTAGCTAACTCTGAGGGATCCAGTGTAGCTTTCTTCAAGAGTGGTCTAATAATAGCATCCTTAAGATAAGGAGGCATCCTGCCCTCCCTCAGCGAAGCATTGATAATATTAACCAAACCTTCTCTGATAATATGATTATCCTATGTGATAAACCATGTTGGGCAAGGGTCGAGAGAACAGGTTGCAGGGCACACAGTCCAAAGCAGTTTGTCTACTTCCTCTGGATTCACAAACGGAAAGTGATCCAATCTAATCCCCTAAGAGGAGTTGCTAGACAGCTCCACAGTAGACTCTGCAGTAACTGTGGTACCCAGTTCGGCCCAAATTTGAGAGATTTTATCCTCAAAAAAGTCATTAAAGATGTCACAGTGCATGACTGATGGTTCCAAGTTTAAATTTAAGGGGGAAGGGGTACATACTAGCCTCCTCACAACCCTCGACAACTCAGCTGGTCATGAATTTGCGGAAGCAATGCGAGCAGAAAAGAATTGCTTCTTTGCTGCCCACACTGCCAGAGCACAAGTCTTCAAATGTGCTCTGTGTTGTGCCCAATCAGGCTTGCACTGATTCTTCCTCCACTTGCACTCTAATAGTCTACATCACCGCTTCAGCTCCTGTAACTCATCCAAATACCATGGGGCAGTCTTTAAAGCAAGTAGGAGAAGACGCTTAGGAGCTATTGTGTCTACTGCTCTAGTAAGTTCATTATTCCATCTTTGTACCAGAGCACTGACAGAATAGTTAGCAGAGCCAACCCTAAACCCCTCCAAGGCTTCTTGGAATCCTGTTGGATCCAATAACCTCCTCAGGTGGACCAATCTAATAGGTCCTTCACCCCTGCAGCAGTGGGTCATAGCTGTAAGTTTAACCTTAACCTGATGGTGATCCACCCACGACCGTGGGGAGATGACAGGGGTCCCCATCCACGGAACACCTCCCTGATCAGAGCAAAAGAGTAAAATCGAGCATGTGACAGGGATCTTGGCAAGGGAGATTGTATGATAGACCACAGCCACCCCACCTCCCCGACCACAGCCTCTCACCTGCTCTACCACAGAGTTAATCCTCTGGGAGAAGCTGAGACCAAACTGGACCACTAGCTTCTCCCAACCAGGTCTCCATAATACCTACCAGGCCAGTTGAAGAGGATGCTTTGGAGCTATTCTTTCTACTGCTCTAGTGAGTTCATTATTCCATCTTTGTACCAGAGCATCAACAGAATCATTAGCAGAATGGAATCTTACTGGATCCAATAATCTCCTCGGGCGGATCAATCACCCCTTCACCCCTGCAGAGGTGGGTCATGGCTGTAAGTTCTACCTTAACCAGATGGTGATCTGTCCATGACAATGGGGAGATGACAGGAGTCCCCACCCATGGAACACCACCCTGATTGGAGCAAAAGACCAAATTGAGCGTGTGACCAGCATCATGTGTCAGACCAGAGACCATTGGGATAGGCCCACAGTTGTCATGGTCACTATGAACCCTTGAGCTGCCCCCGACAACCCGCTACCAAAATGAACATTAAACTCCCCCACCACCAATAAACTGGGCGACTCCAATGCCAACTCAGCAACCAGGTCCACCAGCTCAGTTAGGGACTCCAGTGGGCAGCGGGGTGATCGGTACACCAGCTGAAGTCCCAATCTATCACTGGTCCCTAGGCTTAGGTACACACATTCAGTATAGGCCAAATCTCTGACAGGGATCCTGGTAAGGGAGATGGTATTCTTATAGACCACAGACTCCCCACCTCCATGACCACATCCCCTCACCTGCTCTACCATGTAGTAACCTTCTGGGAGAAGCTGGGACCAAACTGGACCATTAGCCTCCCCTGACCAGGTCTCTGTAATACATGCCAGGTCAGCTCCTTCATCCATAATCCATAAGTCATGGACTACCTCAGATTTATTTTGAACCGACCTGGCATTACAGAGTAATAAAGTGAGGTTGTGTGGGTGGGTGGCATTGCTGTCCAGAATCAAAGAGGTGGTAGGCCTGCTTGAAGGCGAAATAGCAATTAGATTACTGAATTCCCTTCCCCTATAATGGCTTGCTGGACTACCAATGCCATATCTTCGTCAATTCCCCACCACCACTGGTATAGCTGCCCTAGGGTCATTCCCCACCTCCCCATCTCTGTTCAGCCCAAAGCACATATCTGTACCAGGCCTAACTCAATACTAGGTAACAATGAAGTGAGCAAGAGTCTCCCTTCCAGCTATTCAAGTTAATAAGTCAGCCCCAGCCCTCAGCCACCCCTGAAGGACGCCTCCAAAGTCCAGCCCCCTTTGGGGGAGTCCTGCAGGTGGCCTGCACCAGCAACTCTGCCTCTGGCTGCAGCCCACTCTAATAAAGGCCATGATCTCAGAAGCCCAATGGGTGTGGCCAGATGCAGAATACACACACACACACACACACACACACACACACACACACACACACACTCTTAGAGAGAACTCAGCCCTTGATAACAATCAGTCTGCAAAGAGGAGGACAAGAGCTCAGAAAAAGCCTTGGCCAGTCCCTTCTGCCACCAAGAAGGGAGTGGAGAGTAGAAGCCAGATAAGAACTCCTTACCCCTACAGCCATCTTCCAGTCACCTTTAAAGACTTTCTAAAAGTTTTCAGAGATGGGGAGGCTCTTATTTCAGCAGGGAGCTCATTCCAGAGTCTCGAGGCGGCAACAGAGAAGGCCCATCCCTGAGTAGCCACCAGACAAGACGGTGGCAACTGTAGACAAACCTCTCCAGATGACCTCAATGGGTGATAGAGTTAATAGTGAAGAAGACATTCTCTTAAACATCCCAGGCATAAATATGTCTAACACATACATGAACACATGCACACCAGTACTTTGTAAGACAGGAAACACCACACACATAGGTCAGCATACTGACATGTGTGTATAATTGTGGCTAGAGGTGTGCACAAAATCAGACCCGGTGGTTCGATTTGAATTCGAACTGGACTCAAATCAGGGGCCGCCAGTCTGAGTACCGGTTCTGTAAAACAGACCACTGGTCTGGTTAGAATTCGAACCAGAGTTGAACCTGTTCAAAGTGGTTCTTTCAGAGGGAATAATGAGAATTTGAACCAACCCATCAATCCCTATGGGTAGTTCCTAGAGACACTAAAACAGATTGGGTGGTAGGGCATGGTGAGTGCTCCCTACCACTCTGCCCACAAAGCAATCAGGCTATTGGGCAATTGTTAATGAATTCTTGAATTTGGGGGGAGTCATCAGTAGGTCAACCATAAATTGAGGGGTAACTGCTTAACTTCAGCACTAGAACAGCAGTTTTATGTGGCTTTATTTAACATACATTCTAGGTCATTTTCACATATAGTACATGACTATGAAATAGGGCTGGTTGATATGAAAATTTTGGGACAGCTTATTCACACAACAAATGCAATGTGTTCAGAATCACAAAAAAAGTGAAGTATTCAAGTGATGAGCAAAGAGACGCCTTTTTAAATCGTTCTTCTCTTATATTTAGCAGGGGGAGAGCAACTGGCCCTATCCAACCCCAGCAGAGCATCAGTGGCTGTTGCTGGTATCTGCCATGTGTTCCTTTTTAGATTGTGAACCCTTTGGGGACCATCTTATTTATGAATTATTTATTTTTCTATATAAACCTCTTTGAGAACTTTGGTTCAAAACCGGTATATAAATACCTGTAGTAGTAGTAGTAGTAGTCGTCGTCGTCGTCGTCGTCGTAGCAGCAGCAGCAGCAGCAGCAGCAGCAGCAGCAGCAGCCGGCATCAGCTCTATAGGAAAAAGCCACCCAACTTATCTTATCTGACACTAAACAGCTGTGAGGGTTAAATGAGGTCCCAGCTTTGTATTTTCTCAGATTAGGACTGTAAATATTTTATCATAGTTCTGCAAACACAATTGGCTCTAAAGTAACAAATAAAAAACATTCCACAAATATCAATAGCATTATTGATCACTCTTCAGTAATGCTCTCAGAAAGAGATTTTTATAACAGAGTAATGAAACAGTCTTCTAGTGGCAAAGCTCCCTGGCACTCCTCCTGACTCATTACATAGTGTTCTTCAGGGAAACCCTGGGATAAAATGATGACCACCAAGGGGGAGAGCTGGGAGGAAGGGTGCTGAGGCTATTCACACAAGCAGCCCATCCCCGCCTAGGGCAGCCCAGCCAGGGTTGGGCTGCTCGTGTAGAGCACACAGATCAAGGCCGATCCCAGTGCTACCTCCCCTGGAAGCCCAGGTTTTTAACCCAGTCTTTAACATGGGTTAGACCCAGGTCTGCGATCATGTGTATGCTTTTGCTGCACACAGCCCAAGCTACACAGAATTGAGTGCTTAGAGTGCTCAACTCATGGGGGAATCCCACAATGCACCACACTGCTCGCATGGTTCCATGGTTCCATGCTTGCATGGAATTCATTCATTCATTCATTTATTTCATTAATTCCATGCAATTAATTTAATTAATTCCTAATGAAATTAGAGTTCCCCCTTCTCTGAATGTTTTTAAGAAGGACCTAAAGACATACCCAGAATGTTGGGGGGCAATATGCTGAATCATTGTAAACCACTTAGAGAACTTCCAGCTATAGAGCGGTATATAAATGTAAGTGCTATTGCTATACCCATTTTGTTCTATCTATCTATCTATCTATCTATCTATCTATCTATCTATCTATCTATCTATCTAATTTATATACCGCCCTTCCAAAAATGGCTCAGGGCAGTTTACATCAAAGTAAAAACAATTAAAATCAATTAACTATTAAAATCAAAGCTATACAAACAGCATAAGAAAGATTAACATTTAAAACACTTAAACAGTTAAAAACCCCGGAGAACTAGGCCAAACATTTACAGCACTTAAAAACAATTTACAACAAATTAAAAACCCTGGAAGGCCAGGCTAAACAGATTTCAAACAGAATTCAAATTGCGGGTTTCTGCCAGGAGTGCATTCCACAGCCCAGGAGCAGCTACAGAGAAGGCCCGGCTCCGAGTCGCCACCAGACGTACCAGTGGCAAGTGGAGACGGACCTCCTCAGATGATCTTAACGTGCAGTGGGGATCATATAGAAGAAGTCAGGATTTAGTTAGGATTTTAGTTTGTAGTTTTATAGCTTTGGTTTTAGAGTTTTGATTGTATTTTAAATTGTTTTAATTATGTTAATGTTTTAATTGTTTTGTATTGTGAACCTCCCAGGGACCTTTTTGTATGGGGCAGTTTAGAAACATACATACATACATACATACATACATACATACATACATACATACAAAATAAATAAATAAATAAATAAATAAATAAATTTTGGGATTCCTGGAGGCCAGGAGCAGCGTTGATCTTGTGGGCACACACCACCACTCATCTGCCCTGCCTATGGTCATGTGCATGACCTCGCTGACTTCTGTTCCCACTCCTGAAAATTCAGAAGAGGCACGGCAATTTCACTCTTTAAAACACCATCCAAATTCAGCTGGAAGTTCTTGCTGGAAAACCTTCAGCCCAGCTCTATGACCTACAAGAACATGTGATGACCATTTCTCAAAGCAATAAGAGCCAGTGGCATTTGCTGTGTTGGTATACAGACCCATCCCAACTCATCTCACATACAGTGACTTGGTCTGTGTTTTGCCACATCACTATTTGAATTATAGGATCTTAAGCTGCTATGAGATTTGGGCTCTGTAAATCATGCGAGGAACATAGGAAGCTGTCTTATACTGAGTCAGACCGTTGGTCTAGCTAGCAGTCTACACTGAATGGCTGTGTCTCCCCAAGCTTTCAGGCAGAAGTCTCTCCAAGTCCTTCCTGAAGATGAAAGGTAGATGAATGTGTGATCTTCTCTGGGCAAAGCAGATGCTCTACCTCTGAGCTATGAACCCTTCCCCTATGCAATCTCGCTACTCAGTTTGCTGACAATTACACTGCAAACTTACCTGAATGTAGCCATCATCCAGCCCAATAAAGCACAACAGAAAAAGTTGTGCAAGTCCAGAAGTGCATAACTTCATGAGGTAACAGGGATTCTCAAAACTGCACTCTTGCACAAAAATTCCCAGGAAAATGTATGAGGTATGCCACAGGTTGTGAACCCTGCTGCTCAAGCACAAATGCATTATATTTGTGCAATTGTTTCATTAGCCTGGATGTCAGTCTCTGAGCGCTTTCATACAAGCATTTGTGGGCAGTTTGGATGGGGGAAGATCTCCTACCTTGTTTCCCACAGATGAGCAGAACCTCTGATTGGTTCTGCAAACTCTACACCCAGGTGATGCAGGCAGCTGGGATCTCCATGTTTGAAATAAGGAGTTGGGTCCTCTGAGAATCCAGATTGCTACCCCAGGATGTAGAGTGCTACCAGTAGACTGGGAATCTTCATGACATCTTCAGCTGCTCCCTGAGTGGCCACAAAGGGGCAAGAGACGGAACGAGTCCACCTGTAGACATTGGAAACAAAAGATCATAGAGTGTGC
This sequence comes from Hemicordylus capensis, assembly GCF_027244095.1. Lineage (NCBI taxonomy): Eukaryota > Metazoa > Chordata > Lepidosauria > Squamata > Cordylidae > Hemicordylus > Hemicordylus capensis. The sequence goes on along the minus strand of NC_069658.1, from coordinate 9,885,022 downwards.
TTTTTAGAGTGGCACTTGCACAGATACTAGCTTGTACAGCAGGCTTGCTCAACTTAGACCCCTCCAGCTGTTTTTGGACTACAACTCCCATAATCCACAGTCACAGGGCCAATAGCCAGGGATTATGGGAATTGTAGGCCAACATCTGCAGGAGGGCCGAAGTTGAGCAGCCCTGCCCTATAGACATAGTATTATATCACAAGATGGCCACTCACTGCCGGGAAATTCAACAAAACATTGAGATAAGGGAGTTCTCTTTCCCTTCTACCTTGGTAAAGAACAAGGTAGCAAAATTTGGCTGTCCACATTTGAGCAAGCACAGTTGGAGGGATTTTTTCTCACTAGCTTCCAAAGCTGGGCTGCATGCCTCCAGCCTTCATTTTGATAATCATATGAATAGTCTTTGTCTTTTCCTCCCTGCAAAACCTGAGGATAACATAAGAACATAAAAACAGCCCTGCTAGATCAGGCCCACGACCCATCTAGGGATGTGCACAAAACTGGTTTGGAGGCCCTTTATGGGCCTCCGAACTGGTTTGATCAGACAGCAGTTCCACCATTTTGAAGGTGGGGCATAGCTTTAAGGGTGGGGGAGAGTGAACTTACCCCTCCCTCTGCATCCCCCCACCGGTGCTCTGCTTGTAAAGTCCCTGCTGCCCCATGCCTTCTTTGGCTGGAAGTGGATGGAAGCCCCGGGCACCTGAGCGCATGCCAGGTGTGTTTATGAGCACATCATGCTCGCCTGTGCATGCACATGTGCACCCAGAACTTCCAGCCACTCCCGGCGGGGAGGTACACTGCTGCCCCAATGCGGACTTTACAAACGGAGTACTGGTGGAGGGAAAGCAGTGCACCCTCTGCTTTTGTAACGGCCCCTGATGGTTTTGTGCACATCCCTAGGCCCATCTAGTCCAGCATCCTGTTTCACACAGTGGCCCACCAGATGCCAGTGGTAGCCTACAGGCAGGAGTTGAGGGCATGCCCTCTCTCCTGTTATTACTCCCCTGCAACTGGTATTCATAGGCATCCTGCCAACAGTTTTAGGGCACAATCATTCAGCCTATCTAGAAATTTGACCTCTTTGTCATTACCTGACGGTGAATTTACCCAGTGTGTGTGGGGGTAATTGAAGCCACCCATTATTTCTGCCCTGCCACTCCTTGATACCTCCCTGATTTCCTCCTGAAACTCACAGTCACTGTCAGCATTTTGATCCGGAGGGCGATAGCACATCCCCAGTAGCACGTTCCCTTTCAGGCCTTGTATTGTCACCCACACAGTTTCTGTGGAGGACTCTGATCCACCTAGGATTTCTAGCTTGTCAGATTCCATCCCTTCTTTAACATACAGTGCTACTCCACCTCCAGGGCACCCCTCCCTGTCCTTTCTATAGTGCTCCACTAAGTTACGAGATAATAATCTTCCTGAATCTCCTATGAAATATAAGGATTAAAAGACATCCCGGGAAATGGAGGCAAAATTATTTACAGGAAGTCATTTAAAAACCAGTTGTTTCAATTCGTTCCCCCACCCTTCCCCACTGTGCTCTTAGGTAAGTGAAATGCCCAAACTGCTTCAAAGCATGAAGAATTCCATTATCTAGCACAGCACTCATACTCTTTATTTTATTCCTCACAATAAATTTAAATGAAATACACATTATCTGAATTGGTAGTTGCTATCAGACCTGAAAACAAACACATTCACCTTTAATCTTCATGCGATATTACCCTTTTGTAGTTCATACCCATCATCTGCGTGTTGCCTCAGCAATTGAGACGGCTGAAAAATGATGTCTTCATAGAACTCTCCCCCCCACCGCCCCGCCGGCAATAACCATACGGAACTGTATGAATTTTCACGCCAGGCAAATATGGGACTTGATCAAACAACAAGCAAAGTGCCCACCAAATGGTGGAAATTGCTGATGGACTAGCTCCCCAGGGCTCACATTGGATCTGCTCTGATTAAGATGTGCTGTTTCCCACCTCCCCCAAATTGGGAAATAGTTCCTCTTAAACTCTGCTGTCATGTTATAAAGCAGCTGCTCTGACACTCAACTCCACCTTTACATCGCCATGAGCACCCAAGCCCTGCCCCCCTCAAAAACTTTCCATCCCACTCCAATTCACAATGCTCCAGACTTCCTTCCCTCCTGCCTTTGCTACTGGCCACTACTGGTTCAACACTGGTAAGTGGAAGGAAGGAAGGAGGAAGATCTTTCAGCCTTCCATAGTGTGCTTCCAAGAAGGTGGGAAGGAAAGGGCAGTTGGAGGTTTCTTGAGTGAGTGGGAGGCAGGGCTAGAGCCACCATTGAGCAAAAGGGGTCAAAGAACCCGGGCTGATGCCAATCAGGGGCTGCGTCTGGCATCCCAGCCACGTTCCTGCATCTGATGTCAGATGCGGGGGGCATATCTTTGCTTGCAAATGGGGCCACGTGGCCCCCTTTGCAAGCAAACCCTGTCCCTGTGTCTGATGTCAGATGCAGGGGAGGTGTTAGAGTCTGGCATCAGACAGAAGGGCAGGGCTAGGAGGCTGTGGTGGCAGCCTGGACCTGAGCTGTCTCCCGGTGGGAGGGGGAGGAGTTGAGGGGGCTGTGCCGGCCTTCCCGCCTTCACAAATGGCCCTGTTCGGCTGTTCTTCAGCCTGTTTGGGCCTTTCCCCCACTGGCATGGTGGCCATTTTGGAGGCTACCACACCTGTGCAATGGGCCTCTGTGTGGCCCAGGCCATGCAGAGGCCCATTGCACAGGCACGATGGCCTCAAAAATGGCTGCTGCACCAGTGGGGAGAAGGCCTGAATGGGCTGAAGAACAGCCAAATGGGGCCATTTTTGAAGGTGTGAGGGCTTGTGGGGAGAGGGGGAACCTCCATGGACCTCCCCCCACACTGCCTTGGAGAATCCCTACCAGAGGGGGTATGTTTTATTATTAATTTTAAAAATTCATTTGCGAACCTCCCTTCACCGGACCGGTGGGGAGGGGTTCAAGGGGGTGCCAGACTGAAATGTCCAAGTCTGGTTCAGGTCAGGTTTGGACTGAAAATGAACTGGACCAGCCGGTTCCGTGCACAACCCTACTCACCACTGTCTCTGCAGTAGGATCCTATGAGGGTTTGGGGGTAAGCTTAAAGAATTATTTTCAGTCGCCTGCTTGTCCATTTCTTTTGTGGGTTGGGTGGTTGGGAGCACTCATCATGCCCTAGCACATAATCCACTTTGCTGTCTCTCGGAACTACCCATGGGGAACAAATGTGTGTTTCGAGATTCCCCATTGTTCCCTATGTCCAGAACAAGTTGAACAAATTTTGAAACTGCATTTTGCAATGCATTTTGCAACCCTGCCTTAAAAAGCACTGTAGACGCACACAGTAAAAGAGGATCTGTCCCTCCCAAAAAAGAACACATATTTCAAACACAGTCCAAAGACGGCCAAAAAAGAATCACTGACCCAGAATCCACTGCCTGCCACAGTGCCTGCGCTGCAGTAACATAATTGACACAAATTGCTCTCTTACACACAATTATGACTCCTTACATTACTTTCTAGCACTGCCACAGCAACAGCCTTACTTAGCAGCAAGCATCGCCATAAGTCCGAGTGCAACTTCAGCTACATTTTGACTTACACATTACAGTGCAGATTGCAGAGCAGACCAGAGAAGCACAAGTTAGTCTCAAGGCCAGACATGGAGCTCATCACAGCAATCACCAAGCAATATTAAAAAGAGAAAGAGAGAGAGAGAGAGAGAGAGAGAGAGAGAGAGAGAGAGAGAGAGAGAGAGCTGCCACTGTCCATTTCTCACCACAACACTATCTCACACACACAACAAACCACAACTAAAGGAAGGAAGGAAGGAAGGAAGGAAGGAAGGAAGGAAGGAAGGAAGGAAGGAAGGAAGGAAGGAAGGCACATAAGTTCTGCCTTTGTCAATCTGAAATATGTCAAAACCAGTAATGACAGCAATAGCACAGCATATTATGCACAGCACTGACAAAACCACAAAATCAAAACATCCTTGATTCTTTCAGCCTTTCCTGATAAAAGGAGACTCCTGATGAGAGGAGCACACTATAAAGGCTCTCTCTGCCTTCCAGTTCCTTTAAATACATTTTTAAATTCCTTCCTTTTGTGTTGCCCATGACAACATTTGATTTGTATAAAAAGCTAACCAAGAAGCAAGGAAAATGCAAGCCAATCAAAAGGCAGTGCCAGAAAACAAATCAGTAAGGGACAAGCAGACATCCAAAATGGCATTCGAAACATGGAAACATTTCATTCAAAATGATGTTGTTTTGTTAGAGTTCAAAACAGGCCTTTTATTTAGACGGTGTTTTGTTTTGAGTTCAAAACACTCAAAATGTCCCATTTCTAGACAAAACATTTCAACGAAGAAATGTTCTGCACATCCCTATTTCCTGTTCTGCAATTAGGAACATAGGAAGCTGCCATAAACCGAGGCAGACCATTGGTCCATCTAGCTCAGTATTGTCTACCCAGACTGGCAGCATCTTCTCCAAGGTTGCAGACGGGAATTTCTCTCAGCCCTATCTTGGAGATGCCAGGTAGGGAACTTGGAACCTCCTGCCCGCAAGCATGCAGGTGCTGTTCCCAGAGTTCTACTAAGGTGGCTGTCTCAGATTCACCCTTCTCCCAGTTATCTGATGAGTTGTTTCCTGAGGGATGAATGGTAGCGCATTGATCTCATCCAGTTCCAGTTCTGGGCATAGGCTGGTCCTGGCAAGATGCCTGATACTGTTGCCCAAAAGAGCTTTTGTTACTCTAGTTCATGCTAGCCTCATCATATTATAGGCCATAAAAGCACCACCCAGAAAAGAAGTGTCCCATTTTATTGTCACTTGTGATAACACTGTAAAATCCCAAACTACTCCAGCAAGATTTCCTCATCTGATGGGACAATATACAAAGGTGTGTCCACAGCTCCTTCGGATAAAGGGAAAGAAATTTAGACATACTTGATTGCTGTGCTTAGGATTTTGATGAAAGGAGCAGAATGCAGCAAAGAAATGTGTTGCAGGGAGAAATAAGGGGCATAAACAATGAAGGTTTGTATTGGCCTCTCTGTCTGCCATAACTTAGAACTTTAATAGCATCCATTTATCTAAAACCGACAGTTTCCTTAAAGTTTACCACAGATATACAGCCTCTGCTTGGCCTTAAAATCACCATGACAGATTCTTTATGAAGAACAATAGGTGCAATAGACAGCTGAGTATCTGGAAAAGAAGGAAGGAAGAGCTTCTAGGAAATTTTCTAAACTTCAATTCTCATTTTTTGATTAATTATTTGATTAATCAACAAAACTTTACTAAAACGTATACAATTAAAATATTGCCTCAGTATTGGAGACTTGTATTGTATTCTTTTGTTTTTGATACTTTTGACAGAAAGCCAGGGTAGAAATGTTTTAAATGAATAAATAGCACATGAAAATAATGTAACACAACATATTGAAAATAATTTCACAGGATAATAGGAAGCTTCCATATACCGAGTCACACCATTGATCTATCTAGCTCAGTATTGCCTTCACAGACTGGCAGCGGCTTCTCCAAGGTTGCAGGCAGGAATCTCTCTCAGCCCTATTTTGGAGAAGCCAGGGAGGGAACTTGAAACCTTCTGCTCTTCCCAGAGCGGCAGTTCCATCCCCTGAGGGGAATATCTTGCAGTGCTCACACTTCTAGTCTCCCATTCATATGCAACCAGGGCAGACTCTGCTTAGCTAAAGGGACAAGTCATGCTTGCTACCACAAGACCAGCTCTCCTCCCATTGACCAGTTCTCCTCTCCATACCCACCATGTACTGTAAAGAATGGCTGACACCCGGAGTAGCAAAGCACTTGTGGAGGAACGTACTTGTGCTAAGTCTGGAGCTTGCCTTCCAAATTGCACTCTTGCCAGCATGCTTGTGCTTGCACAACAGTAGCAGCACCAATTTGTTATAAATGGGACTGTTGTTGAAAAGCTCTATAGCACAAAAGTGCAACTCCGCAGATCCCCATTTGTAGCACAGCTATGCAGTCTTCTTGTGCTAGCACCACTTTGCTTCTTACACAAACATATTGTAAGTCAGGATGGCTGACATAATGCACAGCATATTGCCGGTGGTTCGGCACTGGCTGCTCTGCTGCGGGCATCTGGAAATCAATGCTGTCACTGTTGTGCCAATTTTACTAGTATGTAAAATTTCTCAGCCACACTTGCACAGGCCATTAGAAAGATTAGTTGTGATGCTGTTCAAGAACAGCCCATTCACCCAGTCATGCCAATTCTGAGGGAGATGCTTCCTCCATCACCTCTGGTTCCAGGGATGAAGCCTGCAGTTCTGCATTCAGATGTACCACAGGCTGCGTAGAACCTTAGGTTGTTGTTGTTGTTGTTGTTATTACATTTATATCCCGCTCTTCCTCCAAGGAGCCCAGAGCGGTGTACTACATACTTGAGTTTCTCTTTCACAACAACCCTGTGAAGTAGGCTAGGCTGAGAGAGAAGTGACTGGCCCAGAGTCACCCAGCTAGTTTCATGGCTGAATGGGAATTTGAACTCGGGTCTCCCCAGTCCTAGTCCAGCACTCTAATCACTACACCATGCTGGCTCTCTGCAACAACCAAACTCACTACACACTGAGGGTTCAGACTGGAGTTCAGAATCTGAACCCTCAGTTTTGTCACCATGCCAAATCTCATTTGCCCGCATTCAGAAGTAACATCTGCCAAACCACTGGCCATTCAACTGCGGTCCCACATTACATGTGAATGCGGCCTACTTTTCTAACCCTGTATCTGACCTGTTGCTGCTTGCTGATGCTCTGAAGTCACCAGCGAGTCGACTTTATTTAAACTAGATATTTATTGAAACTAGATATTTATTGGAACTAGATATAGATTTTATTGGAACTAGATTTAAGAGAATGCCTTCTTCGCTATGAGCCACACCGGCCATTGAGATCATCTGGAGAGGTTCATCTGAGGTGGCTACTCAGAGACAGTTCTTCTCCGTTGCTGCCCTGAGGCTTTGGAACACACTTCCTGCTGAAATAAGAGCCTCCCCGTCTCTTACAACTTTTTAAAAGGCAGTCAAGACGCATTTGTTCACCCAGGCTTTTAATTAGATATTGTTTTAATTGTGTTTTTAATAGTTTTAATGTTTTAAATTTTAAATTGTTGTAATGTTTTGACCTTTTTATTTGTCGTTTTTTGTTGTTGTTGTTGTGAACCACCCAGGGACTTGCATTTTGGGCGATATATTTATTTATTTTATTTATTTATTACTATTATTATTATTTACTACTATTACTATTATTATTTATTTTATTCAATACAAATGTATTAAATAAATAAATAAAAAATATATCATCTGAAGGATTTCATAGTGTATTGTATTCACTGAAATTCTATTTTGGTTCCCATGCTTAACAGCTTCTTCTTCTTCTTCTTCTTCTTCTTCTTCTTCTTCTTCTTCTTCTTCTTCTTCTCCTCCTCCTCCTCCTCCTCCTCCTCCTCCTCCTCCTCCTCCTCCTCCTCCTCCGCCTCCTCCTATGCCTCCGCCTCCTCTTCCTCCTCCTCCTTCTTTTACCATCATCATCATCATCATCATCATCACACAGTCAGACAGGTGTTATTGACTGGTTTGTTTTATCCAGACATCGAGTCCTTCCCAAGGACCTGGGATGGCTGAATTTTATCATCAATACTGTTGGTTATTATAGAAATTGTCACAAAATATAGGCTGTTCCCAGTAAAGTTGCTTTTTGTAATTGGCTGATGGTGATTTCTGTGACCCCTATGGGGGTCAAGTTTTTTTGGAATTGTACCTAGGCGCCAATTACTACTGGGATTATTTTGGTCTTTTTCTGCCACAGCCTTTCAACTTCAATTTGTAGATCTTTGTATTTGGTGATTTTTTCTATTTCTTTTTCTTCTATTCTGCTATCCCCTGGTATTGCTATGTCGATTATTTTCACTTGTTTTTCTTTCTTCTCGACTACAGTTATATCTGGTGTATTGTGTGGCAGATGTTTGTCTGTTTGTAGTCGGAAGTCCAATAATATTTTTGCATCTTCGTTTTCTACCACTTTTTCAATTTTATGGTCCCACCAATTTTTGGCTACAGGTAGCTTATATTTTTTGCAAATGTTCCAGTGTATCATCCCTGCTACCTTGTCATGCCTTTGTTTGTAGTCAGTCTCTGCGATCTTTTTACAACAGCTGATGAGGTGGTCCACTGTTTCATCTGCTTCTTTACAAAGGCGGCACTTGCTGTTTGTGGTGGATTTTTCTACTTTTGCTCTTATTGCATTTGTACTTAGTGCCTGTTCTTGTGCAGCCAATATTAGACTCTCTGTTTCTTTCTTCAAGTTGCCATTCTTAAGCCGTTGCCAGGTCTTGGTGATGTCTGATTTTCCAGTTATATTGTGCAAATATTGACCATACAGTGGCTTATTTTTCCATTTTTCTGCTCAGTTCTTAACTTGTTCTTTCTTATAGTCCTGCTTTGTTTCATTGGTGTTTAATAATTTCTCGATCTTGACCATTTGAAGTGCATCTTCTTCACTGTCCTTGATATATTCTTCAAGGCCTCTTTTCTCCTCCTCTGCTGTTTGATGGACCTGCAGCATTCCTCTTTCACCTGAGCTGCGAGGGAGGTATAGCTTATCTTCATCACTGCGGGGGTGCAGAGCATTATCATCATCATCATCATCATCATCATCATCATCAATAAACACATTTGTATACTGCCCAAAACGCAAGTGTGGGGCCTCCAAAGGACTTTAGGTCCAGGCTCCAAAACTACCTAGGTGCACCTCTGGGCGAGCCCACACCTGATTTCCCTGACATTTAGGATGCAAATGTATCCCATATTCTCCTGAATCCCACCACTTGGTAAGTGTAAAAATAACTGAATCTAGGCAGGCTGCCAGTGAGCTCCGTCATCTTGATAGCAACATCCCAGTTTGCATCTCTATTAAATTAGCTCAGCATGGATCACAGACTCCAAAATGTCAACCTCTAAAAATCAGACAGGCATTTAAAACGGCGCAGTATTGACAAAGCTGAAAATACAGGTCTGCCTATTGACCGTGGCAGTTGAAATATAATCGTACTTCAATCAAGAAGAAGGACTTTACAGCAGCTCCTTATTATCCAGTCAGAAATGTTTTGAATAAGAATGTGTTATCAATGGGGGGGGGGGGATTAAAAAAACATGATAAATAGTGTGCCACAAACAGTATGTTGTGCTTGGTTGAAAAAAATAGAGTCATTTTACATGGAGGATGATCTTTGGGAATTCTTCACGCAAGGCCTCCTACGACTGATTGATTTCCTTTGTTTTCCATATGCTTACTCCTATATGGTGAATTATTTATGAAAAATTCATGCTTGGATTTTATGACACTGTGATTTCATTGTGTCCTTTTAGGAGTCACACCTCACAGCACCCCTCCCACAATGACAAGATTTGCCCCCCACCCCCGGTCCTGCACATCTCAGCACAGCACTTTAGAATTAGAGTATAATATGGACCTAACTTTACTGGACCTTTACAGAATGGCTAAAGATGGGAAGTCATCTGTCTAACTTTCTGGAGCCTGAGCAATGCTATAAGGCAGCTGGGAGGTTAATTCCACCAACCTCAAGGACTTGGGAACGCTCCAGAATTGAGCGGGAGGCAAATTCACTTTGGAGAATAGTAGAACAGCTCAGCAGCCAGTGAGCACTGCAGAGATCTCCAAGGGGAAGCAAAGGGAGTGTGCATGTGTACAAGCTTTTTGATGTCCACTTAGTCAATTTTAGATCCTGCTCAGGTTGAATCAGGAAGGACCCAATCTGAATGCACAAGTGCACACTATGGCCACATTCACACATAACATGGAACCATGGATCCACCCGCACCCTGCTTTACTGTCTGCATTTGCTTCTGCATTCGGACGGAACGGAGAGCAGGCTCTCCGCTGTCAGGGAGACTGCAGAGATGAGGGAGAACTGGCTATGTGGGCTTCCTTCTTGTTTGAAGGACATCCTGTACAGCCAATCATGGCTGGAGAGAGGGAAGTGCTTCCAACCTTACCTCCAGTTGGAGCTAATGCAGCCACCAGCATTCCAAAACCAGTTATGAGCAGTGGAAACTCACCACAAACCAAGAGTTAAAACTGGAACACAAACGTGGGTCACTGGACAAATGAAACTGGAGTTAGGGATGTGCGGGCAGGTTAGGAACTGAACGGTTCAAAGTCAAACTGGTTCAGTTTGAAGGCTTGGGGTTGAGACGAACCACCCCCGGTTTGGCTCGTCTGCAGAATGAATCCTTCCAGCCTGTTCGAGGTGTTCACAGACCTTTTACTAAAATAAAATAATAACAATAATAACAACAACAATATTTTTAAACTTACTCACTCTGGAGGCTTCTCTGAGGTAGTGGGAACAAAGTCTCATTCTTTGCTCCATTTGGGCCTTCCCCCCAGCGCAGTGGCCATTTTGGAGGCCATTGCGCCTGTTCAATGGCCTGGGTCATGCCTTCAACTCTGGTTCCACATTACGTGTGAATGTGGCCAGTGTCTCTCTCCTTGTCTAAGGCATACTTATGTCTGTATTTATGTGTCTATGTTGGGTCCTTGTGGTGGAGACAGCCTTCAGTTCTGTTGATTGGTTGTTCTATTAGTTCAGCTGGTTTTGCTCTCCCCCTCATACAGAAATGATTGTTACCTTGTTAGCTATTGTTAAGAAATAGGTGCATCTTGGAGATTTCCCCCTCCTATCCCTGGGCTCCCCACAATGTGGCAGCCATGGCTGCCACATGAGCAAAAAAGCTGAGGTTAAGGTACTGCTTGCTCTCTTCCTCATTTTAAAGGGTGGCTAATTAGGTGGGTTTGCTGCCAGAACTACTGGGATCAGGCCTGATCCTGGCGGTTCATGCATGTGTGCAATACCAGGCTGGGCTCCCTTAGCCCCATTTTGCACACGTGTGTGAATAGCCTCAGTAAATAACTAAGATGTTGTTTCTGCAACTAAAATTAAGCCTCTTGTTTAATTCCTTATAAATCAAGGAAACATTCTGCAACAGCCCTTCCAGTTGCTTTCACAACAACCTTGAGAGCTGATCAAGGTCACCTACAAACCACCTACAAACCACCTTTGTGGCTGAGTAGGAATTCACCCCTGTCCTAATCCAGCACTCTATCACCACCTCATCACACTCACTTTCTCTTTGTAGGAGCTAGGACCCTGGCAGCACCAGAAGCTAAGACCCTGGCAGCATCAGTGGTCAGCTCATAGTGACCACTGGGGTAGGGCGGGGGGTGCTTAGGGTCATGGATAAAAGTGCTGGACTCCTCCCGCTTTGTTCTTCCTGTGTTCTTTTCCATTTTGTCTCTCCAGAGATGGCTTTTTGTTTTGGTCTCTCTCTTCAGCCATGAGCTACAGCTGAAATTAAGCTACAGGCTTTTCCACATTTCTTTGTAACCTTTTCTTTAAATAAATCCTTGTAGTTTATTTGTACATAAAGAACTGTACAAATCCTTGTGAACTGTGAATCTTTGTACTAAAGAACTGTCTCCAGACCTCTTCCTTTGCTGCTTTCTGACCAAACTGGTTTTGCTTTGCTATTTGGAGACTGAAGCCATCCTTCCCCTACACTCTTTTCCAAAGAGCTGCCCACTAGGATCTCACAGGAACTCCAAGGTACAACATAAGTCTTGCTGGATGAAGACCAAGGTCTCTCTAGTCCAGCATCCTGTTTCCCACAGGGGTCCACCAGACGCCTCTGGAAATCCCACAAACAGTAGAGGAAGCAATGCCCCCTCTCCTGCTGTTGTTCTCCTGTCTCTGAGGTGGAGGTAGCCTGTGACCATCAAGGCTAGTAGCCATTGCTAGAATTGTCCTCCATGAACTTGTTTAACCCCCTTTTAAAGCCATCCTTGCTAGTGTCCATTGCCACATCCCATGGCAGAGATTAATTATGTCTTGTGTGGAAAAGTGCTTCCTTTTGTTGGTCCTAAGTTTCCTGGCAATCATGGCAGTTTCCTGGAAATTTTATGGGATGACCCTGATTCTAGTGTTGAGGGAGAGAGTGACATTTTTCTCTGTATCCACTCTCTCCACACCATGGATCCTTTTTGTAGACCTCTATCATGTCTCCCCTCAGTCACCTTTTCTCTATACCAATAAGCCCCAGAGGTTGTAGTCTTGCCTCATAAGGAAGGTTCTCGAGGCCGTTAATCATCTGAGTTGCCCTCTTCTGCACCATTCCCAGTTCTATAATATCCTTTTTGAGATATGGTGACCAGAATTGTACACAGTACTCCGGGTGTGCACAATACTCTAAATCTGGCCACACCATAGATTTGTCTAAACGTTTTCTAATATTAGCAGTTTTATTTTTCATATAGAAACGCATCCTGGCACTCTCTTCCACCTCCCCCCCCACACCCCTGTATACACACATAATGGGGCAAGGAAGGAGTTAACCACAGCAGCAACCTTCTTCTTGATTCCTCCAACATTCCTTTTGGCACACACAATGTCATGATGTTTCACATCTGGTTGAGTTAGTCCCATCAACATTTCTCACATGGCCTGCTCTGTTTGACACAACATAATATGACATGTCTGAAATAATATGTCAGAATAGGAAAATAAGAAAAGTGGAACTTTTTGACCTTGGCACTGCAGCTTTTTCTCGGGGGATTTCCAAGAGCATATTTCTGCAGCTATCCCCCTCCCCCCAGCTTCTTGTCTAAGAATTTTTTGATTATATGGAAGTTAATTCCTGCATCGTGTTCCAAGATTAAATTAAGCAAGGCAGGCTTCATAGGAAACATAGCTGGCAGCAAGCAAAGAAACCCACGTCTACTTCAATTCTGGAGCAGTGCAAGAACAATAACAATAAAATGCTGTCCAACGATTATTTTCATTTTAGTAGCCTGGGTAGATTTTAAAAGTGCTGCAGCCGACTGAAGTTACTGGCTGTGATCCAATATAATTTGTGCAGAATAAACCAAGCTGGATGGGGGGAAGAAAACCCTTTGAACAATCTGGTATGCCAGAGCTCAGCAGTTTGGCAGGGAAGGTGGAGCTGGGGATCCATAGTTGGACTGTAACTTTTAAAATAAAGATTTCATTTCATGTGCACCCCTTGCTTCCGGATCACACATGGAGCACCGATTTGTGCACAACACACACCAAAACCTGCTTCCACACAGGTGTAACTCCGTGGGCCTGTTTTTCAACAAAGTGATACAACCCTGACAAACGTTGACCTCCTCAGGGAAAACCAAGTCTAACTGGATCCATATAATTGGGTTTTATTTCTTTATTTATTGTTTTTCTATACCACCTGATAAAGAGATCTCCAGGCAGTGTACAAGTTAAAACATAATATAAAAATAATATAAAAGAGTTAAAATTCATAAAACAGATAAAAATCTCAATGAATAAAAACACATTAAAATGTGAATTTCAATTAAATTGAATTTCAGTTTCAATTAAAAGCCTGGGTAAACAGGTACATCTTCAGGGTCCTCCTAAAAGCAAACAGAGAAGGAGATGCTCTTATTTCAGCAGGAAGCACATTCCAAAGCCCTGGGGCAGCTATAGAGAAGGCTTGGTCGTGTCAGCGGCAACTGTAACCGGACTTCTCTAGATGATCTTAACAGGCAACAGGGTTCACGACATAGAAGGCACTCTCTTAAGTACTCTTGGTTCAAGCAGTTGAGGGCTTTATAGGTAATACCAGCACTTTGTGTTTTGTTCGGGAACATATTGGGAGTATGGGTGTGCACGAATCAATTTTTTTGATTCAATTTGTACCAGAATTGAATAAACCCCTATTTGTTTTGGGTCTGAATCTGCCCCCCCTGCAAATCACCCCAGATTTGATTTGTACCAAAATCTTCTGAATCCGAATTGATTCAGGGCAAAAAAGGGCTTCCAGGGGCAAATGAGTGGGGTGGGTGGTAGTGCCCAATGGGTGGAAGCTACCACCCAAACTTCAAAGAAATTGGGCAAAGGGGTGATATTTAAAGAATTTTTGAAGTTGGTGCATCTTTAAACTTTTTCCCATAGGGAATAATGGGGATTTCATCAGCCTTATTTATAACTCCATGGGGGGGGGGAACCAGGAGGGACAAGAGCAGGTTATGGTAGGTGGTAGTGTCCAATGGGTGCAAGGAAGCTACAACCCATATTTCAAAGAAATTGGGCAAAGGGGTGTTTCTAAAAAATCTTTTGAAGTTGGCATGTATTTGTGGCAGATTCAGGGCAGAAAAGGGGGTTTGGGGGCAGAAGAGTGGGCCAGGTCGTAGTGCCCTGATGGGTGCCTTCTACCACCCAGATTTCAAATAACTTGGTGAAAGGGGTGATTTCCCCCCCCCCTGAACTTTGCATGTCCAGGGTCCAGCTTTCCCCCCCACTGGAAATAATGGGGAATTTCAGCAGCCCCATAACTCCACTTGGGGGGCACCAGGGTGTCCCAGAGTGGGTAGTGGTGTACTGCACATAGGGTGCCAACCACCCACAGAACAACAAGCCCATGGGGCACTGGGTTTTGTTATTTTCAATGTCTGAGGTGTTCTGAGAGTTGATTCTCTGGTAGGAAATGAGACTGGATTCTCACCCCTTTGCCCAATTTCTTTGAAATTTGGGTGCTAGCTTCCACCCATTGGGCACTATCACCCAACCCACTTTGTTCACAAAATGGAGGTCCAAATCTCCAAATTTTTCAAGTTTGAATCTGGAGTGATTTGTTTTGTACCCGGATCTGGGCAATTAAGCACAGGGGTGATTTGTTTTGTCTACAAATAACCCAAATCAGCCAGATTCGGGTACAAATCATTTTTTACCCGAGTCGAGTCACACACCCCTACTTTATTTAGAGGGTGTATTGTTTCAACCTTGAACCACTCAAAACAACCCGTTTAGAGTTGAAATGTTTCGATGTTGAAATGTTTTGCACATCCCTAGAAAATAGATAAGTGTTCTCAATACCCTTATTGTGAAAGATGATAAATGCCCAGCTGATTCCAAAGGTGAAGCTTGTCGCTTTCAGTAACAATCCTAATGGCATGCACTTCAGGGTGTGCAGCATTTTCTAGAGACATTGGCCCACATATAGTGCAATGTTACTTATGGTCTCAGAAGGATGTTGCGACTACAATATTTCATGCACAAGAGAGTCCACTACACTGGATCTTGCATTGCTGAACAGGGCATTGCTGAGCATTTGTGTGCAAGAAATAAGCCTACACTAATATGGTGTGTTTGTGTAAGGATAGTTAGTTGTGCTTGGACAAGAAATTGTTACAATGGCTTCTTGCACTAGTGCAAATTCCTGACCTCTGAGACTGCAATGTTGCACAGCATGTGTGCCAGTGTTTTTTTAAAAAGCAATGCTTCTGTGTTGCAAATCCTAACTTAATCCATCGTCCGTGGTCTCTTCCTTGCTTTGCTTAAAAAAATGGTATTCCCTGGTTGCTAGGAGGCAATGGAAGAGAATGGAGTAAACACAGCAGATTTAGTAACAGGGGTTAGCAGGCCCACTGTATGAAATTACGCTGACATCCTCTTCTTCAATCAAGAAAAACAATGTCCTTCCCAGCCCATGTAATCATATTGATTTTTCTCTCTCATCTCTTTTATGAGGAGCTGTCTGTTCTGTGCAATGGCAGCCTGGAGTATTACTCATCTTGAGTAGCTACCAAGCTTAATCTTTTGGAATGGAACCAAATCATATAAAACAAATCCAGTTTATTCACCGACACCATCAAGGGGTTCCATTGCCTCTTCAATGTATACATCAATGTATACATCAATGTATACAATGGAAGAAAAAAACCCTCTGAAATACACACTGGAGTCTTACACCTGTGGTCTCAGAATGAAGCCAGTCAATGACTGTCATTCTCACCCGGGACTTCAAGCTGAAAATTTTTGCTCCATTCTACTCACTTTGGGAAGGCATTCTAATTGAGTATTATGAAGCTCTTGTGTATTGTGACAGACCATTGATCCACCTTGCCCAAAGTTGTCTATGTTGACATGTAGGAACTCTCCAAAGGATCAGATGAAGGTCTTTCCCAGTCCCTGTTCCAAAAATCCCTTAACTGAAGATGCCAGGAATTAAACCTGGGTGTTGGGATCGGTATGGGGGCAGGATAGACATTCCAAAGAACAGAGGGACATCACAGGAACATAGGGACCTGCCTTCTACCAAGTCAGACCACTGGTCCATCTAGCTCAGTATTGTCAACACAGACTGGCAATGGCTTCTCCAAGGTTGCAGGCAGGAATCTCTCTCAGCCCTCTCTTGGAGATGCCAGGGAGGGAACTTGGAATCTTCTACATGCAAGCATGCATGTGCTCCCAGAGCAGTCCCCTCCCCTAAGGGGAATATCTTGCAGTGCTCACCCATGTAGTCTCCTATTCAAATGCAAAGCAGGCCAGACCCTTCTTAGCAAAGGGAAAAATTTGTGCTTGCCACCACAAGACCGTCTCTCCTCCCCTCCCTTAAAGGACTGAAGTATTAGAATTTTGTGAGAAGCACAGCAGAACTCCAAACTGAGAAACATAAGCTGCAGGAAAGTACGAAGCCTGGCATTATATAAAGAGTTTTCTTTAATACCTTTCGTCTCTTTGCTCCTATGGCAATAGCATCTTTATAAATATTTGAGCAGCTCTTTTGTTGCTGTTCTGAGTCTTTGAAGAAAAATTACTTGTTGAAATGCTCTAAAAATGAGGAGTCCATCAAGCTAAGTGGAATCCATACCCGCAAGCATCAACCTAAGGTTTCACAATGCTGTCCAAGAGAAGGTAATATAATCAGCATGGATAAGAAGCAGACACAAAGGCAAAACATTATAGTGACTTAAACTAAAAGAAAGTGTTTACAGTGATCGAAGCACACTCTGTATTATTGAGAGCAATGGCCGGACATGTAAAGTCTAGAAATTGAAATGCATCCCAAGATAATCCTTACCCTGGCCTCTTTCTCACTAAAGTGGTGTCTGGGCGGCACCACTTCAGAGACCCACACGACTGAATGCAACTCCCTGCAAAGAAATTTCCTCTACTAATAAAGCTAGATGACAGAGAGAAGGTTTATAGATGAGTCTCATTCCTGATATGATAGTTTTCTGTATGGATGATTTTGGTTTGTATGAAGCAGTATTCATACATGTGAACACACACTTGTAGTCTGAAGCGGTAAAGGCTGATCATTTTAGCAAGAATCAGCTTTTAATGTCAGGAAAAGTGTTCTATCCTAGATGTCTCTCTGTTATTCTACTTTTCTGTGTGCCTACTTCAGTTTCTGGCTGTAGGATTGTCCCATTACTTTCAGTAACTTAAACCAGTGACTGGAAAAGCCCATCTCACACAGTAACTGGAACATTTGTGTGCGTGTGTCTCTCTCTGTGTGTACACATATACACACAAACATGAATTTAAGTGTTAGTGTTAGGCTCCTACTACCACTGGCTCACATCCACACTAAGTTGCTCATAAAGAGCCTTGTTGAAATTAATGGGACAGGTTTGCTTGTCCTGATTTCAATGGAGTACTCAGTGCTAATTTTCTGAAGCCTGTCAGTCTGGCTGGGGGGAGGAATATGCTGAGCTTCAGCACATAGCCAGCCAAACAGGAACAGAGGAGGAGAGTCTTCACCAGCCTCCCTCCCCTTCTCCAGTGGACATGTCGCTGAGGACACATCAGCTTCAAGCCAGCAATCCACAGATGGGGAACATAGGGGTGTAGCTATAATTGAGCAGTTGGGTTCAAAGAACATGGGTCCCCAGCACCTGAGGGCCCCCAGCTCCACCCTCCCTATTTTCTTCATTCTCCCTCACTCTGAGGGACTTGGAAGAAGAGTGAACACAGCCCCCCCCCAGCTATGCCCCTGAGGGAACAAATAGCATAGACACAGTGTAGGGAGACAGGAGGGCTCAAGTACTCCCTGTTAAGAACCCCTGCCAGAAGCCATAGTAGCACTGCAAGCAGCAGGGGGAGGAGAGACGGAGATCTCCTGTCCTTTCTGCCACAGCTGCCAGAGCAACAGTTGGATTAGTGAATGGGTGGGAGGGAATTGCTCTCCAGCTCAGATTGAAAACTGAGCAAGAGAAGATCTCATGGACCAGAATTATTGAGTGTGTATTGAAGGTGGGCATTATGAGTCACCAAGTTCATGTTCCAAGCTAAGGAATGATACACTTCAGCAATAAAGCTAGCTAAAACTCATTAAGGCTCTACATATGATTCGTTGGTTAGTTGGTTGATTAAATGCCATCAAGTCGGTGTTGATTCTTAGCAACCACATAGATAGATTCTCTCCAGGATGATCTGTCTTCAGCTTGGCCTTTATGGTCTCTCAGTGGTGCTGAGAGCTGTCGTAATCGAGTCCACCCATCTTGCTGCTGGTCGTCCTCTTCTTCTCTTTCCTTCAACTTCCCCCAGCATTATGGACTTCTCAAGGGAGCTGGGTCTTTGCATAATGTGTCTGAAGTATGATAATTGGAGCCTGGTCATTTGGGCTTTGAGTGAGAATTCTGAATTGATTTGTTCTATGATCCATTTGTTTGTTTTCCTGGCTATCCATTGTATCCTCAAAAGTCTTCTCTAGCACCAAAGTTCAAAAGAATCAATACTCTGAGGAGCGTGGGTTTGACCCGTTCTCCCTGCAGATGATCAAGCAGCCCTCCCTGGGAGGCCAGATCGGCCGCCCAGACAGTTACTGGCTCCAACACAGAGCCGCCTGGGGCAGTGGGGATCAGAGGCCTCCTGATGACCTACGCGAGTTCGTGGGGCAATGGTGGAATGTTTGTTGTAGCCTCCCCATTGGGAGGTTATTTGTGAGTCTCTGTGGTGTGGAGCCATGCCATGGCAACACATGATCCTCTAACCCTGTTTTAAACCCAGGTTAAGTGGTGGGCTACCCAAGAGGGTTTGCCACCCCACCACTGCCACGAGCCACACAGCTCCCGGAGGTTCTCACACACAATGGAAACTGGCTGCACTCCCTTAGCCTGGTTACCACTGCACGTGAGAATAGCCTCATTAACTATCACTGCTAGTATGTCAGACACTCTGATAATTTTTTTGTTGAAAATCAATACATACAAATATTTATTGTTAACTAGATGTTCAGCCTGCCAGAAATGCGGGGCAAGAAGTACGTTTCAATACCATTGAGATAAGCTTAGTCTCCCCTAAGGATCTACTCTGGAGTAAAGGGCCTGAGTGAAAGTGCCCCTCCACATTATTATTATTATTATTATTATTATTTATTCGATTTCTATACCACCTTTCCAAAAATGGCTCAGGGCAGTTTAGAAAGAGAAATAAAACAAATAAGATGGCTCCCTGTCCCCAAAGGGCTCACATTCTAAAAAGAAACATAAGACACACACCAGCAACAGTCCCTGGAGGTCCTGTGCTGGGGGTGGATAGGGCCAGTTACTCTCCCCCTGCTAAATAAAGAGAACCACCACGTTAAAAAAGGTGCCTCTTTGCCCAGTCAGCAGGGGTAACCATTAGCCATTGTAAACTGCCCAGATGATTTTTATATGGGGTGGTATAGAAATGTTACATAAATAATATAATAAATTTCTCCTCCCTGCTGCACCCTCCTTGCCCTCCAGGTCTTTGCCTCCTTCCCCCTGCCTTGCTGAAGATGGTTGCACTTTACCAATGCATCTTCCTATCCCTCCTCCTCAAAACCTGACCTCTTCAAGGAACCTTTAGACCAGGAGAGCCCTTCTGCCTGCTTTCTTCCCACCGGCTCTGACTTCCTTAGTCCAGGTGAGTGACCTTGGCAGGGATGGGGAGAATCCTCCTGACCTCGTTGCCTTTCTGAAAGGCTGAATCAGTCTGCCTCCTCCCACACCTTCCTTTGTGGGCTGCTGTTCATCTTAGCAGTGTGGAGATGCTTTCCTGGTCCACCCCCATTCCTGCTTTTCAAGGCAGCTGCCACTGAGAAGGTCCTGGGAGGCTAGCCTGGTGGCTCCTCGAGAAGGGGCTGTGCTTTGGAGGCCCATCAGGGTGGAGCACTTTGAACCGAACAGCTGGCAAGACATTGCCACTGTGGGTGGCTCCCACCCCCAGAGGGACTGCCCCGGGACCCACTATTTTAACTCCCATCAAAGTTAGCTGGAAGGGGGCCCCACACTGACTGATTTGCAAACTAGGCTAGGAATTTGTGAACAGGTTCAATTCTGAACCTGTTTGACATCAAACCAGTTTGTTTTCATATTGGACTGAGCCCACCCACCCCCAACGCCTGCTGGGGTTTTTCTCCCTAAGAATCCTTTTTTAATTTGCGCACCCCCTCCGGCGATGGGTGGGTACTGCCACGGGGATGTCTCCAGAGGTACCCCCTCCCCCTGCCAGCCTCTGTTTATGCCCAAATTGCCTGGTTCGGATGGTCTTCAGCCCATTCCGGGCCTGCTCTCCATTGCATGCAGAGGCCCATGGGTATGCACGGCAGTCTCCAAAATGGCCACTGCAATGGAGCGCAGGCCTGGAACGCACGTAAGACTGTCCAAACTGGGCGCTCTGGGCATAAATGGAGGCCAGCAGGTGGAGGGGGTACCTCCGGAGACTTTCTGCAGCTGCGGCAGCCCCCCTACCAGGGGTAAGTAAATTTAAAAAAAATTAATTACAATCCCCCCCGGAGGATCGGGGGTGCCAAAACCAAACATGCCTGGAAAGCAGGTTTTGTGCACACCGCTAGCCAGGACTCTCTAAGGACATCCCTGGCAGGCAGTGACATGAACTATCCGAGAATCAGCATTCAAATGTTCAGAGAAGTGGGTGGAGTGGCAGAGAAAGCCTGGGGGGTGGGGGGTGGAATCCACATCTCCCCTGAAAACAACAGTGCTTAATTTGCAGTAATTAAATTAAACTTCTGAGGCACTCATTTTGCATACAGGGAAGGAGTGCCTGCCAGTTCTGTCTTTTCTAAACTCTTAAATGTCCTCTAGGTGAGGACAAGCAGGGGTTTTATGGGCTGAATGACCAAACCACAAATGCACACCTGATAACTGTAGATATAGAATCACAAGCATCATAATCCCAAGTGATATTCTTTTGGTAGACCCAAGCTTTGTTATAGTCTTCCATAACTTTTATTTGACTAGACTTTCCTTGAATATTGGATTCCCATCAAAAATAAATTATTTCCTACAGTGATTTCCTAAAGAAAGAACTCAATGAAACAACAGCAGGTTCAGTGTTTGGCATAAGTAGCTGGAGTGAAGTGTGATAGAATCAAGATGGAAGACTGTTATTAGAGTGGATGCAAGATTGAGAGTCTGAATTTTACCACCGAAAGAGGGCACCAATTAATCTATGTTGGAGAGGGAAGTCTGACACATAAAAGTGAGCAGCCTCCTTTTTTTTTTTTTAGTGGAGGAGAGGTAGGCATTGCATGATTTGCTATGAACCAGTGCCCAGAAGATTAATCTCTGTCCATCTATCAGGAAGACTGATGGCTCACTGTTGCTTGCTCATAGGGGCTCCTTTTTCATCCAAAGGGTTGTCTTTGTGATGTGCATTTTATAGCTCTACAACCTTCCAAGGTTACTTCATTTATGGCAGATAATAATTTGCCATTTCTACCACAATGGCTTGGAGCGATATGCACTCCCCATACCACAAATTGCCAGCCAATAATCACCAATATCCAGTGGGACCCTTGAAGGCCATGTGGTCCAACACCTGCTTGTTGCAGAAAATCCAAAGCTACAACATCCTCAATAGATGACTCTCCAGCCTCTGCCTGAAGACCCGCAGTGAGGGAGAGCTTCATCCTTGGGTAATAATAGGTCCCATTGTTAACTATAGTTCCATTGAACTAACACTGCTCTTAGTGTCAAGACGTTTCTCCTAATATTCACTAAAATTCACCCTCCTGTAATTTAATAAATTTAATTAGATCTAGTGATGTTCTCTGGAGCAGCAGAGAACAAGTATTTGCCCTTTTCTATGTGACAGACCTTTATTTATTTATTGAATTTATATTAAATAAATATAAAGTTATTAGGTATTTGAAGAGTGCTAAACTCAGTCTTCTTTTCTCCAGGCTAAACAGACCCAGTTCCTTCAACTTATTTTAATTGTTGTAATTTTCATAGTCTTGTTTTAATTTTTCTATGTGAAACACCTTGAGATTGTTTTAATGAAAGGCGGTACATAAATTTAACGATAAAATAAACAAACAAACTTTTCTTCAAAGAGATTCTTTTCCAAAACTCCTTGGAGCCTTAACATTTAGTGCCCAGGAATGGACACAATATTCCCAATGAGGTCTAACTAGTGTAAAGTGGAACTATTCACTAGTATACCTGCATACAGTAGTGAACTATAAAGTGGAGGCTATTCACATGATGGGAGGAAATTGGGCTAGCGGAGCTCAATTTCCTCCCATCATGTGAACCCCTGGGCTCAGCTGCAAGCCCAGTGGTTCCTAAGCAGGTAACCCGCCAATGAACCCCTGCCCTTAAACCAGGTTGGTGGAGTGAGTGCTCCGCAAACCCAGTTCTTTTACTCGTGTGTTGCTGCAGCGTGGCTTTGCACCATGGCTACTCAGAAACAGATCCCCCTACTCACAAGTAGAGGAGAGCTGGTCTTGTGGTAGCAAGCATGACTTGTCCCCTTAGCTAAGCAGGGTCTGCCATAGTTGCATATGATAGGGAGACTAGGTGTGCGAGCACCGTCAGATATTCCCCTCAGGGGATGGAGCCGCTCTGGGAAGAGCAGAAGAAAGGTTCCAAGTTCCCTCCCTGGCAGCATCTCCAAGAGAGGGCTGAGAGAGACTCCTGCCTGCAACCTTGGAGAAGCTGCTGCCAGTCTGTGAAGACAATACTGAGCTAGATAGACCAATGGTCTGACTCAGTATATGGCAGTTTCCTATGTTTCTATGTTCCCTACCGGGAGGCTCAAAAGCAGCCTCCCAGTTTGGGGGTCTCTCCAGCATGCCCTGCGTGTTCGTGCAGGGCATACTGGAGCTTCCAGGGGCCACATGGCCCCCGAACTCCCCAGCCCCCACCGACTCCATTACAGAGCCGATAGTTGTGTGGGTGGCCGCTGTGGCCACCCAAAGCAGACTGCTGCTCATCTGCGGGGAGAGAGGGCTAAGCCTGCTCTCCCCGCAAACCCCCTAGAGGCACTTCTCACTAATCATGAGAAGAGCCTCTATTACTTCTTGTGATTTGGAATCTGTAAATGCATTCTAAACTAAATGGCAGTATTATTATTATTATTATTATTTGCAGTTGCATCACTCTGTTGACTCATGATCGATTTCTGACTGACTCCAATGCCAAAATTCTTTTCAAGCCAGATATCTCCTGTACATTTGATTTTTTTCTTCCCTAACTGGAAAATTTTGCATTTGTCTCTTGTGAATTTCATTGTGTTCTTAAGGGTGGACTTTTCTATATAGATGTCAAGAATTATATAGATGTAAATGCCAGCACAGCATCCCTCCAGTGGATGTTGCTGGTGTCTAGCTTATTTTTCTTTTTAGATTGTGAGCCCATTGGCGACAGGGAACCATCTTATTGATCTACTTTATTTTTCTATGTAAACTGCTTTGAGAACTTCTGTTGAAAAGTGTATATAAATAGTACTACTAGTAGTAATTGCTAGTAAAGTAGAGCCAAAACAGTATTTTACATTCTATTTTAACAGACACCATCATTGAATACCATTTCTTCTTTTAAAAGTCTACTTTCATCTACCCCACCCACATTTCACTTAAATGTAGCCAAGCCCTGGACACAGATGATGGTACAAAAAATGGGTAACTTCAGACACCTACATGCCAAACACACACACTCTGAGGCTATTCTCACGAACAGCAAAAATCGGGCTAGGAGAGCCTAGCCTGATTTTTGCTGCTCATGTAAACCACCAGGCTCGCAGGCCACTCATGAGGAGACCCCCAAGCAGGAGGCTGAAAAGCAGCCTCCTGGCTTGGGGGTCTCTCCAGCATGCCCTGCATGCTCGCGCAGGGCATGCTGGAACTACCAGGGGCTGTGCGGCCCCTGAAATCCAAAAACCCCACCGGCTCCGTGACTGCTCATCTGCGGGAGCTCTCCTTGCAAACTCTCCCCGGGCTTTTCTCACTGATCGTGAGAAGAGCCTCAATGTGTTTTCTAGACCATTGCCCAGGGAAGCTTTCAGATCTTGGGAAGGTTTGAGTGCAAACTCTAAGGTTGTCTAGGATGTATCCAGTCCAAGTGAGGTGAAACATGGGCAGTAAACCTTTACCCCACCCCCACCAAGACCCTGTGCCTGCCTTGTCCTAGTTTTCCCTGCTCCCAATATTGCCTACACTCATAGGAGTCCTGATCTCCTATGGGAGGTCTCCTATATGGAGGAGAGCTGGTCTTGTGGTAACAAGCATGACTTGTCCCCTTAGCTAAGCAGGGCCCACCCTGGTTGCATATGAATGGGAGACTTGATGTCTGAGCCCTTTAAGATATTTCCCTCAGGGGGTGATGGAGCTGCTCTGGAAAGAGCAGAAGGTTCTGCCAGGGATCTGTACTGGGACTGGTGCTTTTTAATTTATTCATAAATGATCTAGAAGTAGGGGTAAGCAGCAAGGTGGCCCAATTTGCAGATGATACCAAACTCTTTCGAGTAGTGAAATCCAAAATGGAGTGTGAGGAGCTCCAAAAGGATCTTTCCAAACTGGGTAAATGCGCAACAAAGTGGCAAATGTGTTTCAGTGTTGGCAAGTGTAAAGTGATGCACATTGGGATGAAAAACCCCAACTTCAAGTATATGCTGATGGGATCCGAGCTGTTGTTGACTGACCAGGAGAGGGATCTTGGGGTCGTGGTGGACAGCTTGTTGAAAGTGTTTACTCAATGTGCGGCAGCTGTGAAAAATGCCAATTCCATGCTAGGGATCATTAGGAAGAAGATTGAAACTAAAACAGTCAATATTATAATTCCCTTATACAAAACGATGGTGCGGTCACACAAGGAGTACTGCGTACAATTCTGGTCACCACATCTCAAAAAGGACATTGTAGAACTGGAAAAGGTGCAGAAGAGGGCAACTAAGGTGATCAGGGGGCTAGAGCACCTTTCTTATGAGGCAAGGCTACAACACCTGGGGCTTTTTAGTTTAGAAAAAAGACAACTACAGGGAGACATGATAGAGGTCTATAAAATCATGCATAGTGTGGAGAAAGTGGACAGAGAGAAATTCTTCTTCCTCTCCCATAACACTAGAACCAGGGGTCATCCCATGAAATTGATTGCCGGGAAATCAAGGACCAACAAACGGAAGTACTTTTTCACACAACGCATAATCAACTTGTGGAATTCTCTGCCACGAGATGTGGTGACAGCCAAAAACCTGGATGGCTTAAAGAAGGGTTTGGAAAGCTTCATGGAGGAGAGGTCTATCATTGTCTACTAGTCAGAGGGCTACAGGCCACCTCCAGCCTCAAAGGCAGAATGCCTCTGAGTACTAGTTGCGGGGGAGTAAGAGCAGGAGAGAGGGCATGCCCTCAACTCCTGCCTGTGGCTTCCAGCGGCATCTGGTGGGCCACTGTGTGAAACAGGATGCTGGACTAGATGGGCCTTGGGCCTGATCCAACAGGGCTGTTCTTATGTTCTTATGTTCTTAAAGTTCCAAGTTCCTTCCCTGGCAGCATCTCCAAGACAGGGCTGAGAGAGATTCCTGCCTGCAACCTTGGAGAAGCCGCTGCCAGTCTGTGTAGACAATGCTGAGCTAGATGAACCTATGGTCTGACTCAGTATATGGCAGCTTCCCATGTTCCTATGAGATGAGGGGAGGGCTTGATTCAACTCAGGCCTCAATTAAGCTCGCTCACACTGGGTCACACTCTGAACCAAGCTCCTGTTATGTTCCCAATTATATCATAAGGAGAGCAAGAAGGCCTGCAAAACTACCTATCACTCCTCCATAAGCCAGTGGCTTAAAGCCACCTCTACACCATGCCCCCAAACCTTATCTGGTCATAGAAAAGCCTCATAGTGGGGGAGACCTCCATGGCAGAGGATCATAGGAACAGGAAGCTGCCTTATACCAAGTCAGACCATAGGTTCATCTAGGTCAGTATTGTCTATACAGACTCGTAGCAGGCTTCTATAATGTTGCAGGCAGGAGTCTTTCTCAGCCCTATCTGGACAGACATGCAGATGCTCTTCCCAGAGTGGCCCCATCCTCTAAGGCAGGGGTTCTCAACCTTGGGTCCATAGATGTTGCTGGACTTCAACTCCCATAATCCCCAACCAAAGACCACTGGGGCTGGGGATTATGGGAGATTAAGTCCAACAACATCTGGGGACCCAAGGTTGAGAATCCCTGCTCTAAGGGCAATATCTTACAGTGTTCACACATGTAGACTTCCATTCAAATGCAAACCAGGGTGGACCCTGCTTAGCAAAGAGGACACTTCATGCTTCCTACCACAAGACCAGCTCTCCTCATACTCAGCATCCTGCATACTCAGCAGATGGCCAAGCATAAGACTCTAATGAGAAATAGCCCCATGGATGCTGATTAGTTTGTAATGAGCTCAGTTTTAAAAAAAACCCCAAACTGGGGTTGTTCATTGATATAGGAAGCTGCCTTATACTGAATCAGACCATTGGTCCATCTGATCCAGTCTTGTCTACACCGACAGGCAGAGGGTTTCCAGGCTTTTAGATGGAGACTTTCCCCTGCCCTACCTGGAGATACCAGAAATTGAACCTGGGTCCTTCTGCATGCAGAGAAGATGTTTTACCATGAAACTACATTCCTTCCTCATTTCCACATATATTCCTGATTTTGCACTTGAGGGCCAACATTACTACTAGCAATGATGAGATCAGTTCTCTCCCCCACCCCCCCTCCGGAGAAGATCTTTCATGTAACTGAGATATATATTAAGCAGAATAAATCTGGGATTTTATAATATTTTCTGTTTCATTTAGAACTTTATGCCAACATTTTTCTTTGTGAATTTTTGTGCAGATTCACCACATACGATACAAAGTACCTTTGTAGCATTCTAAATAATACAGTATTTTAAAATTTCCATCTGTTATCTGCAGCTATTGCTGAAAACCAAAGTTATGGGGAATACAGATTTTAGATGTATGGTCAAGCATGACTTTGAAAGACTTGGATACGCATAACAGAACTACTATTTCCCAGGTACAGGGAAAGGGTTATCTCACTTAAGACAACAACAACAACAAATATTTATATACCGGTTTTCAACAAAAGTTTCCAAAGTGGTTTTACATAGAGAAATAATAAATAAATAAGATGGATCCCTGTCCCCAAGGGACTCACAATCTAAAAAGAAAGGTAAGCTAGACACCAATGACAATCAGACCTCTTCTCCAGCAGAAAAGACTGTCAACATTGTTAAAAAGAAAACTAAACCAAGGTTAAATCCACAAAGGAATCTCATAGTTTAAAATCAAATAGGTTGGGTCGCCTTTAGAAAAAAAAATCTATTTGACTTGTCTCAGTAGAGACAGATATGCTAATACTGTGATCTGAGATTTATTGTGGAGTATTGCAATAGGTACCCAACAGCACTTCATCAAGGTGGATGTTCAGAAATCCATGGATTTAGCCTGAAGTTTGTGATTCAGCCAATGAGGTCTCAGCCACATTGATTCTAATGGAGTTGATAGGATTCTCCTACTGCCTCAAACCATGCTTTGTACATTTATCCTTCAGTCTGATTTCAGAGCTCATTGATGTTGAAAGAAAAGTCTCCCTTTGGAAACAAGAGGCATTAGACTCTGAGAGGGACTTACCTTTCCAGTGAGGAACTATGTAACATCACTACAAGCTCCATTGCAAAGAAATGCAAGAGAGATTTAGGGTAGAGAAGAGTTGAGAAATTTGAAATGTCTTGCCTCTTTCATAATGGATACAAATGACGGTCCAATAAAAATGTGATAAGAATATCCAGTGCAGGAGTAAAGGATTTGGAAAGTTTAGACATGGCCCATTTCTGAAGGTAAATGACCTTAAAACAGTGGTACATAATTATGCTGGTAACCTCCAGGCTTGACTACTGTATTACACTCTATGTGGGGCTGCCTTTGTACATAGAATGCAAATTGTAATTGGTGTAGAATGCGGCAGCAAGATTGGTCTCTGGGACAACCCAAAGAGACCATATAACGCTGAGTTTAAAAGAACTACACTGGCTGCAGATATGTTTCTGAGCAAAATACAAAGTGCTGGTTATTACCTATAAAGTCCTCAATGGCTTGGGTCCAGGTTACTTAAGAGAGCATCTTCTCTGTCCTGAACCCTGCTGCCTATTAAGATCATCTGGAGGGGTCCAGCTATGGTTGCCATGGGCTCGTTTGGTAGCCACTCAGGACCAGGTCTTCTCTGTGGTCACCCCAGGGCTTTGGAATTCACTCCCTGTCAAAATATCACCTTTATTTTGGTTTCCAACCAGCTTCACAATCTTGCACACACAAAAACAGTGAAGCTTTCAAAACAGGAGCTTCTCCATCTCTGACTACTTTTAAAAAGCCTTTGGCTGCATTCATATATAACAAGGAACCGCGGTTCCAGTGGCCACATTCTCATGTAACATGGAACTGTGGGTCCAATGGACCCATGATTCTGTGCCCCTCCCCCAGTTCTCCCCCGTCTGCATTCAGACGTAACATGGAGGGGTAGCTGGCTGTGCAAGCTTCCTTCTTGAAAGAAGGACAGTTGGCATAACCAATCATGCTAGAGTTGAGGGAGGAACTTCCTCCCTCAACTCCGGTTCCAGCCTGCAATGCCTCATTAGGAGGTACTGCAGGCTTCAGCCAACCTTGGATTGCGGTAATGAAACGCACTACAACACAAGGGTCCAGACTGGAGTTCCAAAACTGAACCCTCGCTTTCGTCACCGTGCCAAACCCCATTTGCCCACATTCAGTGGTAACATCCTCGGTACCGCTGGCCTATTCAGCTGCAGTTCCACGTTACATATGAATGTGGCCCTTAAGACACACCTGTTTTTCTCTAGTTTCTTGTTAAAATATTCTTAAACTGTTTCAAGTGTTGCTTTTATTCTGTAATCTCATTTTAATCATTTTTATTTTGTTTTATGGTTGCTGTGTTCTTAAACACAGCCCAGAGATACACAAACCAAGAACTTCATAAATCTATTAAATAAATAATAAATTTTTGTGTCAAACATCATCAACAAAACGCATATGGTATTTTTTTTTTAAAAAATTATTCCTCAAGGTAGAATTTCAAAAGCAAGGTTTGAAAATGTACCATCCCTCCAAATTTCAGGTTTGAAAATGTACCATCCTGCCAAATTTTAGATCTGTGCAAAAATTGTTTTATTTATCTATTTGATGTATATGCTGCCCTTCCTAATGTGCCAAAGAGGACAAAGGGTGTCAGGGAGGTACGCTACCACCCCGATTGACACTTTTAAAATGTAGCGCCAGCAGGGGAAACACAGTAGTAAGGGCACCCTCCCCTGCCCTTAAAGGTATGCCTCCTGCATTTGAACCGCCCGAACCCACCTTAAAAGGACCCCCAAACAGGTTAGTGTGCATCCCTACTTTTCAATGGGGAACATGACGCAGAGGTAATGATAATAATAGACATGATATGGAACAATTATTTTAATCTTATTTATGAAAACTGTGACTAACATTCTGAGTTACGATGTGCTGCTGCTGCAGTGTTTTACAAATGTGGCTCCATTGATTACATGGAAGGGGATGATTTTTGACAACCTCCTCTTCCTCCAGAAGTGCTCTGTGACACACACAAATATGTCCCTGAGGGCTATGTGGCCCCCAGTGACCTATTTTTGCATAGTACACAGTGCTTTTCGGGGAAGAGGAGGCCAACAAAAATTGCTGCCCTCATGCAGGTGTTGGAGCTGCATTAGTAGAACCCAACACCACCACTACCAGTGCTTTGTAATTCAGAATGTTAGCCTGCATAGCTACCTTTGTGGATAAGTGTTTGGAGCATGTGATGCTAGTAGGTGGGAAAACGGAAATATCCTTGAAAACCAAGGGCTAGGTTTCTTGCATCCATACTCCTCCAAACCAGTCCCCATCCAAAAGGAATGCTTCCATGTTATTTCTGTCCACGCTGACTTGAGCTTCCTGCCATCATGGGCATCTCCATATTACAGCAAAAGGTCTGAGGTCATTAGATTGCCTGCTTCATAGGCAGTCTATTTTGCAATGCAAGCTGATCCAGCCTTCCCATCAGGTACTCAGTTTGTGTTTCCAGCCACAAATCACACGTGAATTACAGTTAAAAGTTGTCACCCAAGTTCCCAGAATGTGTAGAGTATTCATCAAAAGGAACAAGCAGTCAAAATCTGCCCACACATTTGAAGCCATCTATTTAAAAGTGTTTAGCTTCAGCAGAGCTAAATGTGATAAGACTGACCCACCCTCCAACCTCAGCCCCTTGAACCTCTCTTAAGTTATCCATGTGGTAGAGTTCTACAATGAATCATTTATCACCGTGTCAATGGCCTCTATTTTGTCAGCCATACTGAAGGTTAATGGAATTGCAGGAGCTAGGTACTATATGGGTTTCTCCTCCACAATTTACAGCCCATTCAAATGTGTTCCATCAGGTTAAAGTAGCAGGTGATCTGACTGAGAGAGCAGGCAAACCATTTTAAGAAGCAGAACCTCCCTGACTAGTGCTTGGGGGTAACTGTGAATGTGTTTTCAGATAGTAATGTGTATGAAACCGGATACATTATAGTGACACAGAGTGCCATTCTGATTATATAGGATGACTTCACTAGTCAAACTCAGAAGTCTACTCCACCATCTCTGGAGGTAAAAGAATATGATAATATAGGAGACATGATAAAATTGGAGATATGATATTCCTATATCCACCGTACTCATGGAATTTCCTAATGAAGCCTTCCGATCACATGGTGTGCGACCTTGAGAGTTTGCAGCTTTGTTGCTGGAATCTTGATTGGATGTGGGGAAAGAGAAAAATCATTTCCCAGAGGCAACACTTAGGGCTTTCTCATAAACAGTGCTGTTCTCAAAGCTGCAATGTTTTTGCAAGGTTTTGTATAGATCAGATTATTCTCTACGAATGCTAGTTTGGGCACAAGATTTATCATGCATGTCAAACCAGATGGTACTGAGAACCTGTGATTCAGACCTCCCTTCTTGGGTGTTGGAATGTTGTGATATATCCATCCCAATTGTGTTTTAAGGTTCCCTAATTGCCTTAACTGAGCCACCTAATGGCGCAGTGAGGAAGTAACGTGCCTTGGGAGCAAGAGGTTGCTGGTTTGAATCCCTGCTGGTATGTTTCCCAAACGATGGGAAACAACTCTATAGGTCAGCAGTGATATAGGAAGATACTGAAAGGCATCATCTCATACTGCGTGGGAGGAGGCAATGGTAAACCCTTCCTGGATTCTACCAAAGAAAACCATATGGCCCTGTGGTCACCAGGAATCAACACTGACTCAATGGCACAACTTTACTTTAATTGCCTTAACTAATATGAAGGCATCTATTTCAGTGCAGAACAGCAAATAAAAGAAGCCTTGCGGAATGAGACAATGTCCAAGCTAGACCCTGCTATCTGACCCTAGTGCTTGCTATTTAAAGGTGCACTGCTTCTGAACAGGGAGGCTCCATTGAACTATCATGGGCAGTGGTAGTAATCAATAATCCCATCCTTCATAAATTTCCCTAATCCTTTTCTAAAGCTGGGAAATGAGTTGCAATCTGTGACTCAGCATGCCTTCTAATGAATTCTTTATGTTATTCATGCCTTGTGTGAAGAAGTACTTCCTTTTGTCCAATCTGACTCTACAGCTAATTAATTTAAGTGGGTGACCCCAAGTTCTGGTGTTATGGGAGAAAAAACATTTCTGTCTCTTCACTCCATTCATAACTTTATATATCTCTACCACTTGTCCTCATAGTCATGTTTGTTTTTAAACTATGTTCCAAATATTTTAGCTTTTACATAAGAACATAAGAACAGCCCTGCTATATCAGGCCTATCTGGTCCAGCATCCTGTTTCACACAGTGGCCCACCAGATGCCTCTGGGGAACTCTCAGGCAAGAGGTGAGGGCATGCCCCTTTCCTGGCATTGCTCCCCAGCAACTGGCATTGAGAGGCATCGTGCCTCTGAGGCTGGA
This sequence comes from Hemicordylus capensis, assembly GCF_027244095.1. NCBI lineage: Eukaryota > Metazoa > Chordata > Lepidosauria > Squamata > Cordylidae > Hemicordylus > Hemicordylus capensis. The sequence continues at coordinate 9,852,847 of NC_069658.1, read as the reverse complement.
GGTGGCCCACAGCCACCAGACTAGTAGCCATTGATAGACCTGTCATCCATCAATTTGTCTAAGCCCTTTTAAAGCCACCCAAGCTGGTGGCCATCACCATATCCCATGGCAAAGAATTCCATAGATTAATTATGCGCTGTGTGAAAAAGTACTTCTGCTTGTCGGTCCTAAATTTCCTGACCTTCAGATTCATGGGGTGACCCCTGGTTCTAGTGTTGTGAGAGAGAGGGAGAAAAATTTCTCTCTGGTGGTTGTTCAATTTGGTATGTACCTTTTTGAAGTTCTGCCATAGCTTTTTTGAGATGCAATAAGAACCTGAACTCTGATTGTTAAGTAATGCCAGGCATTCTTTATAATGAATACCATACTTTTAATCCTCTTTTAATCCTCAGGGGACCCCCTCCCCAAATACAGAAGTGCAGATCTCCCCCAAGAATGTGAAAAGTTGCTCCTTAAGTTTCTCCTCTGTCTGCATCCCTTCCCATACTAATGTATACACATTCAAAAATACCCTTTTTTTTACTTTGTAGGGATATGATCTGCAAAAAGATAAAAAAGATAATCAAAAAGATAAAAAGGTAATCAAGGGGAAGCATTCGGGGAGGTAACAGAGTTCATTGAGGCTATATCCTCCTCCTTTCATGCTTTATCATCTAGTTTATTATTAAAGTAAAAAAGAAATAAGAATTTATGCTGTAGGGTTGTTGTTTTATGGGTGTTACAGCCAGCAGAGGGTAATGCTGTTTTGGAGGTAAGTGCTAACAGATGAATCTTAAGAGAGTCAGAAGAATGTAAGAAGAGCGCTGCTGGATCAGACCAAAGGTCTACTTAATCCAGCATCCTACTTCACAGTGACCAACCAGTACCTCCAAAAAGCCCACAAACAGATCATGAAGGCATCAGACCTCCCTTGCTGTTTCTCTCCAGCAACTGGTATTCAGTGGCATTCATGCTGTTCTGTATTGTAGTCATGACAAATAGTCACTGATATGCCAGTTCTCCAGGAGACACTGCATGCTATCTATTGCAACTGGTGTACCCTTTGTTGGACAGGGGAGACATGTTCAAAGCACCACTCAGTCAAATAACTCTTTGGGTTGGTTAGAACAAAACAGCTCTGCTAGACAAGGGCCAAAGTCCATCTAGTCCAGCACTCTGTTTCCCACAGAGGCCCACTAGATGCTGCTGGGAAGGTTCCAGGAGCATCTATAGCCCAATGCAGATATTATGACCGTGTGAACACACATTTGCACATTCCATGCCCCTCCTTCCCCCGCTCTCCTGGAACCTTGGGTTGTGGCGACCAAAATCACTACAACACAAGGGTTCAGACTGGAGTTCCAAAGCAGAACCCTTGGTTTCATCACCACACCAAACCCGCATGGCATGTATTTGCACACAACATCCATGGAACCGCTGGCCCATTCAACTGTGGTTCCATGTAATGTGCGAATGTGGCCAGAGTGCGAGGTGAGGAGGCGGGAGTGTGCCTCCCAGCCCTGCTCTGACTTTCATTCATTCAAGGTCATTTCAAGGTCATACAGAGGCCCGAATGGGCCAAAATAAGCTCTAAAATGGGCAGCAGAGGTGATGATCGGGGCCGGTGGGGGGAGGAGGGAACTTTCATGGACCCCCCTGTGGCCCATAGGAAGCCCCCCAAAGGGGCTAAAAGTTTTTTGTTTTTTTAAAAAAACACACCAAAAGAACAACAACAAAACTTTGCGAACCCTCTCCCTGGGACCGAACCGGGGGGGGGGGTCCTAAGGGGTGCTGGACCGAACCACGCCATCCAGTTCCATGCACATCTCTAATGGCAGGCTGGACCCGGGCATTTTGAATGGGTTTAAGGGTATGTGCCACAGCCTCTTGTCCACACCATCCATGCAAATGTTTTGGGTGGGTTTGCTATTGGCAGGCTTTGAAAGGCAGGCCCCCGGCAGGGATTCCCTAACAGCTATGTTCTATCTTTTTCACAGAGAGGTTGGGGAAGGGGCAGTCAGCCCCATCCCCTGATGGGGAGTTTGTGCCCCCCAGGCTTACTCATGAACAAGGCCAGTCATCAGGGTCAGTCTTGGGTAAATTGAAATCCTTCTTCAGCCACCTGACCTTGGGCTCACTGGTCAGGCATGAGAGGGAAAGGTCATTGGAACACCCTCAGATAATTCATGAGAAGGTCCATTGCGGGGGCAAGGAGAGAAATGCCCGTACAAACCTTAACTGATTCAAGAGGGAAATACACCCCCTTTCCCCAAAAATAGCTCCCTCACAAGAATGTAAGACCATGGGGGCTCTGAATAGAGCCAGGTTGCTATATGCAGGTGAGCCATGGGAAGGGCTACCCCAGAGACTGCTCTCCTTGCCTTGGGGACTGTGGTCCCCTGCCAGTCTGCTAGCTGATGTGTACATGTGCACACTTGCCAGCGCCCTGGGATGGCCACCCTCGTGGTGGCCGAGGGATGGGGGCTTTCCTCTCCTGGGAATTCCCATGGTGGAATATCTGCATACGGCATGGTGATGGACCAGGACCAGGGAATTTTGAATGGGTTTACGGGTCTGTCCTGGTGTCAACCCTCCCCTCCCCTCTACGCATGCATCTGGGCAATGGCAAGAGGAGCATCTAGATGGCCTTTGGGTGTGTGAAAGTCTACACAGGGGGAGAGGGTAGGGAGGTTTATGGGGGATCTGTTCTATTTTTTACAGATAAAAGGTGGGGAAGTGGGTCCCAGCCACTTCCGTTTTTAAAAAAAATAAATTATTGGCTTTGGCTTACTTATGAGCAGGGCCACCTTTCTTATGGGGCAAGGCTACAACACCTGGGGCTATTTAGTTTAGAAAAAAGATGACTGCAGGGAGATATAATAGAGGTCTATAAAATCATTCATGGAGTGGAGAAAGTGGATAGAGAGAAGTTCTTCTCCCTCTCACATAATACTAGAACCAGGGGTCATCCCATGAAATTGTTTGCCAGGAAATTTAGAACCAGCAAACAGAAGTATTTTTTCACACCATGCATAATCAACTTGTGGAATTCTCTGCCACAAGAAGTGGTGACAGCCAACCACCTGGATGGCTTTAAGAGGGGTTTGGATAACTTCACGGAGGAGAGGTCTATTAATGGCTTCTAGTTGGAGGGCTACCTCCAGCCTCAAAAGCAGGATGCCTCTGAGTACCAGTTGCAGGGGAATAATAGCAGGAGAGAGGCCATGCCCTCAACTCTGGCCTGTATGCTTCCAGTGGCATCTGGTGGGCCACTGTGTGAAACAGGATGCTGGACTAGAAGGGCCTTTGGCCTGATCCAGCAGGGTTGTTCTTATGTCCTTATGTCCTTATGATAAGAAGCATTCCAGTTTTGGGTGCTATTCTTCCTATGTGATAGCCCACGTGGACCATGCCTGCTCATGAGAGTGTCAGGCCATGTGTGCTCTAATTAGAGCTGAGCTATGTTGCTACGTGTTGGAAAGAGGTGGGCAGGGGCATCCCAGAGACTGCTTTCCTGACCCTGGGGATGACAGCCAAGGTGCCATGGAAACAACCCCCCTGCTGGGCCATCCACACCTGTGCACAGTTGCACCCTCGCCAGTGGCCCCTGCAGTTGTCCTTGTTGCCCCAGGCCACATCTTCATACGATGGAGTGGACCTGGGATTTTTAGGTTTTTGCAAGTGCATGGTCCCATTGGGGCTACTTGGTGGTGGAGGGGGCGAATGGTGCTATGGCTGGAAGAAGAAGCACTGGCATTGCAGGGCATTGAAAGGACTTCAATGTGCTTTCCCTGTTGAGGGAGGGCAGAGAGCTCCCAAAATGCATGATCATACTTGGCACACCCCTTCTAGATCGTGGCCGATCATGGCAAAGCTGCTGACACAATGACACTTTGTCCACAGCCAGGATATGGAGCTTGCTGGGATTGGCCTCAGAGGCCAAGCCGCACAGAGGGGCTACCCTCTCCTGCAACTGGAATTTGGCTGGTGAATTTTGGTGAATTCACCAAAAAAGGTCTGGTGAATTTCTGCGGTGCAAATTGGAGTTAAGAATTGGAACCCCTGCCATGATTAACTGCACTTAGCTACTGCATCTGAATGAGGCCAATTAAAAAATCAGCAAAAGTAAATGGTAAAAACCTAACATCTCGAGATTCCTTGAAAATACTAAAAGGAATCACAGAAAAGCTTTTAAGATCCTTAAGGTTATACTTCTGGGATTCACTGGGACTTGGTTTAGTTTTTGAGATGCTTTGGTAAACCTAGGTTGATTACTTTGGTGCTCGTTCAATTAATCTTAATTGTCTGCCTTTGATTGGAGTTTCCCAAAGATTCACAGCTCACAAAAATCAAACCTCTTTTTGTTCCACTGGGTTGTCAATTAAATTTGACTGATTACATTTCCCTTTTCCCTATGTGGATAACACACAATTAATTGCTCCAGTGTGCAAACAGTTGCCAACAAATAGTTTACACCCTTTTAGGGAATCATCCATCCTCCCAGGCCTCCTAGATGTCCCAGTCTTGGACTGAAGACTCTCAAAGTATTTCCAGTTATCAGTTTTGCACACTTTAGGGGATTCATGATACAATACACTTTGCTAGTAGCTGGAAGGTTCTACGGTGGACTTATCACCATGCCTGCCTATAGAATCAATGGGACATGGAAAAGCCATTATAGAATCTAATGAGAAAAATGGGATGCCTTTTCAAGGATGCTCAGTGCAAGGAAGCATATGAAGGATACTTCTCAAGACTTTGACATTAAATGGTGCAGATAATAATGCTTAGCATCTGTAAGCATTCAAAACACTTCACTTACATTATCTTATCCTTACAACAACCCTGTAGAGGAAGCAGTTATTATTAACCTCATATTGCGGCTTATACTGAGAGGAACTGGCTGGCCTAAGGGTAGCTGGTATGCTAATGGCAGAGGTGAAATTCACACTGGGGGGTTCCAGCTTTGAGCTATGCTATACCAGCTTATTACACATTAGAACTTACATATCCAAGCACCACAACGGTCTTTGCAGACAGTCTCTAGTGCAAATACACAGTCCACATGCACAGGCTGAAGATTCTGCTTGAGTCGTGGAAGGAGGGCTAGCAAAGAAATGTATAATCAATGAAGCTAAGGGTCAGGGGCTTCAAAGAAGTTTGATCACTGTAAACAACCCAAAATGAACAGAGTGGAGTTAAGGTCACTGCTGGATAGTCCTTCCAGGGGAACTGGGGCAAGGAACTACAGACCAAGACTAAACAGGACCAGTTCTGAATCTGCAGCCTTGATCATGATTTCAGAGGCTAGGTTATTGGAGCATGTACATCTCACACCACATGAATATCATGGTGTTGAAACTGGACTAATTGCACTAACATCCTGTTTACCCAATGTACATGACCCTTCCTTCTTCTTAGGGTTAGGCCTTCTTTGCACCTGGCATCCCGTGTAGCAGCCGGAGGGTGGTAATAGAGGAGGAATAAGGGCAAGGACTTTCTTCCCCCTTATCACCACCAATACCACCACCCCTTACCACCACCTGAGCACCAGCTGCTGTTGGATAAACCAAAGGGAAGGGAAAGATGTTTTAAGAGTCATAGGAGGTGTTTGGGAGAGAGGAGCCTTGTAGCCTGCCTAGGTTTATAGGGGAAGGAAAGGAACACTTCTTCAGTTTGGATTAAAAATCTGAGTTGGAGAAGAATTTTGGGAGTCATAATGCTCACCTCATATTTGAGCAGGAGTATTATGACCCCTTGAGGATTGTATTTCTGACCCCAGAACTTGTACGAGCCTCAATGGCATCTCTAAATATTATTATTGACAACACAATGGGATTTTTGCAACCCACAAAAACCCACTTCATACATTTCTAGTGGAATCAAGTATAGGATCTAGAAGCAGCTGGAGCTGATTTAACGGCTTCACAGAGCTATTGTCTTGCCCTCGGTCCCTGCAATGTATCTCAATATTTTTTTAAAAAAGAAAAGAAACCTAATGAATTGGTCAGTCAGTGGAAGGGATTGATCACTCAGTGGAAGAATAGCAACTTCCCATTGATTAGCAGCAAAAGTGACAGACTGCAATCCCTCCCATCGCTTTGTTAGGGAAAAAGATCTTCAATTGGAAGTCTCGAGTTGATTGCTGCTAAGTCACGGCTTCTCTTTCAAAATCCCCTTGTAAGCACCTCACTGTTGTGTAATGAGGTCTCTTTACCAAATCTGTTCTGTTGGGAATGGGGCTGCTTGGAGAAAGTCCCCAGGCCTATAAATTTTGCTAGAGGGATAATGCCTCCTTAAGGTCTTACCTTTCTTTACCCAATAGCCCTGCAGCTGCAATTTCAATTGCTTTTGTATCATGCACCATTTAGGACTAGCACCAGTCAATACATATAAATCTCAGTAATGATTTTGGTTGGCCTTGTAACAATAACCACAGAAACTGTCTCTACTTTTCCAATGCCCAAAGCTCATTTGTCCCGCTTTGATCCACCTCCTCCCCAATTTTTCTAAGAACGCTTTCCAAAGTCATTTATTTGAATGGTATACATGTTAATAAATGTACTAAAAACATGTGGGCAAATATTTCCTCTGTAATCTGTACAGTCTTGATCAATCCATGGCAATTGGAGCATTGTATCCATTGATATGCCTCTGTTGTGGAAATCCAGCTTCTGGCCTGGGGAAGACAATAGAACTCCATTCTTCTCTTTCCCCCATTCTTTTTATTTATATAAATTACAAGCAAATGCAAAATCACATCAGATGCACACATGTCTATCTGGAATTGTTGTCATTGCTTCAATATGTTACCATCCCAAACCACCTTAATGCAGCTTCTCTCACTGGCTGATATTTTGACTAATAAAATGCTTGCAGAAGGACATTGCACAGGCATAAAGCTATTGTGCCAACTCTCTGTGCTAAATCTGGTGCTTGCATTCCAGATTAGGGTTGTACTTCGTCTAGCATGCTTGTGCTTGCTTACACAACAGTTGCACAACCTGCAACATGCCTCATTTATTTTAATAGCAACCTTTACACAAGAGCACTATAGTGCAAATATCCATTTTAGCACCCCTATTAAGGGTGTGCATGAAACTGGCACCGGCACCTCCTTGAACCCCCCCCCCATTCAGTTCAGTCTGGGGGGTGGGGCTCACAAATTTGTTTTTACACTTACACCCTCTGGGGGAGTTGTCTGAGGCAGTGGGGAGGTGTCAGCTGAGGTTCCACCTCCCCCCACTGGCCTGACCCAGGCCACACAGAGGTCTAGTGCACAGGTGCCGCCTCCAAAATGGCTGCCATGCCGAGCGGTGAAGGCTGAAAACTGGCTGAAGAGCTTCTGGAGTAAGGGAAGCTGAAGGAGGTAAGTGTAAAAAATTGTTTTAAAAAATTGTGAACCCTTAGAGGGGTTTGGTCTGGGGTCAGACTGAACAGGGGGTGGTTTGGTTCAGCCCCGAACAGTCAAACTGAAACAGTTCAACGTCGAACACATTCGACATAGAACCTGTTTGCACATCCCTAACACCTATGTGAAATCTTTGCACTAGCAAAACGTTGCTCATTACAAAAGTACTCTGTAACAATGTCAGTCATTGTTTCAGTATTTTTTTGTGGGGGTGGGGGAGGTTTAAGTGCTTGTAGAGTTTTAGTATCCATTATCCCATCTTCCCTATACAGGATGCTCTCTTTATTCATGGGGCTTCCATTCTCGCCTATAGGCACCAATACAAAAACCACGAATAAAGAAACCTAACTCCTATGGGAATCCCTTGCTCTCCAGGTGCTCTTCAGGTCTCCAGCAATGCCCCTCAAAACCCTCAAATCTGCTGATCTTTTATGAAAAATCGTGACTTCTTTTTTTTTAAAGAGAGAGTGAGCTACAAAATGGCTCCACTCTGCCTCCAGCCTGGAAATGCCACTGGAAATTACTCCGTAAGTCATTTCCAGTGGCTCAGGAATGGAAAAGAGGCGATATTCACCTATTATTGTACCATAGATAAAGAAAGTGGGTCTCTAAGACCCATCCTTATATACTAGAAACCATGATCTGCAAATAACAAGGACCTCCTGCATATTAAATAAAATAAGTCTACTTTAGACAACTGGTAATATGATGGTATATAGTCTTTTCCCCAATACTATGCAGTCAGATATCTTGCTGCTATTACCAGATGAAAAATTAATTCAGCTTCCTGTTTTCTGCCATATTCCTTTAAATAACCCCAGAACGATTCATCTAGGGTTTCGTGGGATAGTTATTCCAGTTATTTCATGAATTTTATTAATGATGTACATTCAGAATACCATTCAGAATACCATGAGCTTCTGATTACCTGAAATGCCAGTATCTTTAGCCTAGCGGTGAAATGAATCCACTGATTTGGCAGCAGCAGTCAACAACTCATAATAGCAGGGCTTAGCAGCATTTTCTGACCTGCTGTAGCAGTCAGCAGTGGAAAATATCTTCGGACTGACATGCAACAGCACTTAGTTCTGGCACGAAATGCCCCCAGTTTTGCAATCATAGTTATTTGGCAGAGCTGTAAGTGATTTCTGGGTAGTGAGTGGGTGAGTGAAACTCATCCATGGCAGTGATAATGCTTTGGTGGCTAGTATCTGCTATTTTCCCTCCAGAATTCTGCTTGGAATATTTGTTATGGAGATGATTGTGGTAATGAAAACTGAAGGGGTGATTTTGACACAGCAAATGTGTTTAATGAATGAAAATTAATCAAATAAGCAGTTCACAAAATGAAATGAAATGAAATGAAATAAAATAATAAATAGAATCCTCAAACAAACATACTTGTACACATCCCTAATTGTTTGTGTGTGAGAGAGAAAGTAAGAGAGGGTAGTTTAAATATGCAAGCAAACACTTATACAGGCATTTATGAAAACTACATTCTGAAGTGTCACCTCCTTGTAGTGGAGTCTGCCATCATGCATTATTATTCCAATCATTTGGAAGGTGAGGGGAGAAAGAGTGGCCAAACATGTCTCTGATGTACGGGCTAACTCATGGCTGAATGCTGCGCACATGTAGCCAAAGCCAGTACTAATGCTGCAACAGCAGGTGCTCTCAGAAGCATGCACAGGAGATGATTTCTGCCAAATTCCCCTTCCTGGAAGCATGCTTTGACTCATCCAACTATGTCCCTGAGGGTTGTGCGACCCTCAGGGACATGGTTCCAGAATCAAGGCATGTTTCTGGTGCAAAGGGAGATCAGCAAAAATCACACAGACACCCATGTGCTTGCTTGGACTGCACAAATGCAACATTAATCTGCATATCAGCTACTGTGGGTAGTTTTAGCCCAGTACCAAATCTAGGTTATACATATCATTGCACACTATAAAATATGGTATTTCCCCTCCTATACTACACCATAAAATACTGTATTTTTCTATAATATTGAAAGCAAATGGATGAAGACATTTAAGAAATACTAACCCTGCAATTGTGTCAGACTGAGTCTATTTTTACATTTTAAAAAATGTATGCTGGTCAAAGACCAAAATAAATCATATCCATCTACATTAAATTTATTTGTTTTTTAAAAATGTATTTCTACTCCAGGGTGTTCATATCAAGTTTATGTAGCAAAACACAAATGTTTCCCTGGGTTCCACATTTATATGCAAATCCATATAATGCACCCATTGAAGATTCATGGCACCATGGTTTCTAGATCTTAATTAGTATATTATAGTCTTTCTCATAGCTCGCTGCTTTCCATATGGCTGTTCAGCATTTTGTATCTGGTGCTTACTTCTTGTCTCAGAGTGCCTTTAGATTCTCAAGCCCAGACAGCCTCCCAGGGCCTGCCGTTCGCTCTAGGTTAATCCACTTTTGGTTCATTTCCCCCTAGAATTTAACACAGATAGAGAGTTTATCCATCTGGCCTCCTCTAGGTCACCAACACTGAAAGGGCATTTCATAACACCATAGAAGATTATTCAGTTCTTTTCCCTACTTGGAATCAAATAATCCCCAAAGAGCCTAAACTCTGCTGTATTTCATCTTTTTATGAGCAAACTATTCAATAGTGAAGGAGTGGGATAATTGTTCTTTGTTGAGAGGTTAAAAATCATAATGTTTTTCATCAGCTTGTTCACTTTTAGAAGGCTATTGGACATAAACGTCGTGGATCATGACACATAGGGACATAAACACACAATACTGGAAGGTCAACTGGTGTGTTTAATCCGTGGCCTGCCATTTTAACCAGTAGGTCTACTCCAGGCCATTTATCAGAGCAAGGCATCAGAACTTCCAAGGAAGGCAAGGGTTTCCTTCTATAGGAGAGTATACATGAAACAACAGTATAACTCTGCAGCATGCAAAAAATACAAAACCACATGTATTATGTATTATGTATGTATGTGTATTTATATATTTATTTATCAAATCTGTAGACCGCCCAAACTTCCATCTCTGGGTGGTTTACAACAGCATAAAACAAATTAAAAATGAGAGCCTTACAACAATTTTAAACCACAGTCAAGTTAAAAGGCTTGGGTGACAAAATAAGTCCTTTGGGATTTTTAAAAAGTTGTCAGAGATGGGGAGGCTCCTATTTCGGCAGCGAGCCAGTTCCAGAGTCTTGGGGCAGCAACAGAGAAGGCCCATCCCTGCATAGCCACAAGATGGAAACTGCAGACGAACCTCTCCGGAAGATCTCGATGGTCGATGGGGCTCATGGCGTAGCAAATGTTCTCTTAAATACCCAGGGCCTAAGCTGTTTAGGGCTTTATAGGTTATAACCAGCACCTTACATTTTGCCTGGAAACCTATCGGTAGGCAGTGTAGCTCTTTTAGTATAGGAGTAATGTGGTCTCTCCCAGATGACTTGGGAACCAGCCTGGCTGCCGCATTCTGTACCAACTGCATTCTCCAGACTATGTACAAAGGCAGCTCCACATAGAGAGCATTGCAGTAGTCCAGTCTGGAGGTTACCAGCATATGTACCACCGTTCTGAGCTTGTTTATGTCAAGAAACAGGTTCAGCTAGCAGCTGAAGCTGATAGAAAGCATCTCTGGGCACTGCCTCATAATTTGCCCCTCAGTTTTTATATTAATGCATGTGGAGGTTCATGAGGTTGATGTCTTCCTCCTCACTAAACTGGGCTTGGGCCCAAGAAACACATGCCGCATGGAGAGACATAGGTAGCTTGCGCCTCAACATTTCATGAGGTTTAGGGCTCCATTCAGGCTTTCCTATTTCTTCCTTCTCAGTCTTGTCACACCCTGTTGTTACACCACACTCTTCAGTGTCAGGCTGGTTGGCTCCTCATGTTAAGAGAGAGCAACACAGGGAGGTCCTTGTCAGGATGCCTCCCCTATATTGCAGACCACGTTTCATGGAGGAGTCAGCATCCATGAGCCCAGAGAAGAAGGCAAACCACAATGGGAACTGTCTGAGAAAGTGCCATTCCTGGGGCATTCTAATGGCAGAGGCAGGGAAGGGGAGCGGCACAGCCAGGAGAAACTGGAGGAGCATGCACACTGGGGAAGGGAGAAAGGGATCCTTGTGTCAGATACCGGGGACAGGAAAAGGAAATGGCAATGAAGAAGAATGGGGCTTTAGGAGGCTGTGTGGGCTGCTCAAGCTTATTTAAGCAAGCAGCAGACAGGGAGGCTATTCCCATGATCAGCCGAAATCGGGCTAGGGGAGCCTAGCCCGATTTTGGCTGATCGTGGGAGCCACCAGGCTCGCAGCCGAACCTGGTTGCCTCCCGGCGGTGAACCCACCTAAATACGCCTCCCCTTAAGAAGAGAGTGTTCTGCAAACCTGGTTTTTCTGACCATGAGTAGCCGCAGTGCGGCTCCATACCATGGCTACTCATGAGTAGACCCCCAGAGGGGAGGCAAAAAGCCACCTCCCGGCTCTGGGGGTCTCTCCAGTATGCCCTGCGCACTCGTTCAGGGCATCTTGGAGCTTCCGGGGGCCACGCGGCCCCCAATCCTCCCAGGCCCCACCGGCTCCGTTATGGAGCTGGCAGTTGTGTGGGCGGCCAATTCGGCTGCCCAGGGCTCCCGCCCTGCTCGTCTGAGACCCAGCTCAGTGAAGAGGAGGCAGTCACTTGCCTAGGGATAAGAAGTGGAGTCTATTCACACCTTAAGAAGAAAAGAAGAATTGTGCAGGGTCAGACCCAAAGTTCAGCATCCTGTTTCTAACACGGACTAGTGAAATGCTCCTGGGAAGGTAGTAGGGATGTGCATGAAACTTGGTTCATGCAGTGGTTTGAAGCCGGACACCCACCGCTCCGCGAAACTTCCTGCTGTGGCATCACTCCCCTTATCAGCTCATACATGGCATCATGCGCATGGCCACTGTGCATGCTGACCAGTGGCCATGTGTGTGTTGGCAGTGGCACTGTGCCGCTGCCACATACGGGCTGATGGGGGGAGTGGCCCCACAGCTGGAAGTTGGATGGAGTGGCGGTGGAGCAGGTAAAGCCCTGTTGTCCTCAAACCTCACACACACTGCACTTGACTGCTGGGTAAGAAGTCACTAAAAAATGTGAAGAGGTCATCTGGGGACTTGGACTTGGACTGAATACACACTAAAAGAAATGTGAATCTGTTTTTAAGGAAGGAAACCTTTTTCCAGAAAATGCTCGTGCACTGCTTCCTACCCTTTGAACCAGTTGTGAACAGAAGGCATGAAAGAGCGACCCATGTGTGCTACTTAGTGGAACCTTCCCTATGTGTGCCTTTATCCATATTCATGTATTTTTAAATGATTCACATGTCTTTAAGGCCATCTTTTCCTGGCACAAAAATCACTTTATATTTGCATAATGCTTGGGACTGAAGTTTTAAAATACCCATGTTCACAAGGAAATGGCACAAATATTTGTCCAGGCTAACTGATGCTGAAATGTGTAGATTTCTGAAAGACAAAACCATCTCTGATACAGTCGCATGTTGCAGTGCACAGGGTTTGCTGGCTGTATCAAAATCTTACTATTTTAGGCACACACACCTCCCATTGTAAGATGAGGACCAAACTAGATATGGCAGTAAAAATGCAGCTGCCCCGACATACATCTGCCCCCCATCCCTCTATTACAACCTCTAGCATAAGGATGCAAAAGAAGGTCTCCATGAGGCGAGTCTCACGATCAGGAAGACTTGCCGAAATGAGGTCTGTGGAGAGAGCAGATGATCACCCGTGGAGCCCTGGGTAGCCGCATCAGCCATGCACATGTCTGCCGGCTCCGTCACGGAGCTGGTGGGGGCTGTGGGGATTGGGGACAAGCACGCAGGGCATCCTGGAGAGTCCCCTGAACCTGGCTCTCGGAGGGGGTTTACTTGTGTGTCACCACGGTGCGGAAACCCGGGTTAGCGGAGCGCTCAGTCTGCTACCCTGGGCTAAGAGGAGGGGTAATTAAGAGGGCTAGCTGCTGGGAGGTGTTCAGCTCCCGTTGCAGCACACGGCTGCCAAAAAGTGGGCTAGGCTCCCTTAGCCCGCTTTTTGCTGGTCATGAGAATCGCCTCTATCAATAGCCATTAATATGTAGCAGAGAAAGCTGTGATAGAAGCTCTACCAGACATGAAGAAGGGTGAAATGCCATGTGTGCCTGCTGTTTTTGGAGGCAGCTGGGTTTGGCAGCTGAGCCCTCGAGATGGGATTGCAGCTTAGTAGTGGAGTATCTCTTTTGCATTAAGAAGGTCCCGGGTTGCATCAGTGCCATGGTTTAAAAGGCCCAGTCGGCATGGGTCTTGGAGCAGGAACTCTGATTCTGTCAGAGCACAAAGGATGGAAGATATGGGGAAAGATGATCCTGGTGCTGGAGCAAGATAAGAGGCATGAGAGCGGCTGTCAATTGCTCTTGGCGCATGAATTGCCCCACCGGGGAAGGCGAGTGTAGGGACTGCTTTTCTGCCAGCACTGCCTGTATTGGCCAATGGAAGAAGGGAAGCGTGGCCCTTTGAGCACCAGAGATCCTAGGATCTTTTCTTTTCCATAGAGTTGGCAGCACTAGACTTCTTTCCATGCACTCAAAAGCAAAAGCCTAGGTTTGCTCGCTCTGAATCCTGAGTTCTACTGACTCTTGCACACCCCAGAAAATGACTGTCCTACTATTATTCAGTCTCTTCCGAAGGGAAAGAGAGGTAGGTCAAGGGCCCCTAATTATCTAGGGGCTTTCCCCCAGCTGTCATCTCACTTCAAGCTTGGATTCACCCCTTGGTGGGGAAAGCAGATCAGAGATCAATGTGTCTCAAGGAAGCTTGTTCTCTCTGGATAATTGATAGCCGAGACAACAAGCCCCGTAGACCCGAAAGGTGCCTGATTTGTGAGCCATGCACAGCTTCATATGTCTGGGTAGAGGACAGTGAAAAAGAAAGAGATACAGAGAAGGGAGGAAGGAGGGGTGACGAGCTGGATTTTTATTGGAAGCTCTTAAAGTGGTTGCTATGAGACCTTCTGCAGCTAACATAGGCATCGCTGCAAGTGAGTGAAGCCGCTAAATCCTCTCCCTCCCTCCCTCCCTCCCTCTTTCTCTCTCTCTCTCTCCCCCTGCCCCCCCCCAATTGCTTACATAGTTGTTTGCAAGCATTTGCCAGGTCTGTAACCCTCTCCAGAGAAGGAGATGGAGCTTGAACGTGAAACCCCCAACTCCTCCAACGTTTCTCCCGGAGGCTCCAGGGAGTACAAGGTGGTGATGCTGGGAGCAGGTGGAGTAGGCAAAAGTGGTAAGTGCTTTTTACTTTTGTTGTTGTTTTGGATGGCTTTATTCTGAGGGATGGCGGTGGGGGGAGGATTATCGTGGGTGAGGGGGAGTTTAAGCATGGAATGCACATTTGGAGAGGAGGAGAGCCCAATTAAAAGCTATGCTAATCCTGTTCACAATTGATCCATAATTTGGATTAGTGAGTCAGAGTAATAATGGTTTTTGAATAGCTTTATTCAGCAGGCCAAGGGCCCAATCCACAGGGGACTTAACTCCTGCCAAAGTCCTGTGGGGAAGAAAATGGGAAGTACACCAAAGTGCAGATTTGGGCTCCTATGGGCTTGCTGGGGGTGGGGGAGTATTCCCCTATGGATAGCACCTCGAATGCCTACGTGGAACTGCTGGAACAGATCTATCTATGCTGTTGGCTACTGATTCATGGTATAACAGGACATCCAGTTACAATGTGTAAATTGCCTCTACAATTTTGCACTGGAGTCAGAGGTGAGGAGGGGAGACCATCCACCAACTGATTAAGAAGTCAGCTCAGCATTGGAAAGATGAGATGCCTGCAGCTAACTTTCTCAACTTTCCCCTCTGACTTCTTTACTGCATTTCATTAGACCTCAGCTCAGCATACATTCACCTCTTGCCTGCAAAGTTATAGTATGTAGTTTCAGGTTCTCCTCCTCTCTGTGGGCCAGGAGGTTGATGGTCTCAGATGTACTCTAATATCCTGGAGGGGGCAGAGCAAGAGAGTTCAAGCAATGCAGCATCCTCCAGATGAGCGGTTACTTCTGTCCAGAGTTTTGTCTTTAGCTTTTGCCAGAGTTTTGATTGATCTCTGCTGACATTAAACATTCTCTAATCTTAAAGCCACTTTGCTGAGCTTGCAGAGTCTGTCTTGGTGCTCACTGCCCAAGATGATGTACCTGTCTGTGCAGCGTGCCTATAATTACATCTCCTAAGCCTGGGACACTCTATTAAGCCTGAGCACCGTTAGACTAAGCAAACAGCTGAATCAAACAAACAGCTGGACATATTTTGTAAATGAATGGTGCTTTCTTTCTCACTCCTTTGGCAATACAGGTGGGAGGAGATACATTGTATTGACCTGGCAAGTGTTCCCCAGAGTTTCAGGGCAGGGGGCCATCCATCAAGGCCAGCTGCGTCAGCACATGAGGAGGGGGCTGTCACTCCTCCATGTCCTGATGGCTGACACAGCATTAGGGACCCATTCAGCCTCTGAAATCAGCAAACACAACGTTGCAGGTCTGAGTTGTACTCAGAGTGAATGTTGAGGATCCTACACAGCCAAAATATCTGCAGGAATGTCAAGGAATACAGGAAGCCGACTTACAGTGCATCAGACCATTGGTCCATCTGGCTCAGTACTTTCTACTATGACTGGTAACTGCTCTTCAGCATCCCAGGCAGAGGTCTTCCCATTGTATGCTACCTGATCCTTAAAACACCCTTTAAAAATCTTAGGAACATAGGAACACAGGAAGCTGCCATATACTGAGTCAGACCATAGGTCGATCTAGCTCAATATTGTCTATACAGACTGGCAGTGGCTTCTCCAAGGTTGTAGGCAGGAGTCTCTCTCAGCCCTATCTTGGAGAAGCAGTCTTGCTCAAGGCAGAGCAATTTCACAAATGCAGTTGTACAGTAGAGGGCCATTGGAAATAATGGCCCTCAATTGCGCAATGGTGTGTGCGGTGTTTCCATCTTGCACAGGAGTGCTCAAGTGCAACTGCACAAATACACAGAGGCTCTTCTCATGATCTGTGAGAAGAGCTTCTGTCGGGTCTGTGGGGAGACAGACGATCCCCACAGATGATCCTGACCAGAGCCCTGGGCAGCCAGATTGGCCACCCACATTATTTCTGGCTCTGTCACGGAGCTGGCAAGTGTGGTAGGGATCCAGGGTTGGCCAGCCCCAGGAAGTTCCAGGATGCCCCATGCAAGTACTCGGGGCATCCTGGAGAGACCTCTGAGCCTGGGAGTCTGCTTGCAGCCTCTCGGTCAGGGGTCTCCTCGTGTGTTGCTGTGCACCGCAATGACACACGAGAAACAAAATGAAGTTAACAGAGCGCTCACTCCTTTAACCTTATTTAAGGGGAGGGTGTTTTAGGCGGGCTAGACACCTTGGGATCACCGGGATCACCCATGAGCCCAGTGGTTCCCACAATCAATGGAAAGTGGGCTAAGCTCCCTTGGCCCGCTCTCCATTGATCGTGGGAACAGCCTCTCTGTTTCAAGGCTGACAGAGTCTCGCATGGTATGTCAGCCAGTGAGACAAGTTAGCAATGATTAACTGAAGTCCAGTTAATTTCCCTGGGACTTTGTATGGATGAAACCCATTGAAGTGCACCAAAAATGAAAACAAAAAACTAGAGGTAAAGCTGGAGAGTGGTGCGTCGGAAAAATATCCACCCATAAGGAACACCTTCCTTTTGAGGACAGGCTAAAGCATTTGGGGCTCTTTAGCTTAGAACAGTATTTCTTCATCTTTTAAGTAGTGAGAGCACCCCCTACGTTCTGATAAATTTAAATGTTAAGTTGTGCCGTCAAGTCGGTGTCGACTCCTGGCAACCACAGAGCCCAGTGTTTTTCTAGGGAAGAATACAGGAGGGGTTTACCATTGTCATCTGCCGTGCAGAATGAGATGATGCCTTTCAGCACCTTCCTATATCGCTGCTGCCCGATATAGATGTTTCCCATAGTCTGGGATTCGAACCAGCAACCTCTTGCTCACAAGGCAAGTTACTTCCCTGCTGTACCATGAACCTAGAAGTACCTCAATTTGTTTCCTGTCATTTTAAGAAGAGGAAAAAGAGGGTGAATGAGAGAGAAGGAGAGGAAGAAAAGGAAAGACTGATTCTAGGCAATAACCAGCAGCAAAGACTGAGCAGCAAAGTTATATAGACACCCTCCATCCTCTTCAGTGGACGTCTTTCCTCTCTCCCCTCACCCCATACCTCCTGCCTGTGCTTTGCCTACCCCCTTGGGATATATGTGCCACATGTTGATAAACTATGCTTTAGGGCTTCTCTATCGGCTGGTTCTCAGTATATCTCACAGAAGTATGCATCCTACAGATTGGGAAACTATGGTATAGAAAAACAGACACCCAAGAAGGAACATGGTACAGCCCATAAAATTATAGGTGATGTGGAGAAAGTAGGTACATTTCCCCCCTCCTTCTCTTATAACACTATGAGGTGAGTCTCATGATCAGTGAGAAGCTCCGTGAGGGGGTTTGTGGGGAGAGCATGCTTAGCCCACTCTTCCCGCAGACGATCAAAAGGGAGCCCTGAGTAACTGGCTCCATTACGGAGCCAGCGGAGGCTGTGGGAATCGGGGGCCGTGCGACCCCCAGAAGTTCCAGGATGCCCCGCACAAATGTGTGGGGCATCCGGAGAGACCCCCGAGCCTGGGATGCTGCTTGCAGCTGCCCGGTCAGGAGTCTACTCATGTGTTGCTGCACACAATCAAAAATATGAGGTTGATGGAGCACTCGCTCAGCTCCTGCTGCAGCACACAATCAGCCGAAAGCGGGCTAGTCTCCTTTAGCTCACTTTTGGCTAGTTGTGAGAATAACCTCTATGACCTGACTAGCAGCAGATTCAGGACTGACTAAAGAAATTCCGTATTTATGCAACAAAAAATAAGTGCATAGAATGCCCTACTGCAAGCAGTGGTGGCGGCTACTTGCTTCAAGCAGTGAGACAAGAATCTTATCCAGTCAGAATAGGAGTGAAATTTCAAGGAAGATCAGCATAATTTTGATACGAGCAAAGCCATTTCTCCAAGAAGCAGAGAGGGAGTCCTACATAACCCTGGATTGTTATCTGATAAGCAAATGTGGATGTTCTCCAGTGGAAACTCTGAAGGAGTTCTAGGGAAGGCAAAGGAATTTCAATAAAGGACATATGAACCTGATTTATACCAGGTCAGATCTTTGATCCATCTAGCTCACTTTTGTCTACAATGGGCTGCATCCAAATTTTGTGAGTGCAGGTTCACAAGGACCCCTTCCATGAATGAATTTCTCCTTTTTAAAAAAATGGAAGAGGCTACTGCAAGCAGAGCAGAGCAGAAAGTTTGGATAAAGCCTTCGGACTGAAAACTGCTTTCAAAAGTCACACACTTTCCCTGGTTTTGCCGAGAAAGAGTGTGCAGATGCCAGGGACTGAAACCACATGCAAAACTTCTGCCCCATGACTGAATTATGAACCCTCCCCCAAAAGGCTATCAGAGTTTCTTCCAGAAGTGTTATCCCCTGGTTGTCCCCTGATTTTTCCCAAAGCAAAACTGGAAATGAATTCAGCAGATCCTTCTCAAGCAGGTAAGCCCAATAAATTATGAGGATATGCAAAAGTGGTTTGAGAATGCTAGCCAGATTTCTTAGGATGGGCTTTACATGTCCTACCACTGAGTGTGTTTCTGCACACAACAGCTGTTACTCTTTTGGTTGCTGTATCTAGGGACAGTCCATTGACATCTAACTAGCTGCAAACCTACCATTAAGGGGTAGTTAAATGTAACAGAAGTAATTTACAAACTGGAAATAAGAATGTTGAAAGTTATGTATAAAGGTAAGGGTAAATAAATTCAATGGCTGACATGATGTGCAACATTATGTCACCATAACACTCTGCCTCAGGGTTGTTGTTGACTTGTAATTAGCTCTAGTACCATTCAGAATGTTTGTGCAAGCAACACTCCCCCTGTTTCCCCCATTGTGATGAATGGGGAAAACTGTGGTAGTGCTGTTTGCACAACGGCTTGTTCTGTACAGTGTTGGGACTGCTCATTAGTCCACAGCACTGCGGCTCAGAGAGTCACAGCCTTATGTCAGTCAATCTATCTATAACATAAGAGGGCAATTTCCTGTGGCAAACCTTGCAAACATGTACCAGTAATGAGAGTCTTTGGAATTCACTTTGTGAAATGAAAATTCAATAACAGAAACTTAAGTTTCAAGAGCATGCTTCACTATGATGTTTTGATATGCCCAGGGTCATGTGGATGTTGTCATCACAGAGCAGAAGGAGGGGAAGCAGAGAAAGGAGAGGGAGAGAGATTAAAACTGTGAGGCTATTCTCATGACCAGCAAAAACAGGGCTTGAGGTCTGAAGGCGGGGTTAGCACTACCGTGGGAAACCTCAGCAAGCTCTCAAACAGGGCTCTGTCAAAAGAGGGTCACCCAGTTCCCATTCCCTCCTCTAAAACCAGGTTTAGAAAGCAGGAGAGGTTCCCTACACCCTCCCAGTACTCCTGTGAAGCCTCGGAATGCTGCGGAAGGCTGCCTATACGGAACTACCATAGAGCCTGCGTACCAGAGTGGGCTGAAAAGCAAGCAGTTTGACACTTGGTGAGAGCCCGTCCAGCAACAGCTCTGAGCACTCACTCAAACTTCCTTAAAGTGGCAGGCACTTTGCAAATGAGCCCAAGGGAAAATATGGACATAGGAAGCTGCCTTCCACTGAGTCAGACCATTGGTCCATCCAGCTTAGTACTGTCTACACAGACTGGCAGTGGCTTCCCAAGGCTCTCAAGCAGGATTCCCACTCAGCCTGACCCGGAGATGCCAGGCAGGGAGCTCAAACCCTTCTTCCTATAGCAGCCCCATAGCCTAAGGGGAATAGTTGCACAGACACATATGTCATACTATTCATTCATTTTACATTTTACTAGCTGACCCTGCACAGAGCATCTGTGTGGTCGTGCACTGAGCCTGTGGCATCCCACCCTCACAATGCTCTCGCTCACTCTTGCCGCCCCACAACTCTCTTGCTCGCTCCCGCCAACTCCACAATGCTCTCACTCACTCTCACCACCCCCCACAATGCTCTCAATCACTTTCACCACTCCCCACAATGCTCTTGCTCGCTCTCGCTGCCCCAACAACACTCTTGCTCGCTCTCGCCACCCCCACGCCACTCTCGCTCACTTTTTCCACCCCCACAATGCTCTCGCTCGCTCTCGCCGCCCTCCACAAGTCTCTCGCTCGCACTTTCTGTCCTCTGTCTTTCTATCTCTGTCTCTCAGTCCTTGCTTCCCCCTGCCACTGCGTGGGACTGTCGCCCACTTGCCTGACAGCCTCTGAGCTCCCTGCTCCCTGCCGCTTCACGGTACAGCTCAGCCAACTGCTTGCTGCCCGCAGCCCCCAGAGCCAACTGTCCAGCTCCCGAAGCCACCCTCAGCCTCCAAGCTCCCTGCTGCTTCATGGCACCCCCGAGCCAACTGTCAAACTGCTTTCCAGCCACCCCGCAAAACTCCCTGCTGCTCCAGGACTCTCTCCCCCTCTGGCAGCCAATCGCCTCCTTTCTACCATGTCCCCATGCATGCATGCATGGCCCGTCTTGGAGAATTAATAATATAAATAGATATCCTGCTCTTCCTCCAAGGAGCCCAGAGCAGTGTACTACATACTCAAGTTCCTCCTCACAACAACCCTGTGAAGTAGGTTAGGCTGAGAGTGAAGTGACTGGCCCAGAGTCACCCAGCAAGTATCATGGCTGAATGGGGATTTTTGTTCTCCTTCCTGTCCGCTGCAAATCACTGGACAAAAGCAGGAGTTTCCCTGCCCTTGCTTGCAGATGCCCTTGCCTGCAGCATGGTGTAGTGGTTAGAGTGCTGGACTAGGACTGGAGAGACCCAAGTTCCAATCCCCATTCAGCCATGAGACTTGCTGGGTGACTCTGGGCCAGTCACTTCTCTCTCGACCTAACCTACTTCACAGGGCTGTTGTGAGGAGAAACTTAAGTATGTAGTACACCGCTCTGGGCTCCGCCCGTTTCCTCCTTCCATCTGCTGCCTCAGAGGAGATGCTTCCCAACCCACACACATCCACCCCACCACCGCCAAGGCAGGGGGAAACAGCAGCCTTGCCCTTTCCAGGTGGAAACTGCACCGGTGATGGGGCTGCTGCTCTCCCCTTCCTGGTGCCAGTGTGGGGGGGAGAGGGATGCTGCTGTAGCTGCTGCTGCTGGAAGCCAGTTCAAAAGGAATCGGGCTAGAGATGCACTCAGCAAAGGCGTGGAAGGAGCAGCCAATAATCAAGCCCCTGCCCCGCTCAAAATCTAGGGAAAGGCAGGGCAGGGAACAGCAGCAGTCTTGCCAGCGCTCGCCTCCTTCCCAAGCAGACAGAGGCTGCTCCGGGTGGGTCCGACAAGGTCTATAACAGGCAGGGAGTGGGTGGGCCGGCCGGCCACCCTTCCCGCAGGCATGAGAGCCCCTTCCCAAAGCACAACTGGCCCCGCCACACATCCCACCTCCAGAGGCTCCCAGTGGTTCGGCCCGCCGCTGCGCTCGCTTCCAGGCTGGGTCAGTAGACCGTGGCGGTGGTGGTCCAGGTGCCCAATTTGCCTGGGTGTGACACTGCACCCACCCTCTGCACCATCATCAAGATGCAGAGGGTAGCAGTGCCACTCTCCCACTCTGCTGGCACTGCAAGAGTGGCAAGTGACAGCATCAGGGCAGGTGGCTGATGGGGACACCCTCCCGCACATGCCCACCCTCCTACGCCCACTCGCCTGGTAACACGAATGGCCTCTGTGCACGCACAGAGGCCCCAAATGGGTTGCAGTTTGACTGTCATGTTATTTGGGAGGCTGACAAGGCGTGGCAGTGGCAAATTGATTGGGAGGCAGAGTCGCCACTTGGCTATGGCAGCGGGGGGGGGGGCAAAGGGGTTCTCCCTTTTACCTTCTACACACACTATACAGTGGGGTGGGGGGTGCCACGGAGGCCACAGCCACAGTTGCGGGGAGGGCGAGGGGGCGAGGGGAAGGTTCCCCCTTCTGCCTTCCCAAACCACGCTGCTGTATGGTATATGGAGTGTGCCTTGTGCCTGGGCTACTTATGAGGGGATCTGGCAACTACTCTCACCGGCATCTGGCAATCGCTCCAGGGGGCATCTGCTGTGTCCTTCCTGGATCTGGAGAGTGCGTTGAGGTGTGTGTGTGACTCTTCCCTTGGGGCTGGCCGGCAGCTGCAGCTGCCCTCTTCTCTCCTGTCCCTGCCTTGTTGTGGGCAAGGAGTTTGGGGCATCAGGATGGAGTTTAGTGCCTTTGACAGTGCTGCAGTTGCCAGGAAAGGGTTAACTGAGGCTACCAATCAGAGTGCTGCAAAGTGGGACTGCAGCTTGGAGCCCTCAGAGTGGTCTCCTTGGGTCATGTGATCCCCCCTGGCCACTCAGGGGGCTGGAGGACCAACATTGCAAGCTGTGGCTGACTGCCCTGAAGAACCCTGTAAAAGTTGGTCCTCAGTCTCTCCTGTTCGCTGCCGAGGCTTCACCAAATGCACGTGTGTTTGCTGTGAGGCTTGAAATAGAGTTAAAGTTGTTTGCAGGGGGTCACCCTGTTTTCTGCTCGTGTGAATAGCTCCTGTGTGTGGCTGATGCAGGTTACGGATCTGCACAGAATTCTATGGGGGAGTTCCCATAAAGAAAGTGATGTGACAGTGCCCTCAAGGGATTGCTTCTGCTTCTACTCTCCATGCCACTCCAATTTTTTGTCACCATGCATTCACATCTCACCATATTGTCCTGATGATAGTGTGGGAAAGAATATGCAACAGTACCTTCGGCTGAACTTAGTGGAAGGGTGCCTTCCAAGGCATGTAAAGGCAGAGTAATGTTAGATGATGTTAGTGACTATTCACAATGAGCAAAGCAAAGTGAGTAGTCCAGGCTCCTCTAGGAACATAGGAACATGGGAAACTGCCATATACTGAGTCAGACCATTGGTCTATCTAGCTCAGTATTGTCTTCACAGACTGGCAGCGGCTTCTCCAAGGTTCCAGGCAGGAATCTCTCTCAGCCCTATCTTGGAGAAGCCAGGGAGGGAACTTGAAACCTTCTGCTCTTCCCAGAGCAGTTCCACTCCCTGAGGGGAATATCTTGCAGTGCTCACACATCAAGTCTCCCATTCAGATTCAGCCAGGGCAGACCCTGCTTAGCAATGGGGACAAGTCATGCTTGCTACCACAAGACCAGCTCTCCTCCCTCTCTAGAACCCAGACTGATCAAGGGTAACAATTTCTGGTCTTTGAAGATCACACTGCTACTTCCCACAAATGCTTCACCAATCAATATAACACTCTTCTGCAGAATTTCCAGTTTTGAGGGTTTTCTTCCACTCTCTGTAGACCTCACTGAGACCTCAAGTGCTCCTCTAACCCCATATCTTTGATTGTGTATTGCCATGCCGTGGCTCCATGCTGCGGCAACACATGGGGAGACCCCTGCCAGGAGGCTGAAACAAGCCTTCCACTCCTGGGGGTCTCTCCAGGATGCCCTGCATGCTCACTTGGAGCATCCTGGAACTTCCAGGGGGCCATGCAGCCCCTGATCCCCACCGACACCCCCCCCCCGGCTCTGTGACAGAGCCGGCAGTCATGTGGGCGGTTGATCTAGCCACCCAGGGTTGCCGATGTGCTCGTCTGCGGGGAGAGCGGGTTAAGCCCCCTCTCCCCACTAACCCCATTCAGGTGAGTCTCACTGATCATGAGACTCACCTCACTATGTAGCAACAGTGTACCTTGGCTCCATCAGATCTTTGTTACAAATACAATAATATAGTTTCCAAAGCTGGAGAGACTGAGAGAGAGAGAGAGAGAGAGAGAGAGAGAGAGAGAGAGAGAGAGAGAGAGATACATAAATTGTTAGTCTGGATGTTGACCAGAGGAATCATCTGTAACTTAGTCAGAACTTAAATTCTGGACATCAGTAAAATGTTAAACATTTTCCTTTGCCATGTACACAAGAGATGAGAAAAAGAAATATGGGGGAAATATTACATTAATTGATAAGTGCTCTCAATATTAGATATAACCAGCAGAGTAAATACTTGCTGAGTTAAGTTTATAGGAACACCGGAACAAAGTGAGCTTCCATATACTGAGTCAGACCCTTGGTCCATCTAGCTCAATATTGTTTACACTGACTGGCAGCAGCTCTCCAAGGTTTCTTGCAGGAATCTCTCTCAGCCTTATCTTGGAGATGCCAGAGAGATTCCAGAGAGGGGACGTGCAGGGGCGTATCTAGGGGCAGGGCAGGCTAGGCACGTGCCCCGGGCGCCACTTGAAGGGGGTGCCATTTTTTTAAATTTTTTTTTTTAAAAAATGGCCACTGAAAACAAAATGGCCACTGTGCATGCTCAAATGGCCTCTGTGAGGCCCCCATGCCAGGCCTCGCAGAGGCCATTTGAGCATGTGTGGCAGCCATTTTGTTTTCAGCGGCTCTCTCTCTCTCTCTCTCTCTCTCTCTCTCTCTCTCTCTCTCTCTATATATATATATATATATATATATATAAATGGCCACCACACATGCTCAAATGGTCCCTGCAAAGCCCTAGAGGCCAGCGAGGGGAGCGGGAACCTTTGGAGACCCACCCCACAGCCTTTAGGGACTACAGGTATTTTTTTTAAAAAAATAATATAATATAAGTCACTGTACACATATTCAGTTTGGCACAATGTACAGAGAATCAGGGCTTGTGAATAGTGAGCTCAAGCTTATGAGCTAGGATTGTATTCATTTGCTCTTTGCTTCTTGTTATAAGTGAGTTAAATGTGATGTCTTAATAATATGGGTATTAATGGTGAGTTTGTCTTTCAATCAGTGTGAAATTAGTATTAACTTGCCTTAGTATTAAGGCCCACTGGGAGTTTTTTACTCTCTTTCTCTCATTTTAACTGTCTTTCTGAAATACTAGAATATATTCCAAGCAGTGACACAGTTTACTCTGCATATCTTTTAATTATTTTCAGAGTAAATAGGGAAAAGTCAAATTCTCAATTTCTTTTAAAAACTTATGTAATAGTGATGCTACAATGCATAGTAGAGAATTAGACATTAGTTTTCCAAGTATACCTCCACATAGTATTTGGGTATTTCATGAGCACCAGCATACTGAAATTTGTAGCTTTCTAAATTGTTATTGAAAAATTAAAAGATTAACGAGCTTGACTTGTATTTTTCAGCTGATATTATGGTAAAGTTATCTGAAAGATGGGTGTTGGATGTTTGGACAAGGGGCGCAATTTCAGTGCTTGCCCTAGGCACTATTTTCCCTAGATACGCCTCTGGGGACTTGGAACCTTCTGCATGCAAGCATGCAGATGCTCTTCCCAGAACAGCCCCATC
Source organism: Hemicordylus capensis (assembly GCF_027244095.1). NCBI lineage: Eukaryota > Metazoa > Chordata > Lepidosauria > Squamata > Cordylidae > Hemicordylus > Hemicordylus capensis. The sequence continues at coordinate 9,827,016 of NC_069658.1, read as the reverse complement.
CCCATAAGGGGAATATCTTACAGTGCTCACACATAATGTGGCTATTCTCACGGCACAGTGGTTGGTTCTGTTGGTTGTCAGAACCACTGGGATCGCAGCCGAGCCCGGTGGTTCTGGAGCGGCTAACCCGCTTGAGAACCCCTGGCAAAAAGCAGGTTTGCGGAGCGAGTACACCTGCAAACCTGCTTTTTGCGATCATGAGTAGCCACGGCACACATTTTCACCGCACCTACTCACAAGCAGACCTCCGGCCGGGAGGCTTAAAAGCAGCCTCCTGGCTCGGGGGTCTCCCCAGTATGCCCTGCGCGCTCGCGCAGGGCATACTGGGGCTTGCAGGGGCCGCGTGGGCCCCGCTCCCCCCATCCCCCACCGGCTCCGTCTCAGAGCCGGCCATCATGTGGGCTGCCAATCCAGTCGCCCAGGGCTCCCTGCCCGCTCACCGGACAAAACCGGGTCTCACTGATCGTGAAACCTGGTCCGTAGTCTCCCATCCAAATGCAATCCAGTGTGGACCCTACTTAGCAAGGGGGACAATTCATGCTTGCTACCCACAAGACCAGTTCTCCTCCATCAGTCCTAGCTAGAGATACCAGGAACTTTAAGCATGAAAAGCAGAAGATATTGATACCTGGAGATGCTGCCAGGCATTGAACCTGGACCTTCTGCATGCATAGCAGGTGCTCCACCACTGAGCTACGGTCCCAGGTTTATGATTATCTAAGGATTATCTTTTAATATGCATTAATGAGCAGCAAAGGACTTTAATAAACATGTTCTAATTCCAAGCATTTATGCTCACAACAAACTTTTTGTTTGTTGGGTGAAAAGGGTGGGTGAAAAGCCATCCTGCCCATCTCCCAACTCCCACACAATCAATCTCCCTGACTCCAAACTTGGTCTTTGCAACACATGACTGCCAATCAGAAGCATCCATGTCTCTCCTAACCTGGCTGGGTGCTCCTCCAACCCTGTTTAGGTAGGATTGTCAGAATAGCCCCACTGGCTGACATTCTAATGCTGCACTTGTGCAAAACTGTTGCACTAGTGCAAGGTGGTTGTGCAAAGCCTGGAGCTTGCATTCTAGACTAGCATTGTATTATTGCAAACATGTGCGTGTTTAAAGAACCAGGTGCCCAGCCTGTGGCAAGCCTCATATATTTTGCAGGCAACTTTTGCACAATGGCACCAGGGCCCAATTAAAAACAAAAAACAAAAAAAGACCCCTGACCAATTTTGTTCATTGCACAAGCACAACATTCATCAGGTTGTCAGCCATGGACAGTGGATTGCCTTCGTTGAATTGGGGAAACATGGGAGGATTCTAGGGCTATGTGATCTGATCTGCAGGCTTCTTGTGATATGCCCTTAGGGGAAGAGAGCTGTTCTAGGAGAAGATAGCTGATCTTGTGGTAGCAAGCATGAATTGGCCCCTTGCTAAGCAGGGTCTTCCCTGATGGCATTTGGATGGAAGACTACGAGGCTATTCCCATGATCATCCAAAATCGGGCTAAGGGAGCCTAGCCCGATTTCAGGTGATTGTAGGAGCCACCTCCCCTTAAACCGGGTTTGTAGAGCGAGCGCCCCACAAACCCGGTTTTTCTGATCATGAGTAGCTGTGGCGTGGCTCTATGTCGTGACTACTCACAAGCAGACCCCCGGAAGGGAGGTGAAAAGCATCCTCCTGGCTCCGGGGGTCTCTCCAGTATACCCTGTGCGCTTGCGCAGGTCATACTGGAGCTTCCGGGGGCCACGCAGCCCCTGAACTCCCCAGCCCCCACTGGCTCTGTCACGGAGCCGGAAATCATGTGGGCGGCCGATCTGGCCGCCCAGGGCTCCCACCCTGCTCGTGTGCAGAGAGAGTGGGCTTAGTCCGCTCTCCCTGCTTCCGTTCCCAAACCAGGTCTCACTGATTGTGAGACCCGGCTCTACATGTGTGAGCACTGTAAGATATTCCCTGTTGGGAATGGGGCCAGTGGTCCCTCTAATTTTTTTCATCTGTGTGCGGAATGAGTTTTGTTCTGGGCTGGAATATCAAGGCAGTGTCCGCGCACATGCATTCAGAATGGGGCCTTCCTGATTCAACCTGAGGGGGATCTAAAATGAACTGAGCAGACATCCAAAAACTTGTGAGCCTGCGCATGAGCGCATGCCTTAGAGGGAACAGTGAATGGGCCCACTCTGGGAAGAGCATCAGAAGGTCCCAAGTTCCCTCCCTGACATCTCCAAGATAGGACTGAGAGAAACTCCTGCCTGTAACCTTGGAGAAGCCGTTGCCAGTCTGGGTAAACAATACTGAGCTAGATGGACCAAGGGTCTGACTCGATATAAGACAGCTTCCTATGACCCTAGATCGTTGTGGTAAACCATGAGCTGGACTGCATGCATTGATCAGTGTGGGTGTCCTGCCCTGTGGGATGTGGCTGTCCTTTCAGCCCCATCCAACTCTACAGTTCCATGAAAAAAAATGAAAAGAGACACACAATGCAGAAGAGGCACAGTGACGAGAGAAAGAGTCACACATCTGCCATTTAGCAGCTGTCCTACAAACCAAAACAAGCCCTCTCCATAAAACAAGAACAAACAGCCTCCTTTTACTAACCTCTTATTTAGCCACAAACAAGCGAAACACAGAAACACATTGAAAAGACCATGCATTTCAGGCTTTAATTTAGCTATGCTAATTACACTAATAACTATAATTAATTACAATGCTCTCTCTGCTCAGCGTTTGCAGTAATTAGCCAGGAGGGCGGCACAAACTGCCAGGTTACAAATAAGGGGAAAGAGCTGGAAGATAAGCGGGGGCTACCTGACATCAAATCTGCAAGTAAATCGGAGGGGTGGGGAGCCATCACACACACACACACACACACACACACACACACACACACACACACACACACGGCTTCTTGCGCTGGCCAGCTCTATTATGTCCTCAAATAGAAATGCTTGAGTTTGATTAACCACTGTTCTCCACATACAGCCAAACAATGCTTAAAATTGCTAACCAGCAGTGTGGTGAAGCAGATAAGAGTTTCCAGCCTAGCCTGGTTAGGTGGGCTTAAACCCTCATTCAGCCATGATGATTAGTCACAGATGAATCTATGTTGGATAGTTGTGAGAGGGAAACTGGGTAATCCCAGGTATGCTGCACTGAGTTCCTTGAAACAACCACAGGACACAATTGGCGTTGCATATATTCTTATTTTATTATCGGTATTGTGCTTAAACTCTCCCGTGGAATTTGGCAGGATCATGTTGACTGTGGCTAGCACCCTTACTAAATCTACTACAGGATGTTCTGTTGACATTTAGTAGTTCTTCAGAGTAACTCCTGACTAGTATTATGGAGTAATTTAGACAAAATTCAGCTAGTATTAATTATTTTTATGTATGTACATAAGTATGTATGTATGGTTTTTTTTTTATATTGTCAGTCATAAAATCTCAACAAATATAAACAGTTAAAGGCAGTTAAAACAATTAAAAACATTGCCCAAAAGCTTGCCCAAAGAAATATTCTTCCAAGGCCTTTTAGAGATGTTCATCCTTGTATCTCAAGAGGTAGCATCTTCCAAAATTCAGGGGCAGCTACAGAGAAGGCCCAACCCTGAGTCCCAGCCAAATGAGTTGGTGGCAACTAAAGATGGAAACAAGCCCCCCCCACACACACACAGATGACCTGATGAGTGGTGGGGATCAAACTGTGTTCTCTTAGGTTACCTGGGTCTAAGCTGTTTCGGGCTTCAAAGATAATCATCACCAAAGCTTTTTAGTTTCCCCAGAAACCTATTGGCAGCAAGTACAGTGATTTTAAAACAAGAGTAACATGTTCTCACAGAGTTACCCCAGAAACCAATTTGGCTGCCGAATTTTGTACCAACTGAAGTTTCTGAATTACATTCAAAGGCAGCCCTAAGTAAAGCATATTGCAGTAGTCTAGCCTAGGTTACCAGCATGTGAACCAATTTAAGATCATTCTCTTCTACGAATGGGAATCACTGACATTTCAGCTGAAGCTAATAAAAAGTGGTCTTGGTTGCTGCCTGTCTGAGGTACCGAAGAGACCTGGATCCAGAAGCATCTCCAAGCTGCACAGTTGTTCCTTCTCGGAGAGTGCAACCCTATCCAGAACAGGAAAATCTATCACATCCATAGAATTAAAACTCCACCACCACCAATGAGCATCTCCATCTTGTTTAGC